>NC_090399.1:18650907-19008407 GCF_036365525.1 Heterodontus francisci
CTCTGCACAGTCTCAAGGACTGTCGCGTCCTCCCTAAATTGTGGTGACCGGAACTGGATGCAATACGCTAGTTGTGGTCTAACCATAGCTTTGTAAGATTCAGTAGAAATTCCCTGCTTTTGTACTCAGTACGTCTATTTATGAAGCCCTTACTAACTATTCTCAATATCTTCTATCAACCTTCAAAGAACGATGCACATGCACCCCGCAGGCAACTCTGTTCCTGCACATTACTTAGAACTGTGCCATTAAATGTATTTCCTCTCCCTATTTCTTCTGACAAAATGCAGCACCTCACACTTGTGAGCATTAAATTTCACCTCTCTTCCCATTCTGCTAGCCTATCTATGTCCGACTGCAAGCGTTTCATATCAACCTCATTGCTTGCCACACCTCCAAGTTCTACTCTGTATTCGAAGATCCAAATCATTATTACGCAGCAAAAAGTGATCTTAGCACTGGCCCTTGGCGAACACTACTGTCCACCATCCTCCAGTCTTAAAAAAATAGACATTCACAAATACTTGCTGATTTCTATCCTTCTGCCAATTTTTTATCCACTTTGGCACTGACCTTCCTATTCCAGTAGCCTCAGTTTTGTTAACCAGCTTTTTGTGTGGCATCTTATCAAATTCTTTCTTAAAATTCATATAAACAACATCCACTGCATTCTGTTCATCAACTCTCTCTGTTATTTCATCAAAAATTCAATTAGTTAAGCATAATCTGCCTTTACAAATCCGCACTGGCTATCCTTAATTAACTCGAACCTCCCCAACGGTCTGTTGATTTCTTCCCTAATTATTGTTTCTAAAATCTTACCCACCACTGATGTTAAACTAACTGGCCTGCAGTTGCGAGGACTATCCACAAATCTTTCTGGAATAAGGGTGTCATATTTGCAACTCTCCAACGCTCTGGCACCTTCCTGAAATCCAGGGAAGATTGGAAGATTATGGCAAGCTATCTCCATCCCCACTTCCTTAAGGCACCTGCGATGCAAGCCATCTGCACCAGGTGACTTATCTAACCTAAGCATCGAAAGCCTCTTTAGTACTTACCCCCTCTTAATTTGTAACTCATCCATTGTCGCTACCCTTTCCAAGTCTACCAATATTTTTCAAATTGCATTTCCTTATTGAACACTGATACGAAGTAATGATAAGGTATATTAGCTTTGCCCTCAGCCTGCAAGCATATATTACCCTCTTTGTACCTAATAGCCCACACTGCACCTCTTGCTACCTGTTTACTGCTTACATGCTAGTAAACGACTTTTCGGTTGCCTTTTATGTTGACTGTCATTGGAGTCTCATATTCTATGTTCACCAGTCCTAGTTTCCTCTTCACCTGCCCTCACAGCTTATGGTTCTCACTTGAAAAAATTACCTTGCATGCATCATACACGCTCTGTATTGTTTCATCATAATCTCTATCTCACTTGTTAGCCAAGGAGCCCTCTTTTTTGTTTCTTTTACCTTGCTCCCTTGTTGGAATGTACCTAGCCTGTACCTGAAGTATCTCTTCCTTAAAGATAGCCCATTGTTCCGATGCAGTTCTACCTTTCAGATTTTGGTTCCATTTGAGCCTGACTAGAACCCTTGTCATGGTGCCAAAATTAGCTATCGCCCAATTTAGACGTCCTACCTTATTACATCCCTCGTTTTTTCTGCATTACTAGTCTAAATATTATAATATTATGATCAATGGTACCGAAGTGATCCCCGACAGACACTTGGTCCACTTTGCCCATCTCATTTCACAGCACTAAATCCAGCAATGCCTCCTTTCGAGTTGACAGCTGAGAACATAGTCATCAAGAAAGTTCTCCTGAACACATTTCAGAAATGACTCTCCCTCCTTACCCTATACTCTAGAATTATCCCAATCGCTATTTGGGTAATTAATGTCCCCCAATATCACCACTCTATAGTTCCTGCAGATCCCTGTGATTTCCCTGCAGATTTGTTTCTCTATTTCTCTTTAACTATTTGGAGGCCGATAGAACAACCTGAGTAGACATATCGTACACTTCCTGCTCCTCAAATCTAACCAAATGGATCCTGTCTTTGCCCCTCAAGGACATCCTGCCTTTCCAACACCACAATATCTTTCCTCATCAGTACTGCCACCCCACCTCGCTTTGTCCCTTCTCTATCTTTTCTGAACACTTTTCTGTCATTGTATATTAAACGCCCAAACTTCACCGTTTTTAAGGCTCATTTCTATTTTTGCCGCAGCATCACATTCACATACTGCTATTTATGCTTGTAGCGCACCAACCATACTTATCACATTTTATGCGGTCAATACACGTACATTGTAACCCTGTATTGACATTCCTCGTATTCCATCTCTGGCCATTCCTATCTAATATGGAACTACTCCCTTTTCTAGTACTGTCTAACACTCTCACATAATGCTCCATATTCCTCTTTTCTACTCATATATACCGGTGCCCACACCGCTGCCAAATTAGTTTAAACACTCCCCAACCATACTAGTGAATCTTCCCTCGAGGATATTGGTCACAGTCCTATTGAGGTACAACTCATCCCTTTTGAATAGGTGCCTTCTACCCCAGCTAGTCCCAATGCCCCAAGAAACATAAGCCTTCACTCTTGCACCATGCTTCAAGCCACGTATTGATCCTCCCTATCTTCAAATTTCTACTCTAGCCAGCGCGTGGTACTGGGAGCAATCCAGAGATTGCTGTGTTTGAGGTCCTACTCTTTAACTTCGTCCCTACTTCCTGAAAATCAGACCGTTGGACCTCAATACCTGCCCGTGCCATATCGTTTGCACAAACATGCACCTCAACCTTTGGCTTACTCCCTTTCCCTTGCAGAATACCCTGCACCCTTTCCATAATGTCCTTTATCCTGGCTCCAAGAAGCAATGCACCGTGCAGGACTCATGATAACGGTTACAGGAATGTCGATCTATCCCCCTGACTATGGATTCACCTATAGCAAGTGCATTTCTGCACATTGCTGCTCCCTGCTGTACAGCCCCTTGCCCACTGGTGCCAAGGCCTGAACTGCACTCTATCAAGGTGTCATCACACCCAACATTCTCCAAAGCTGAGTACTGGTTTGTGGGTAGCCCACACCCCGAAGACTCCTGCCTCTTCCTTCTCTTCTGGACCAGTACCCACATACTATCTTGAACTCTTACTGCCTGTGGGGTGACCACCTCCTGGAACGCATGATCCAGAAAACTCTCCTCTTCCCCGTTGTTTCGCAGTGATTCCAGCTGCCCCTGAAGCCCGGAAATCCTGAGCTCATGCTGAAACTATTTATATCTTTCTATTCCTTTTAATTATCTCTCTCTCAATTCCAAGTGTTTTCCTAATCTGCATTCCATATCTTGTTCCAGATTTGCCGTCCTGGTTTCAACTCTGCGTGCCTGCAATCTGATTGGTTGAACAGCTTTGCTATTTATGGGTCATATTTGTCCTTTAGAGGGCACCCCGCTGCAATTGTAGAAAGTATTCGATTTAATGCCCGTCAAATCTTTGTTCACAGCTGTCAGTGACTTGAACAACAGCAACTTGTAATTACATAACGTCTTTAACGTAACGAGACGTCACAAGGCACAAGAGAAGGGGCAGTACTGGACCTAATCCTCGGGAATGAAGCTGGACAAGTGGTAGAAGTGTCAGTGGGGGAGCATATCGGGGATAGTGAACATAACTCTGTAAGATTTAAGGTAGTTATGGAAAAGGACAAAGACGGGCCGGAAATAAGGGCACTGAATTGGGGGAAGGCCGATTTCAATACAGCACCACTATAAATAGATCTAAATTCGTCTTGAGTCTTACTGCAGAACGGGAGGTAGCTGATTGGCAGACTAGTTTTCTCTCCACCCATTATTCTTTTGCGCTGCAGGGTCACTATCCCCAATGTTGCGCTCCAGTTCAATACAGTTTTGTACACAGGTCATCTGTTTATTATACCATTGCATCTGGTCCAATTGTGTTCCCGCCCAAATTCGTTGCATCTCAAAATGGCCGAGATAGCTGTAAAATGCTTCGGGAAGTCATGAGGGGGTCATAAGCAACGCCACATAAATAAGGATCTTTCTTTCGTTCCATGATATTACATCGCTTCTCATAATGTCTAGTATTTTTACCAAGCCCCTCGGAGAAACTTATTTGAAATGCCCTGGACAATCCCGCTGTAATTCATACAGTTTGTTTGCTTTATTGATCCAATCGATCTCTACTTCAAAAACTGCTGAGTCCCCGACAACTGTTGTCGTTTTATGATCTGTGAAGAATAGCCTAATTGGCATGGATTCTAAGGAACAACAGTGAATGAAAGACAATCGCCAGGTTGGTCTCTCTCTCTCTCTCTCTCTCTGCCTCTTTTGCTTCATTTAATAAGCTCCTTAATGCGTACAACTTTTGGTCATCTGCATTAGTTTCGGTGACTGCAGCGTTGATAGCAACGGAGGTGCGTGAACGGGCTTGCAGCTGGGAAGTCAATTTCAGCGTAAGTTTAAAAGTGAATTCCCTTTTGTTTTCGGAGGACCAGGGGTAAGGAAAAGGGTATATATTTGTGTGGAGAACCGCGTTAGGGAACTGGAGCTGGAGCTGGATGAACTTCGGATCATTCGGGAGGTGGAGGGGGTTATTGAGAGGAGTTATGGGGAGGTAGTCACACCTCAGGTAAAAGAAGTAAGTAGATGGGTTACCGTCAGGGGAAGGAGAGGGAACCAGCAGGCAGTGCAGGGATCCCCTGTGGCTGTTTCCCTCAACAACAGGTATACCGTTTTGGATACTGTTGCGGGGGACGACTTACCAGGGGTAAGCAATGGGGTACAGGTCTCTGGCACAGAGTCTGTCCCTGTTGCTCAGAAGGGAAGGGGGAAGAGGAGCAGAACATTAGTCATTGGGGACTCCATAGTTAGGGGAACAGATAGGAGGTTCTGTGGGAACGAGAGAGACTCACGGTTGGTATGTTGCCTCCCAGGTGCCAGGGTTCGTGATGTCTCGGATCGTGTTTTTGGGATCCTTAATGGGGAGGGGGAGCAGCCCCAAGTCGTGGTCCACATAGGCACCAACGACATAGGTAGGAAGAGAGATGGGGATTTAAGACAGAAATTTAGGGAGCTAGGGTGGAAGCTTAGAGCAAGAACAAACAGAGTTGTTATCTCTGGGTTGTTGCCCGTGCCACGTGATAGCGAAGCGAGGAATAGGGAGAGAGAGGAGTTGAACACGTGGCTGCAGGGATGGTGCAGGAGGGAGGGATTTGGTTTCCTGGATAATTGGGGCTCTTTCTGGGGTAGGTGGGACCTCTACAAACAGGATGGTCTTCACCTGAACCAGAGGGGTACCAATATCCTGGGGGGGAGGTTTGCTAGTGCTCTTCGGGGGGGTTTAAACTAATTCAGCAGGGGAATGGGAACCCAAATTGTAGTGCCAGTGTACAGGATGTTGAGAGTAGTGAGGTCAGGGATATGGTTACAAGGACGCAAGAGGGCACTGGAAAGCAAGAACCTGGTTTAAAGTGTGTCTATTTCAACGCCAGGAGCATCCGGAATAAGGTGGGTGAGCTTGCAGCATGGGTTGGTACCTGGGATCTCGATGTAGTGGCCATTTCGGAGACATGGGTAGAGCAGGGGCAGGAATGGATGTTGCAGATTCCGGGATTTAGATGTTTCAGTAAGAACAGAGAAGATGGTAAAAGAGGGGGGGGTGTGGCATTGTTAATCAAGGAGAGTATTACAGCGACAGAAAGGACGTTTGAGGACTCGTCTACTGAGGTAGTATGGGCTGAGGTTAGAAACAGGAGAGGTGAGGTTACCCTGTTGGGAGTCTTTTATAGACCTCCGAATAGTTCCAGAGATGTAGAGGAAAGGATAGCGAAGATGATTCTCGACAGGGGTGAGAGTAACAGGGTAGTTGTTATGGGGGACTTTAACTTTCCAAATATCGACTGGAAATACTATAGTTCGAGTACTTTAGATGGGTCAGTTTTTGTCCAGTGTGTGCAGGAGGGTTTTCTGACACAGTATGTAGACAGGCCAACCAGGGGCGATGCCACATTGGATTTGGTACTGGGAAATGAACCCGGCCAGGTGTTAGATTTAGATGTAGGTGAGCACTTTGGTGACAGTGATCACAATTCGGTTAGGTTTACCTTAGCGATGGGCAGGGACAGGTATATACCGCAGGGCAAGAATTATAACTGGGGGAAAGGAAATTATGATGCGATTAGGCAAGATTTAGGATGCGTAGGATGGGGAAGGAAACTGCAGGGGATGGGAACAATCGAAATGTGGAGCTTATTCAAGGAGCAGCTACTGCGTGTCCTTGATAAGTATGTACCTGTGAGGCAGGGAGGAAGTTGTCGAGCGAGGGAGCCGTGGTTTACTAAAGAAGTTGAAGCGCTTGTCAAGAGGAAGAAGAAGGCTTATGTTAGGATGAGACGTGAAGGCTCAGTTAGGGCGCTTGAGAGCTACAAGCTAGCCAGGAAGGATCTAAAGGGAGAGCTAAGAAGAGCAAGGAGAGGACACGAGAAGTCATTGGTGGATCGGATCAGGGAAAACCCTAAGGCTTTCTATAGGTATATCAGGAATAAAAGAATGACTAGAGTTAGATTAGGGCCAATCAAGGATAGTAGTGGGAAGTTGTGTGTGGAATCAGAGGAGATAGGGGAAGTGTTAAATGAATATTTTGCGTCAGTATTTACAGTAGAGAAAGAAAATGTTGTTGAGAATACTGAGATTCAGGCTACGAGGCTAGATGGGATTGAGGTTCACAAGGAGGAGGTGTTAGCAATTTTGGAAAGTGTGAAAATAGATAAGTCCCCTGGGCCAGATGGGATTTATCCTAGGATTCTCTGGGAAGCTAGGGAGGAGATTGCAGAGCCTTTGTCCTTGATCTTTATGTCGTCATTGTCGACAGGAATAGTGCCGGAAGACTGGAGGATTGCAAATGTTGTCCCCTTGTTCAAGAAGGGGAGTAGAGACAGCCCTGGTAATTATAGACCTGTGAGCCTTACTTCGGTTGTGGGTAAAATGTTGGAAAAGGTTATAAGAGACAGGATTTATAATCATCTTGAAAAGAATAAGTACATTAGAGATAGTCAGCACGGTTTTGTGACGGGTAGGTCGTGCCTCACAAACCTTATTGAGTTTTTCGAGAAGGTGACCAAACAGGTGGATGAGGGGAAAGCAGTGGATGTGGTGTATATGGATTTCAGTAAGGCGTTTGATAAGGTTCCCCACGGTAGGCTATTGCAGAAAATACGGAAGTATGGGGTTGAAGGTGATTTAGAGCTTTGGATCAGAAATTGGCTAGCTGAAAGAAGACAGAGGGTGGTGGTTGATGGCAAATGTTCATCCTGGAGTTTAATTACTAGTGGTGTACCGCAAGGATCTGTTTTGGGGCCATTGCTGTTTGTCATTTTTATAAATGACCTGGAAGAGGGTGTAGAAGGGTGGGTTAGTAAATTTGCAGATGACACTAAGGTCGGTGGAGTTGTGGATAGTGCCGAAGGATGTTGTAGGGTACAGAGAGACATAGATAGGCTGCAGAGCTGGGCTGAGAGATGGCAAATGGAGTTTAATGCGGAAAAGTGTGAGGTGATTCACTTTGGAAGGAGTAACAGGAATGCAGAGTACTGGGCTAATGGGAAGATTCTTGTTAGTGTAGATGAGCAGAGAGATCTTGGTGTCCAGGTGCATAAATCCCTGAAGGTTGCTAACCAGGTTAATAGGGCTGTCAAGAAGGCATATGGTGTGTTAGCTTTTATTAGTAGGGGGGTCGAGTTTCGGAGCCACGAGGTCATGCTGCAGCTGTACAAGACTCTGGTGAGACCGCACCTGGAGTATTGCGTGCAGTTCTGGTCACCGCATTATAGAAAGGATGTGGAAGCTATGGAAAGGGTGCAGAGGAGATTTACTAGGTTGTTGCCTGGTATGGAGGGAAGATCTTACGAGGAAAGGCTGAGGGACTTGAGGTTGTTTTCGTTGGAGAGAAGGAGGAGGAGAGGTGACTTAATAGAGACATATAAGATAATCAGAGGGTTAGATAGGGTGGATAGTGAGCGTCTTTTTCCTCGGATGGTGATGGCAAACACGAGGGGACATAGCTTCAAGTTGAGGGGTGATAGATATAGGACAGATGTGAGAGGTAGTTTCTTTACTCAGAGAGTAGTAAGGGTGTGGAATGCCCTGCCTGCAGCAGTAGTAGATTCGCCAACTTTAAGGGCATTTAAGTGGACATTGGATAGACACATGGATGAAAATGGAGTAGTGTAGGTCAGATGGTTTCACAGCTCGGCGCAACATCGAGGGCCGAAGGGCCTGTACAGCGCTGTAATATTCTAATTCTAATTCTAATATCTCTTTATGTGTCCCGGTGTCACATTTTGCTTTATACAGCTCCCGTAAAGTCATAGAGTCATAAAGTTATACAGCACAGAAAGATGCCCTTCAGCCCATCCTGTCCGTACCGGCCATCAAGCACATAACTATTCGAAACCCATTTTCCAGCACTTGACCCGTAGCCTTAAATGCTATGGTGTTTCAAGTGATCATCTAAATACTTCTTAAATGTTGTAAGCGTTCATGCCTCTACCACCTCTTCAGACAGTACGTTCCAGATTCCAACCACCCTCTGGGTGAAAACATTTTACCTCAAATCCCCTCTAAACTTCCTGCCCCTTACCTTAAATCTATGCCCCCTTGTTGTGGACCTTTCCAATAAGGGATAAAGTTTCTTCTTATCGAACCTAACAATGCCCCTCGTAATTTTGTATACCTCAATCATATCTCCCCTCAACCTTCTCTGTTCTAAGGAAAACAACCCTAGCCTTCTCAGTCTCTCTTCATATCTGAAATGCTCCAGCCCAGGCAACATCCTGGTGAATCTCCTCTGTACCCTCTCCAGTGCAATCACATCCTTCCTATAATGTGATGCCCAGAACTGTACACAGAACTCCAGCTGTGGCCGAACTAGCATTTTATACAGCTCCATCATAACCTCTCTGCTCTTATATTCTATGCCTCCACTGATAAAAGCAAGTAGGGCGGCACAGTGGCGCAGTGGTTAACACCACAGCCTCACAGCTCCAGGGACCCGGGTTCGATTCTGGGTACTGCCTGTGTGGAGTTTGCAAGTTCTCCCTGTGTCTGCGTGGGTTTTCTCCGGGTGCTCCGGTTTCCTCCCACAAGCCAAAAGACTTGCAGGTTGATAGGTAAATTGGCCATTATAAATTGTCACCAGTATAGGTAGGTGGTAGGGAAATATAGGGACAGGTGGGGATGTTTGTTGGGAATATGGGATTAGTGTAGGATTAGTATAAATGGGTGGATGATGTTCGGCACAGACTCGGTGGGCCGAAGGGCCTGTTTCAGTACTGTATCTCTAATCTAATCTAATCTAATCAAATCTAATCCCATATGCCTTCCTAACCACCTTATCTACCGGTGCTGCTGCCTTCAGTGATCTATGGACAAGTACATCAACATTCAGAAACATTTGCGACTCTGCAGGTACTGCACAGCCCATGTCCAGATGCAGCAAGAACTGGGCATCATCCAGGCTTGGGCTGATAAGTGGCAAGTAACATTCGTGTCACACTAGTGCCAGGCAATGACCATCTCAAACAAGAGAGAATCTAACCACCTCTCCTTGATGTTCAATGGCATTACCTTCGCTGAATCCCCCACTATCAACATCCTGGGGGTTACCATTGACCGGAAACTGAACTGGACCAGCCACATAAATACTGTGGCTACAACAGCACGTAAGAGACTCGAAATTCTATGGCGAACAACTTATCTCCTGACTCACCAATGCATGTCCACCATCTACAAGGCACAAGTCAGGAGTATCACGGAATGCTGTCCACTTGCCTGGATGGGTGCAGCTCCAACAACACTCAAGAATCTCGACACTGTCCAGGGCAAAGCAATCCGCTTGATTTGCACCCCATCCACCATCTTGAATATTCACTCCCTTCCTTTGTATCTGTCTTCACTGAGGAAGATACAAGATATCTCCCAGAATTAGAGATCTGAAGGACTAGGGAGAATGAGGAATTGAAGGAAATTAGTATTAGCAAGAAGGTTTTGTTGGAGAAATTAATGGGACTGAAGGTTGATAAGTGCACAGGACTTAATATTCTGCATTTCAGAGTGTTGAATGAGGTAGCTATGGAGTTAATGGATGCATTGGTGATCATCTTCCAAAATTCTGAAGATCCTGGAATGGTTCCTACAGATTGGAAGGTAGCAAATATCACCCCACTATTTAAGAAGTGAGGGAGAGAGAAAACAGGGAAGAGCAGACGTGTTAGCTTTGCATCAGTAGTAGGGAAAATGCTAGAATCTATTCGAAAGGGGGTGACAAATGAACAGTTGGATAATAATAAAAGCAAAATACTGCTGGAAATTTGAGACACAAACAAGAAATGCTGGAAATACTCAGCAGGTCTGGCAGCATCTGTGGATAGAGAAGTAGAGTTAACGTTTCAGGTCAGTAACCTCTCATCAGAACTGGCAGATATTAGAAATCTAAACTGTTTTAAGCAAGTGAAGAGGGGATGGGGCAAGAGATAACAAAGGAGAAGGTGTTGATAGGACAAGGTCACAGAGAATAACTGACCAGAAGATCATGGAGTAAAGGTAAATGTTAATTGTGCACTGAAAGGTAAAGCATTAGGACAGAGAGCATGTTAATGAACAAAAAACAGAGCAGCCTGGCCGCAAGCACAAACATGAAGAAAAAAAAATGGTGAAGTTCAATGTAAACAAACTAAACTAAAAAAAAAAGAACAAGGGAAAAAAAAACTAAAAATAAAAATAAAAAGGGGGCCGTCATGCTCTGAAATTATTGAACTCAATGTTCAATCCGGCAGGGTGCAGCCTAATTGGTAAATGAGGTGCTGTTCCTCGAGCTTGCATTGATGGTCACTTCAGCAATCCCAGGGCAGAGATGTGAACATGAGAGCAGGGGGGAGTGTTGAAATGGCCAGTAACCAGCAGCTCGGTGTCATGCATTCGGACTGAGTGGAGGTGTTTCTGCAAAGCAGTCACCCAGTCTGTTTTTGATCTCGACAATGTAGAAGAGACAACATTGTGAGCTGCGAATACAGTATACTAAATTGAAAGAAATACAAGTAAATCGCTGCTACACCAGAAAGGAGTGTCTGGGGCCTTGGCTAGTGAGGAGAGGGGAGGTAAATGGGCAGTTACTGCACCTCCTGCGATTGCAGGGGAAGATGCCGTGGGAAGGAAACAAGGTGGTGGGAGTAATGGAGGAGTGGACCATCGTGTCGCAGAGGAAACGATCCCTTCGGAATGCTGACGGGAAGGGAGGGGAAGGTGCATCTGGTAGTGGCATCACGCTGGATGTGGCAGATGTTACCCAGACTGTTATGTGAGGCAAGAGACGAGATAGCAGGGGCTCTGACACAAATCCAGCTCACGCTGGATGTGGCAGAAATGGCAGAGGATGATACTTTGGATGTGAAGGCTGATAGGATGGAAAGTGAGGACAAGGGCAACCCTGTCGCGGTTCTGGGAGGGAGGGGAAGGGGTGAGGGTAGAGGTGCGGGAAATGGGACGGACCTGGTTTAGGGCTCTATTAACCAGAGTGGGGGAGGGGGGGAATCCTCGGTTGAGGAAAAAGGAAGATATTTCAGAAACACTGTAATGGAATGTAGCATCATCAAAGTAGATGCATTGGAGACAGAGAAACTAGGAGAATGGAATGGAGTCCTTACAGGGTATGAAGAAGTGTAGTTGAGATAGCTGTGGGGGCTCGGTGGGTTTATAATGAGTGTTAATTGACAGCCTATCCCAGCGATGGAGACAGAGAAGTCGAGGAAGGGAAGGGAAGTGTCGGAGATGGACCCTATAAAGGCGAGAGAAGGGTGGAAATTAGAAGCAAAGTTGATAACGTTTTCCAATTCCACACAGAAGCAGGAAACGGCACAGATACAGTCATCAATGTACCGGAAAAAGAGTTGGGGGAGGGGGCCTGAGTAGGACTGGAACAAGAAATGTTCGACATATCCCACAGAAAGACAGGCATAACTAAGACCCATGCGGATACCCATAGCAACACCTTTTACCTGAAGGACGTGAGTGGAGATGAAGGAGAAGTTTTTCAAAGTGACAACAAGCTCAGCCAGGCGGAAGAGGATGGTTGTGGATGGGGACTGGTTGAGACTCTGTTCAAGGAAGAAGAGGAGATCCCTCCAATCGTCCTGGTGGGGGATGGAGGTGTAGAGAGATTGGAGGTCCATAGTTAAGAGAAAGCGGTTGGGACTAGGAAACTGGAAATTGTCAAAATGAGGTAGGGCATCAGAAGAGTCATGGATGTAGGAGGGAAGAGACTGGACCAGCGGATAAAAGGTAGATTCAACGTATAAGTTCAGTGGGCAGGAGCAGGCTGAAACAATGGGTCTACCAGGGCAGTCCTGTTTGTGGATTTTGGGAAGGAGGTTGAAGCGGGCTGCCCAGGGTTGCGGGACTTTGAGGTTGGAAGCTGTAGAGGGAAGATCTCCACAGGAGATGAGGTCAGTGACAGTCCTGTGTACAGTCGATTGATGTCCGCTGATGGGGTCATGGCCCAGGGGAGGTAGGAAGAAGTGTCTGTGAGTTGGCGCTCAGCTTCTGCAATATAGAGGTCGGTACACCAGACAACAACAGCGCCACCGTTGTCTGCAGGTTTGATGACAATGCCAGGTTAGAGTTGAGAGAACAGAGTGCAGCAAGTTCAGAGGGGGACAGGTTAGAATTAGTGAGGCGGGCAGATAAATTGAGATTTTTGATGTCTTGCTGACAGTTTTCAATGAAAAGATCAAGAATGGAAAAGAGGCCAGAGGGAGGGGTCCAGGTAGAGGGAGAATGCTGGAGGCGGGTGAATAGGTCCGCTGGGGGGCGGGAGGACTCCTGGTCAAAGATGTGAGCCTGGAGGCGGAGACGATGAAAGTAGAGCTCAACATCAGGCTGAGTACAAAATCCATTGAGGAGGTGCATAAAGGGGAAAAAACTGAGTCCTTTGCTGAGTATAGAACGTGCAGCGTCACAGAGGGGAAGGTCAGAGGGTATAGTGAATACATGGCAATGAGTCCGATCAGAAGGGGTGGGGTAGGAGGGAAGTGAAGGGGAAGAAGGATCTGGAGGGCCATTAGTTCCCATCAGCTCCTGACTTGGATAATAATGACGTGATTGGGCATAGACAACATGGATTTACGAATGGGAAATCGTGTTTGACGAACCTGTTGGAGTTTGTTGAGGATGCCTCGAACAGAATTGATAATGGCGAGTCAGGGGACGTAGCATACTTAGATTTTCAGAAGGATTGATAAAGTGCCCCACAGGAGGTTGCTTAGCAAAATTAAAGCACATAGTAAAGGAGGTAATATACTTGGATTGATTAAGGATTGGTTAAGAGGTAGAAAGCAGAGAGTAGGAATAAATGGTCATTCTCGTGTTGGCAGGCTGTGACCATTGGGGTACCACAAGGATCAGTACTTGTAACTGAGCTGTTCACAATGTATATCAATGATTTGGATGTGGGGACCAAATGTAATATTTCCAAGTTCACAGATAACACAAAACTACGTGGGAATGTGTGTTGTGAGGAAGATGCAAAGCAGCATCAAGGGGATTTGGATAGACTTGGTGAGTGGGCAAGAACGTGGCAGATGGATTATAATGTGGAAAAATGTAAGTTTATTCACTTTGGTAGGAGGAATAGATGTGCAGAGTATTTCTTAAATGGTAAGAAATTAGAAAGTGTAGATGTACAAAGATACCTGAGTGTCCTCCCCAATAAGTCATTGAAAGATAACAGACAGGTGCAGCAAGTAATTAAGAAGCTAATAGTGTGTTAGCCTTTATCGCAAGAGGATTTGAGTATAGGAGCAGGGATGGCTTGCTTCAATTGTATAGAACGTTGGTGAGACCACTCCTGGAGTACTGTGTACAGTTTTGATTCCCTTGCCTTAGAAAGGATATTATTGTCATAGAGGGAGTGCAGCAAAGCTTCACCAGACTTATTCCCGGGAAGGCAGGACTGTCCAATGAAGAGCGATTGGAGAAATTGGGCCTGTATTCTCCAGAGTTTTGAAGAATGAGTGGTGATCTCATATAAACCTACAATACACTTGAAGGGATAGGCAAGGTAGATGCAGGTCCCTTGTTTCCCCTGTTTGGGGACTCTAAAACCAGGGATAACAATTTCAAAATAAGGTGGAAGCCACTTAAGGCAGCGATGACGAGACATTTCTTTACTTAGAGAGTTGTGAATCTTTGGAATCCTCTACCCCAGAGACCTGTGGAAGCTCAGTCATTGAGTATGTCTAGAGTAGATATTCACAGATTTCTAAATACATAACGACATAAAGGGATATGGGCTAGTGTGGAGGAAAAAAAGCATTAAAGTGGATGATCAGCCATGATGGTATTTAATGGCAGAGCAGGCTCGATGGGCTGAATGGCCTACTCCTGTTTCAATGTTCGTAATACCTAGAAGCAGATGCTTGGGAACACTACCAACTGCAAGTTTTCTGCCAAGCCACACAACATCCTGATTTGGAATTATATTGTCGTTCCTTCACTGTGGCTGGGTCAAAATCCTGTAACTCCCTTCCTCACAGCACTCTGGGTGTACCTACACCCCAAATATTGCAGCGGTTCAAGAAAACAGCTCGCCACCACGTTCTCATGGGCAATTCGGGATGGGCAATAAATGCTGGCCTAGACAGTGACGCATATATCCCATGAATGAATGAAAAAAAAAGTAAAAATGAAGCTTCTCATATCCTGCCACGCATAGAAGAGGATATTTACCATCTGATCATCATATAAGGAGACCAGAAACATTGGTACATTGCCTGCCTTACACTTTGCCTATTGACATACTAGCATAAACGTTAGCCCTAACACACAACTCTACAATAGCAGATTTCAATTGCAAGTATCCCAGTTAAAACTCATTAATTTTTGGAAGGGATAAAGTATTCGTTAACTAAGACTAATGAAGAAAACATCTCTACAGCTTAACATTTATTTTATTTTGTTTCAGCAAGAATTAATCAAGAACATTGGCACACAAATGAGAGATATTGAACAGCTGTAAAAGAATTCAACCATTTTGTCATTCGTTTTCACAATTTTGATTATTTTCATTGCTGTATCTCCAGCTGATATTGAACTGGATCCAAATATGGCAGATTCATGATCCAGTGGATGAAGAATCTACGGAACATCACTGAAATTCAAAAGAAGTAATTTGGAACCTACGTTCTATGGGCTGTTAAAGAATTCGCATGAGGAAAACACAATTGGGTGATACTGGTGGATGAAGGAACTGTTTGGTCCGTAAGTTTATTGGCAAGTTCGTCAGTGCAAATGTAACAGCCTCTCCAGCAGACCAATAATGGACTATGCGGCTGTGGAACATATGGAGTAAAATCTACCAAATGAGGTCAATGGGATCCTTCGTTACAATCATTCAATTGCTCACAATAGAAATTTACGTGAACTGCATTGCAGGGATGGTGATGTTCCAATCCTGTAAATGATACTCCTGTCCACAAGTTCACTGGAAAACGTGTTGATAAACTTTATTCTGTCGTTACAATGCGTGGCCCTCAGGCACGGTGGATAGAGGAGAACTCGTATAGAATGTTCATTGTACATGAAGAACGCTTATGGGCATCGCACTTCAGGAAGGATATGTTGTCTTGGAGGAGTGCAGTGCAGAGTCAGTAGATTAATATAGGAGAATTGAGGTTTACATTCTGAGGAGAAGTTGCATAAATGTGGCTTATATACCCTTAATGACAAGAGATTGGAGAGGAACCTGAACGAAGTGTTTAAAATATTAAATAGATAAGATAGGGTAGTTATGATGAAACTAATTCTTCTGGTATGGGAACTAGAAAATCAAGAACAATGGGGCATAACCTTAAAGTTAGACCTAGTTGTGCAGAATCGAGTCAGGAAGCATTTGAAAGGTTTTTTGCTAGGACAATTTGAGTATCCACATTATGACAGATAGACGTTTATTAGGCAAAAGAATCAAGGAATGTGGAGAAAAGGCGGGAAAAATGGAGTTTAGGTGCATGATCAGCGCAGATCTAATTGAATACTGGGGCAGGTTCGATGGCAAGAATTCCCTACTCCTACTCCTAATGTTTCTGCCTTCTATTCCGATATTCTAGCATTAGAAATCCCGAGTTACACTGTAGGATGGTAGAGTACTAAGTTTCAAATTGTCCATTCGAGATGTTGCTAAATGCTATTTGAATGAGGGGCCAATTCCTTCAATTTAATGTAGAAACACCTGCCTGTTCCCTTGATTATTGAATCACCTATCACTATAGCTCTTCCACTCTACCTGATACCCAAATGTGCTTCTGTGCTACCCGTGATGCCTTGGACTTTGCTCTGGCTGCACTCCCCAGATGCAACATCACTCTCCTCTGTGTTCTGAACTGAATTCGTGTTGGAGAGTGAGATGCATTAAGGGGTCTCCTGAACTACCAGCCTGTTTCTTTCTGACTGCTTGGTGGTCACTCGCTCCCACTCTTCCTGCATATTCTGAGGCTGTGGAGTGACCACATGTATAAATGTGCTATCCACGTGGCTCTCATCCTTACGAATGCACCGCTGTGTCGCCAGCTGCCGCTCAAGTTCCAAAACCCGGAGTTTAAGCTGCTGCAATTGACGACAATTCCTGCATTTCCTGAAATCTTCCTCATCTTTGCCATTCACTATTGTTTCCCCAGCCTATATTAGGATTTTGTTTCTTATTTATTCAGGGAATGTGCGTGTTGCTGACTTGGACAGCATTTATTGCCCATCCCTAATTGCCCTTGAGAATGTGCTGGTGAGCTGCCTTCTTAAACTGCTGCAGTCCATGTGGTGTAGATACGCCCAGAGTGCTGTTAGGAAAGGAGTTCCAGGATTTTGACCCAGCGACAGTGAAGGAACGGCGATATAGTTCCAAGTCAGGATGGTGTGTGACTTGAAGGGGAATTTGCAGGTGGTGGTGTTCCCATACATTTGCTGCCCTTGTCCTTCTAGTTGGTAGAGGTCACGGGTTTGGAAGGTGCTGTCTAAGGAGCCTTGATGCGTTGCTGCAGTGCATCTTGTAGATGCTACACACTGCTGCCACTGTTCGTTGGTGGTAAAGGGAGTGCATGTTTGTGGATTGGGTGCCAATCAAATGGGCTACTTTGTCCTGGATAGTGTTGAGTTTCTTATGTGTTGTTGGAGCTGAAACCATCCTGGCAAGTGGACAGTATTCCATCACACTCCTGACTTGTGCCTTTTTAGATCGTGGACAGGCTTTGGGGATTCAGGAGGTGAGTTACTCACCGCAGGATTCCTAGCCTCTGAATTGCTCTTGTAGTCATAGTATTTATCTGGCTACTCCAGTTCAGTTTCTGGTCAATGGTAACCCCTAGGATGTTGATAGTGGGGTAGTCAGCAATTGCAATGCCATTAACGTCAAGGGGAGATGGTTAGATTCTCTCCTGTTGGAGATGGTCATTTTCTGGCACTTATATGGCGCAAATGTTACTTGCCACTTATCATCCCAAGCCTGGATATTGTCCAGGTCTTGCTGTAGTTCTACAAGGACTACTTCAGTATCTGTGGAGTCACGAATGGTGCTGAATATTGTGCAAACATCAGCGAACGTCCCCACTTCTGACCTTATGATTGAAGAAAGTTCATTGATGAATCAGCTGAAGCTGGTTGGGCCTAGGACATTACCCTGAGGAACTCTGGCAGTGACGTCCTGGCGCTGAGATGATTGACCTCCAACAACCACAACCATATCCCTTTGTGCTAGGTATAACTGCAACCAGCTGAGAGCTCCCCCCGGCATCTCCCCCCAACCCACCCTCAGGTTCCCATTGACTCCAGTTTTGCTAGGGCTCCTTGATACCATAGTCAGTCAGAGGTTGCCTTGATGTCAAGGGCAGTCAGTCTCACCTCACCTCTGGAGTTCAGCTCTTTTGTCCGTGTTTGAACCAAGGCTCTAATGAGGTCAGGACCTGAGTGGCCCCGGCGCAACCCAAACTGCATGTCAGTTAGACATGAAAAAGGAGGCCATTCTGCCCCTCGAGCCTGTTATACAGGAACAAGAAGTGGCCATTCCTTCGCTGTGAAATTCCCTTCCGCCACTTTGCCACTCCACCCAACCTTCCTCCTGTAAGATACTCCTTAATTTCTACCTCTTTGAAAAGGCTTTCGGTATTCTCACCCACTATCTCTTTATTTGGCTCCTTGAGATGTTTTGTAATGTTAAAGGCACTAGATGCATCTAATTTGCTGCCGCTGTTGCTGTTGAACAGCAGGAGGCAATTCAGTCCCGCAGGCCTGATACACAAGAACAGCAGAAGGCCATTCAGCCTGTTGAGCCTTTTACACAGGAATGGGAGAAGGCCATTCAGCGCCGCAACCCCGTTACACATAAACGGGTGTAAGCCACTCAGCACCTTGAGTCTGCTACATAAAATAGAAGGAGTCGATTCAGCCCCATAACCCTGGTACACATAAACAGATGGAGGCCATTCAATTCCTCGAGGCTGGGACAGGAGGAGACTATTCAGCTACTTGAGCCTCGTACACACAAGCAGAAGAAGGCCATTCAGTCCTGTTACATACGCACATAAGGATGCCCATGGGAGTGCGGTGACGGGTGCAAGTAAGGAGACAGTCGTGGGAGTGATGGGCAGTTTCTACAATAACAGTTTAACTCACAAGCTCGCTGAAGTGCAGCTACTGACTATGCTTATTTCATAGACTCCCTGGTGGAGAGTCCCTGTAGACACCGAGGGGTCCACTGACCCCATTGTAAGAATCATTACATTAGGAGAAAAGATCGAACGCTGGGTCAAAGAATGGGGTTTAATGAGGGGAGGGAGATGGGAGGAATTAGGAATGGTTTCCGAGAGTAGACCTCTGTCAGCTAAAAACATGGTCGCTAATTGTAGCATGCTGGTTATGTTACTGGCTTAGTGATCCAAAGATCTGGACACGAGTTCAAAACCATGGTAGCTGGGAAATTTAAATTCAGACAATTCAATAAATCTGGAATAAAAATCTCATGTTAGCTGTGGTGACCCTGAAACTACAGGACTGTTGTAAAAAACCGTCCAGTTCACAAATGTTCTTCGGGGGAGGAAATTTGCCTTCCTTACCCAGTCTGCCCTACATGTAACTCCAGACCATTAATAATGTGGCTGACTCTTAACTGACCCTCTGAGATGGCCTAGCAAGCCACTCAGTTCTAAGAAGGTGCCGCACTATCACCTTATCAAAAGAATTAGCTGAATTGGGGGGGGGGGGGAGCGGGGGATGTGAGTTGAAGAGCGTGGAGGATAGCAAAATACAGCAATAAAAAATTGCATTTATATAACGTCTTTAACATAGCAACAGATCCCAAGGCATTTCACTGAGCTATAATCAGACAGAAAATGCCCCTCAGACAAAGAAGGAGATATTCACAGGAGTGACCATCAGCTCAGTCAAAAAGAAGAGATGCTTGGATGGACTGAAAGGAGGAGAGGGGTGAGAGGTGAAGGGGATTAAGGAGGGAATCCTAAACTATTCAGGCCGAGATGGCTGAAGGCACGGTTGACAATTCTGGGGAAAATGGAGGGAAGATGCACAAGCAGCCACAGTACAAGGAATAAAAAGAAGGGAGGGAGTGACTGTAGGGCTGGAGGAGGTTACACAGATAGGGTTGGGGACGGACTTACAAATGAGGATGGATAACAGAGAGACAGTGGGAGTGGTCTCGAGAGAGGGTGTCAAGGGGTAAAGCTGGTGCTGTCCGTGTACATGTAACAGCTGATCCCATATCTGCAGATGAGAGAGCCAATGGGAAGCTTGCAGATGAGCAAGAAGGTATAGAGTAATATAGATCCTTGTAAATTAACAAAGGCTATCATGAAGAAGACATTGCTGGAGATTCCCTGGTTCCCATTGGATTGAAAAGAGTGGGAATAAGCAAGGGGATTCCCACTAAAAAGTCCGTGTCAGAGGAATGAAGAGGTAATGGATTAGTGGAGAGGATGGAGAATCTGGAGCTGACAAATGTGCGATTGAGGATTTCAGTGCCTGATGGATTGAGGCAGGGGAGGAGGCTGGTGAGGTTATGGAGACAGAAGGATACGTCTTGTGTGGTGGAGAGGATGTGAGGTCAGTATCATAGATCAGGAGTGAATAGGGATCAGAAATTAAACATTATCATATTTAGCCTCAGAGAACAGCCAGGAAGAGGGATGGAATTGGTGACAAGTGTAAGGAGTTTCTGGTGGAGCCAAACGTGGAGACTTCACTCTTCCCCATGTTTAATTGGAGCAAATTGCAGCTCATGGGAAACAGACTGTTCCAGTCTGGGAACACTGAGGCAGCGGAGTGTCGGGAGAGACGGTGGAGAGCTGGAGCTGGGTACTGTCAGAACGCTTGTGGAAGCTGACCCCATGTCTGTAGATGATGTCGCCATTGGACAGCATGTAGATGAGGAAGCTGAGGAAGTGAAAATGGGAAATTCAGGGACTCCAGAGGTAACGGTGCTGGTATGGGATGAGAAGCCATTGCTGGAGATGCTTTGGTTACAATCAGATCAGTAAGAATGGAACCAAGCGACGGCAGTCCCATTGAAAGAGGCCAGAGGTATGGACAGATCTTGTATGGATTCGCAGCAAGTTTCGAGGAGAGGCTGGAGTTGGGCAGAGGTGAGGACATGTAGGGATTTTTAACCAAGGATAATCATTTTAAATTTAAGATGATGGGTTACTGGGAAACAATGTGGGCCAGTGAGGGTGAGGGTGATGGGTGAGTGGAAGTTGCTGTGTGAAGTTGGAGGTTGGGTGTCCGGTCAGGACTGAACTGGAGGAATGGAATCAGGAGGTGACATGATTCTAATTTTACTGCAACCATGAACAAGGATAAAGATCTGCAGTGAAATAGGAGAAAGAGGAATGTCAACGGGACAAATTCAGTGTCCATCCCCTAATATCACTCACAGTCATTTCTAGGTTGCAATCTGACACGTGGTCTTTAACTGTCCCTGTGTCAGAGACACAGTTCATATTTTATCTGGAAAACTGGTGGGACAGAGTGAAACTGGTCTGTTTGTCTGCATTCAGTGTAAATTGCAGGGAAATCAGTAACATTTATCATTGAATCGACAGGAGTGAACATGGTCAATAGAATTATATGGAAACTGTAAATGACGCAGCTCATTATTGTGGGATCAGTCCTGTATGAATACAGTTTTCAGCTTTATTCCTGAGAGAGGTCTAACTAAGGTAATGTACTGGACATTGAGATGCGTGTGCTTTATCCATCACATTACTTACAAAGCTGCTGACATAATGTGTTTGTACAAGTGAAAACAACTAATAGCAATGATCAGGGGGATAACCATGTCAGTGGAGACTTATCCCCTGTATACATCAGGACCCATTGAAATGGATCAGCTCCGTGTGCCTGCCGGAGCTGTGGTTTCCAGACCAACAGAAGTCATTGCTTCTCACAGAAATGGGACATACAGTAATGAGTCAGATAGGACCCATTTACTATCCTATTCTTGCGGTTGTTGGAGTTCCTGGTAAGCTGTTAACTCAGCTGTTAATTTTGGAAACAGTGTTAATTGCGCTGCTGCAATCTGTATTATTTCTAACTGTGTGTTTAACACAGCTGCCTGTTCTATTCCAGCAGTTGAATGATGGAATATGCTCAGTCTCTGTACTTTCAGTCTTCCAGGAGCTGGATTTTATCTGTAACGATCTTTGTTTATCCCACGCTGGTATTGTTTCTAGATTGTTCACTGCAATGAATGTATTAGGATCAGATGTCTGGAATAGGAGCAGCAGTCAGACCATCAGCAGCTGTTAACAGTTTCATGTTGTGGAACTAACCTGTACTGAATATTGTTACGAGTGTGTTTTTAGTGATTGACAATGAGACAGCTCACAGGCTCAGTGGTAAAAGGAGGTAGTTCAATCTTCGACCTCCCCAATAACATGGTTCAGTGTAACTGGGATTTCAATGTATTTATTGGTTATCGCAGTTATGAAATATTATTCCATTCTGTGTGTGTCTGATTTTGCTTCAGGGGTCAGGTTAGTGAACTAAGATTGCTGCTGACTCTTTCACATCTCCTTCTCTGCCTCACTGTGGGTGAAATCACTGTCACTGGGTTACATTGTAAAATGAAATGTGTTGATGTGATGTTGTATCAGTCTTCAATGTATCTGTTGGAATCATGAGTCCTTCTATTTATCTGTATATAAGTAGCAGCAATGATATTAGTGTTTTATGAGCTAAACAATCCCACCGTCTATGATGATTTATAATTCCAGGAGTAGGAATTGTAATGATTGTGAGGTGTGTTTGGAAGAGAATTTCAATTCTGTTTATTCCATGCCTTGTATACGAAATGAACAGTGTAGGTGAGCAGGTGGAGATTTGTGCGATCTGTAGGAACATTGAAATATTCAGAGGCCTCACCATTGAACAAATTGACTCTGAGAATAGGATCACTGAACAGGGGGCTGGTGAACAGAATACAGGCTCATGGTATTATGATGGAAAGGGATGGGAAAAGGATCATTAAGAGAGAGTACCAGATTGTGGAGAGCTAGAGGGAGGAGTGATAGAGAAAGAGACCTGAGGGAGTGGGAGAAAACATGCAAGAAGAGAGAGAGTGTGTGATAGCGGTGAGAATAATTCATTAGAATGAGCTGATGATCTTCCAGTACAATCCTGATGAGCAAATGTGAGATGAAGGTGTTATTAGAATGTTGCCAGATTCTGAGAGTTTCATTGTACTGACTATGTTTATCATTTTCCGGTCCTCAGTCTGTTTCGCTGAATGTTGCTTCTTTCTTATTGACTGACTGAATACATGTACTTATAGAATATAACGCGAGATTTATTGTTCGTAATGTAAAACATAAGAATGAATCATAAGAAATAGGAGCTGGAGTAGGCCATTCAGCCCATTGAGTCTGCTCCACAATTCAACAACATCATGGTTGATCCATGGCCTCAACTCCACATTGCTGTAAAATTCTGCGTGAACCTGAGCTTCTGGTCACTTGTCACTTTAATTCTACATCCTGCGCTCAGTTTGACCTCTCTATCCTTGACCTCCAACGCCATTCCACAGGAACAGAACTGAATTTTTCAATTACACATTTTGCCGGTCGAAATCAAAATTGAGATTAAACAATTCAGATTATAAACACTGTTCCCATTTTCTGGGATGGCCTGTGGTGGTAATGGAGCATGGTTACACCAGAGTCACTGGGGCATTAATTTTATCATTCCTCTAGGGATGGACAGGGAGGTTGGGAGGAAGGTGCTGCCTACAGAATTACGAGGGAAGACGAGGGGTGCAGTGTATGTCACCCTTCCGACTTCATTCAGTTTAACAAAGAACAGTACAGCACAGGAACAGGCCATTCGGCCCTCCAAGCTTGCGCTGATCTTGATGGCTGTCTAAACTAAAACCTTCTGCACTTCCACACACCATATCCCACTATTCCCATCCGATTTATGTATTTGTCAAGATGCTTCTTAAACTTCGCTATCGTACCTGCTTCCACCACCTCCCCCAGCAGCAAGTTCCAGGCACTCACCACCCTCTGAGTAAAGAACTTGCCTCGCACATCCCCTCTAAACTTTGCCCCTCGCACCTTAAACCTATGTCCCCTAGTAACTGACTCTTCCACCCTGGGAAAAAGCTTCTGACTATCCACTCTGTCCATGCCACTCATAACTTTATAAACCTCTATCGTGTCGTCCCTCCACCTCCGTCATTCCAGTGAAAACAATCCGAGTCTATCCAGCCTCTCCTCATAGCCAATGCCCTCCAGACCAGGCAACATCCTGGTAAACATCTTCTGTACCCTCTCCAAAGCCTCCACGTCCTTCTGGTAGTGTGGCGACCAGAATTGCACGCAATATTCCAAGTGTGGCCTAACTGAGGTTCTGTACAGCTGCAGCACGACTTGCCAAATTTTATACTCTATGCCCCGACCGATGAAGGCAAGCATGCCGTATACCTTCTTGACTACCTTATCCACATGTGTTGCCACTTTCAGTGACCTGTGGAGCTGTATGCCCAGATCTCTCTGCCTGGCAATATTCCTAAGGGTTCTGCCATTTACTGTATACTTCCCATCTGTATTAGATCTTCCAAAATGCATTACCTCACATTTGTCCGGATTAACCGCCATCTGCCATTTCTCCGCCCAAGTCTCCAACCAATCTATATCCTGACGTATCCTCTGACAATCCTCATCACTATCCGCAACTCCACCAAACTTTGTGTCATCCACAAACTTACTAATCAGAACAGCTACATTTTCCTCCAAATCATTTATATATACTACAAACAGCACCTGCAGTCGGGAACAGGGAAGGTCGAGTATGGCCTTCATACCCAAAGGCTAATTGAGGCCCTTATGTGGCGATTTACTGGTCCCATAAGGATCTCGACCGGTCACTGCTGATAATTTACAAGCGGCTGTTGGAATTTCTGCCACGTGAAGAGGCCGACCAGTAAAACCAGGCGGTCTCCATGTGGGCTAGTGGGTGCGTGGCCCTCTTGCTGGGGCAATCTGTGGCCCACAGAGGGCCCCAGTTGCAAATGCTGCACCTGTGCCAACACCCACCCCAATGCCCACCACAACCCACCTCCCTCCGGATTGGCCCCGACGCTCCTACTCCCTCTTTCCTGTAGTCTGAGGCTCCAGCGTTGCTCCTGGTCCAGAGCATCATGCAGTTCCAGCAGTGGCCACCGGTTCTGGTGGCGCCGATGGCCTGCTGGGCTGCCGGCCCTCTGATTGGCCGCTTCTCTTGATGGCGGGATCCCCATCCTTAAAGGGATGGAGAACACGGCGCCGAGCAGTTAATTGCCTATGCGCTGATAAATACAGACGGGGGTTCCCCAGAATGGCCGAAGCACGTTCCGTCATCTTTCTGGCCCAAGAGTCAGCAAAGTGTCCTAATGTTGCTTCAGGGGTTTCCATCCTGCCTGCCAATCCTCTGTGACTGACAGCAGTCAGAGATGGATGGACACAGAGATGGAGAGGGGGATGGCGACAGATAGGGCAGAGGGGGATGGATACACAGCGGGAGAGAGGGGATGGGCACACAGGCGAGAGGGGGGATGGACACAGAAGGGGGATGGGGGATGGACACAGAGAAGTGAGGTGGATGGACACAGAGTGGGAGAGTGGGATGGAAACAGAGGGGTAGTGGGGGATGGAAACAGAGGGGGATGGAGACGGGGGAAGGGGGAGGCGGATGGAAACAGAGGGGGAGGGGGGATGGGCACAGAGGAGGGTGAAGGGGATGGACACAGAGGGGGGAGAGAAGGTGATGGACTCAGAGGGGGAGTGAGGGGGATGGTGTCATATAGGGGACAAACACAGTGGGGGTGGTGGTGATGGATACAGTGACAGTTATGGAAACAAAGGCGGTGGATAGAGGGAGAGAGAGTGCTCACTATCACTCCTACCAGATGGACATATATCTGACATCTCCGCATTTCTACATTAAGTGTGGGGGCAATATTGACTACTTATGCAAGCAAAATCATTGCCAGGTATCTCACTGTATATGGAGAAATGTATTTTCAAGCATTTGTGTTTTGATGGCATTCGTTTGGTTATACACTTTATATACAGATTAGTTGCCTCCATGTCTGTAGCTGCGTCAAAACTTTTGTCAAATATCCGTAGTACAACATGTCGGTATCTATCACTGTTCTGGCCCAGTGTAGCAATCCCTGTTGGCTATATAGAATCCCTCCCTGGGAGTGGAGGGGGTGTGAGCTGGTGTTTGAGGTGGGGGATTCCGTATTGGCAGGTGGTCCACATCCTTGGGCTCGATCTGCCATTCTCTATCACTTTTCCAGGCCACTGGAGCCTTCTCCTCTTTTCCAGATTTTCCATGTTTTTCTCTCCCTCTGTTGTTCTGCTGGAATCATTTACACCTCACCTGGGCACATTTTCTGTTTCTTTAATTGTCCAATTCACCTCACTCCGTCATCCCTTTTGTCATTGAATCACACCTGCCCTGCACCCGATCACAGACCTTCCCCTTTGTTCTTTCCTCCCCTTATATCCCAGTTTTCACTGTCTCTATCATTGCTTTAAAGCTGTTAATTTCCAATATCTTCCAATTCTGATGAAAGGTTATTGACCTGAAACTTTGGGCTAAATTGTACCAGCCCTATGATGTCGGGGCTGTGGCAGGGGGGCCCGAAACATTCTAGAGGGTGAGGCCCGCCGGCCACCCCAGACGTCGCATGTGTCCCGTCCCATTTTACCATCAGTGGCGGAACCTCGGTGCAGACGTCCACCCCCACTTCTCCGCCTCCTACCCCACCAACCATCCCTCCTCCCCCCGCTGCTCGTCGGTGAAACCCGAATTTAAGTATGTGAAACGCGAATTAACTTGCCTGATTCTGCATCCTGCTGCTGTTCACTCCTTATTCTTGATTTTTCACGGAACCTGCGGCTGTTAGGTTCTATCCCATTCATCAATAAGAGAAGCTGGTTGGACAGCAGAAGAGGGAGCAATCGCTGACAGAGCAAGTAAATCTTTCTCAACCGGAGTCTCGACTCTATATAATGGAAGGGACGTGGCAGGAGGGATGGGATTACTGGGGGCACAGCACTGCATAGTTGAAGGGAAGTGGGGCGGGGGATTTACTGGGGCACAGCTCTGAATAGTTGAAGGGAGGTGGAAGAGGGGATGGGATTGCTGGACGCACAGCTCTGCATAGTTGAAGGGAATGGGGGATGGCTTTACTGGGGCACAGCTCTGAAAAGATGAAGGGAGGTGGGAGAAGGTATGGGATTACTGGGGGCACAACTCTGCATAGTTGAAGGGAAGGGCGGGATTGCTTTACTGGGGCACAACTCTGCATTGCTGAAGGGAAGTGGGAGAAGGGATGGGATTACTGGGGGAACAGCTCTGCATTGCTGCAGGGAAGTGGGAGAAGGGATGGGGTCACTGGGGGCACAGCCCTGAATAGTTGAAGGCAGGTGGGAGACGGGATGGGATTATTGGGGACACAGCTCTGCATAGTTGAAAGGAGGCGTGAGGAGGGATGGGATTACCGGGGGCACTGCTCTGCATAGTTGAATGGAAGTGGGGTGTGTCGGGGGGGGGGGGGGAGGGAATAACTTTCCTGAGGCACAGCTCTGAATATCTGAAGGGAGGTGGGAGAAGGCATGGGATTGCTGGGAGCACAGCTCTGTATAGTTGAAGGGAGGTGGAAGAAGGGTTGGGATTACCGGGGTCACAGCTCTGCATAGTTCAAGGGAGGTGGAAAAGGGATGGGATTACTGGGGGCATAGCTCTGCATAATTGAAGGGAAGTGGGGGGTGGCTTTACTGGGGCACAGCTCTGAATAGCTGAAGGGAGGTGGGAGAAGGGAGGGGTTACTGGGGGCACTGCTCTGCATAGTTGAAAGAAAGTAGGGGGATAGCTTTACTGGGGGCACAGCTCTGAATAGCTGACATGAGGTGGGAGAAGGGATGGGATCACTGGGGGCACAGTTCTGCAGGCATGAAGGGAGGTAGGAGTGGGGTTGGGAATACATAGGGGCACAGCTCTGAATTGCTAAAGGGAGGTGGAAGAGGGGATGAGATTACTGGGGCCACAGCTCTGTGTAGTTGAAGTAAGTGGGGGGGAGGGTGGCTTTACTGGAGACACAGCTCTGAATAGCTGAAGGGAGGTGGGAGAAGGGATGGGATTACTGGGGACACAGCTCTGCAGGCATGAAAGGAGGTGGAAGAGGGGATGGGATTAATGGGGGCACCGCTCTGCGTAGTTGAAGGAAGTGGGGGCATGGATTTACTGGGGACAGAGCTCTGAATAGCTGAAGGGAGGTGGGAGAAGGGATGGGATTACTGGGGGCACAGCTCTGCAGGCATGAAAGGAGGTGGGAGTGGGGATGGGTTTACTGGGGCCCAACTCTGAATAGCTGAAGGGTGGTGGAAGAGGCGATGGGATTGCTGGGGCACAACACTGAGTAGTTGAAGGGTGGTGGAGGAAGGGATGTGGTTACTGGGGTCGCAGCTCTGTAGGCCTGAAGGGAGGTGGGAGTGAGGATGGGATTATTGGGGGCTCAGCTCTGCATTGTTGAATGGAGGTGGGGGTGGCATTCCTGGGGGCATAGCTCTGCATAGTTGAAGGGAGTTGGGGGTTGGGATTACTGGGGGCACAGCTCTGTAGACCTGAAGGGAGGTGGAAGAGGAGATGGGATTGCTGGGGCACAGCTCTAAATAGTTGAAGGGAAGTGGAAGAGGGGATGGGATTACTGGAGGCACAGCTCTGCGTAGTTGAAGGAAGTGGGGGCATGGATGTACTGGAGACAGAGCTCTGAATAGCTGAAGGGAGGTGGGAGAAGGGATGGGATTACTGGGGGCACAGCTCTGTAGACCTGACGGGAGGTGGAAGAAGAGATGGGATTACTGGGGGCACAGCTCTGAATAGTTGAAGGGAGGCGTGAGGAGGGCTGGGGGTACAGCTCTGCATAGTTGAAGGGAGTTGGGGGTGGCATTACTGGGGACATCGTTCTGCATAGTTGAAGGGAGTTAGCGGATGGTATTACTGGGGGCACAGCACTCCATAATTGAAAGGAGTTGGGGGATGGGATTACTGAGGGCACAGCTCTGCAGAGTTGAAGGGAGGTGGGGGGAAGTGTTAGTACTGGGGAAACAGCTCTGCAGGCATGAAGGGAGGTATTGCGTACCCTCCCTTTGCAAACGGTGGTCACTCTGCGCTATTTTTTGTTTGTGTGTGTGAAGGAGCAATGATATGCCAGTCACCCTGTATGTGGGGAGGGTGCCAGAAACGGTCGGAGTGTAAAGGTTATTTGGCTGGTGGGGTCAATCGATGCAGCTGGTAGAATCTTTATGTAGTCAAGCTGTGCCACTTAGTGTGAGCTAAGATGGGAAATGCCATGCCACACCACATAGTTGATCCATGAAATCACCTGATGTACCCGTCAACAACAATGCCTGCCCTGTTAGGAACTTTCAAGTAAGTGAAGGATACAGCATTATTTGTCACATGGAGTTGGATATGGCTTATCCTAGATTGTGTGATCGGCTTCTCCAGAGGATCCATATGCACCGCAGGCAAAATCAACAGGCAGGTGCAGCCCACATAGAGCAGCAGCCCCCAAGGGGAGATCGCCTATATAGAACGCCGCACATCTACAGGTCCCACATGACATGCCAGCGGTTGTCAGAGCAGCAGTGTCAGAGGCGAATGTGGATGTAGAGAGAGGTGGTGACATATCTCTGTGCCCTTCACAACGATGACCTACAGCTGACGGGTTTCGGTGGATATCCTTTGCCTGTGGTCCTCATAGTGATAGCTGTCTTAACCTTTACGACTCTGCATAATTTCAGGGGACCATTGTGGGGTCACACAGTTTTCGTGCACCACTGCATCAGGTAGGTCACCGATGCCCTGTACCGGAGGGCCGGTGAGTATGTCCGCTTCAGGGCAGACCCTAACAGCCAGATCCAGAAGGCCATCGGTTTCGGCAACATTGCTGGATAACCAAAGGTGCAAGGGGTAATAGACTGTCCCATGTGGCCATCAGGCCTCCCAACAGGGTACCAGCTGGAGACATAACGATTAAGGGATTCCTGTCAATCTTGGTACAGCTGGTATGTGATCACTAGAGATGCTTCATGAAAATCTGCGCCCGCTTCTCAGGCAGCTGCCATGACGCCCGGATCCTGCGCCAGTTTCAGCTGCCAATGCTGTTCACTGAACTGGCTCAAATGGAGGAGTGGCTTCTTGCAGGCAAGGGATACCCCTTGCAGACATGGCTCCTGACAAAACTGGGAGATGGCACCAATGCTGCAGAGTTTTGAAGAAGGTATAGCGATTGAACTTTTCACAGTGTTGTGTTGCCCATGCAGACTCATTTGAGTCACTGTGGTTTTTGGAAACGTTTGCAGCTGCTCCTTCAGGCTGTCACTTCTGCAGGAGAAGCCTGACTGGAAGAAGGCTGCTGATCACACTACCCTTTGGCTGTGGATGACTTTATTTGGCAGTTGTCAGGAAGCAGGTGCTTGTGCACTTTAAATAGCGACCCAGTACCTGCTACACATCTAAGCCAACATCCATCGTGGCTTCGGATGTCACGCCTCTCCCCACATAATATGAGGGAGCGTCGCCGTGATGCGAATGAGTCCTCGTGTGAAATATCATGTGGGCTCAGCGGAGGCCGCTGTATACGGACAGACCGCCGATGACAAAGCGCACCGCCATGAGTCGCAGTGCGCCAGTAAAACCCAGCCCATAAACTTTGTTTCTGTCCCCACAGATGCTGCCTGACCTGCTGAGTGTTTTCAACATTCTCCTGATTTGATCAGATTTACAGCAGTCTCAGTATTTTGTTTTTGCTCCAATGTTTAGGCCTGGATATTAACAGGTGTGAGTGACATAGCTGGGGAGCGGAGTTTCTGAGTTAAACTCCACAATCTGCCTCTTTTATCATTGACAGTATCCCCACCCTGACATCAGTCTGATTGACAGGACAAGCTTCCTGTCGGGCAGCGGCATTACTGGAGTTGGCCTCAGGACCAGGGAGTTCCTAACCATGACTCTGAGGCATGGGGGCCTGTCTGATACCGGGGGTGTCCAATCCCCAACTCCGGAGGCGGAGGGAGTGGAGACATCTCCGATCAGTGGGCTGTCCTGGGAGCGGTCTCCTATGCTGGAGCGTGGTCCATGTCCAGGGGAATGGGGAAGTGAGGGGAAGAGAAGGAGGGAGAAGGAGAGAGGATGTGGGAAGGGGAGGGGGAGGTGGAAAGGGATGGTGTCTGATTCCCAACCTCGGAATGGTGTGGTCTCCTATCCTGAAGCATTGTCCAATCCCGGGGGTGATCGAGCTCGGGTCGAGGTCTGATCTCAGCTGGATGCGATCCTGGGCGGAGTGTGATTCCGTGGGTATTGATCTGGAGGTGTCTGTTTCTGACGGGGTTCAATCCCGGGTGTTTAGATCAGATTCCACGTGTACATCCATTACCAGGGTGGAGCGGGGCGGGAGGGGGGTTGGTGGTTGGTGGTGTTGTTATCTATCCCGAGGCGGGTCCGATCCCGGGGGAAGTGTTACATTCCGGGGAGTGGGTGTTGATGCTGAGGGTTTCTGATCACCAATCCCCAGTGTCTTTGTATGGGCCGTGGAGTCTAATGGAGAAAGCCAGCCGGGCACAGTTAAACTTGGAAAACAGATGAAATCAGAGATTTCCAGACTCATTAAAATATTTAAATTACCAACCTGCCTCTTGGGACTGGTTTCTGCCACTCTTCCTGTCCAGATTCCGTTCAACCCAGAAGTGGGCGAGTTGGGGCCGTGGTGAGATTTTTAAATATTAACCACCTACCCGCCCCCTTTCCACTAAAGCCTGGCTTCCTGCCCGACCCAAACCCGACCGCTCCCACAACTGACTATATGTGTCGGGTTCGGGGTCGGGTCGGGTCTGTATTCCGTGTCCAGCTTTCGTGTCCGGGTCTGGACTGTATTGCTTAGCTTTGGTAGTCTTCGTGCCACTTGTCATGTCTGCTTATGTGAAAACCACAATATAAATACATATTATGTGTGAAAACGTAAGTGTGACATTTTTAAACCAAACTTTACTGTTATGATTTTTTAAAAATGTGGGAACACATGTTTTATATTTCCAGACTGGTGTTAAGTCTGGAATTTTTTATAAATTGCATTTAGAAACATCGAAAAAATAGGAGCAGAGTAGGCCATTCGGTCCTTCTAGCCTGCTCCGCCATTCATGGCTGATCATCCAAACTCAGTAACATGTTCCCGCCATCTCCCCATATCCCTTGATCCCATTAACCCTAAGATCTATTATCTAACTCACAGGTATGTTGGCCTTCATAGTGAGCCGATTCGAGTACAGGAGCAGTGATGTCCTGCTGCAACAATACAGGGCCTTGTTGAGGTCACACCTGGAATATTGTCTGTAGTTTTGGTCTCCTTAGCTGAGGAAGGATGATCTTGCGACAGAGGGAGTGCAGCGAAGGTTTAACAGACTGATTCCTGGGAGGGCGGAACTGACGTATGAGGAGAGATTGAGTCAGTTAGGATTAGATTCGATGGAGTTCAGAAGAGTAAGGGACGATCTCATAGAAACCTATAAAATTCTAACAGGACTTTGCAGGGTAGATGCAGGAAGGATGTTCCTGATGGTGTGTGAGTCCAGAACCAGGGGTCATAGTCCAAGGATACGGAATAAACCTTACAGGACTGAGATGAGGAGAAATTACTTCACCCAGAGAATGGTGAGCCTGTGGGATTCGTTACCACGGAAAGCAGTTGAGGCCAAAGTATTGCATGTTTTCAAGAAGGAGTTAAATATAGCTCTTGGGCAAAAGGGATCAAAGGATACGGGGGAAAAGCGGGAACAGGTTACTGAGTTGAATGATCAGCCATGATCATAATGAATGGCGGAGCAAGCTCAAAGGGCCGAATGGCCTACTCCTGCTCCTATGTTCTGTGTTTCTATGTAACTCTTTCTTGAATATATTTAATGATTTGGCCTCAACTGCTTTCCTTGGTAGAGAATTCCACAGGTTCACTGCTATCTGGGTGGAGAAATCACTCCTCATCCCGGTCCTAAATGGCTTACCCCTTATCCTTAGACTGTGGCCCCTGGTCCTGGACACCCCCGCCATCGGGAAAATCCTTCCTGCATCTAGTCTGCCCAGTCCTGTTAGAATTTTGTAGGTTTCTATGGCAATTCTTTTTAAAATGACTTTAGTGTATGAAATTCAATAATACAAATTAGAGGCTGCCTTCTCTGCCCAAAGGAAACCCAGTCGTAGATTGTAAGGTCAAGTCATATTTCAGTTATAGTGGCTGCCAAAATGGTACGAAATTTACTGGATAATTTATGTAACAGTCATGTGAGTTAAAATTAGCCTCTAAGGGAATACTAATGTTTCATTTCATACTTAACACATGCTTAAAATATAATTTATGAACTTTTTTTGTTTTAACGTTGCAAGTACAGACTTGGAAAAATAGCTGTAGTGCCCTGCCCAGACCACCCTGATTGTGAGCGTGTTGATGATTTGTCTGAACTGAAAAAAAAACACCAAAAATTTTCATGAATTAGCTCTGCCCGGTTTTTGAAAGAGGACAAAAACAAATTTGTCTACCACAGAATTCCATGATGGATTGCTTATGTAGAAAGCCATGTTGTAGCTGTTGTGTGGTGTCCATCTGGGAAGCTGCCACATTATGATTGAAAGTGAGTGCCATTCACCACAATAATGGATCTTGTGGACAAAATCCACTAGGAATTATGAGATAAACCAAACCACAGGATCCAACTTAATTAATTCTCATTACTGAGTGGGTGAGAGACTAACTCATACTCAAGTTATCTTAGTTTTGAGAATCCAGTGTTTCAAATGCAAATATTAAAAATGAAAATGCATAGAGCCAATATTTATTGTATGTAGTCTAGACGTTAATTGGCATTGTGCACACTTTTTTCGTATATACGGGGTTGGGGGGCGGGGGCGGAGAGTAGCGTTGAATAATCACATTTTACCATCCAAGTTTAAATTCTAAATCTTCCACAGTATCGAATTAAAACACCCTGGCATATTAATCTGCCGTTGCTGGCTATATTAATCAATCTAATAGCTTGTGTTCCTTGAATGAAGTATTCCTCTGATCCCAAAGGGCTGGTGACCTATTCCATGGAGTGAATAGAGAGTTAGCTATCTCTAGAAACATCGGTTCATGTCAAAACCATTTTGAAGACATTAGAAAGTGCATTTTTCCATCAAATGTAGATAATTTCAAACAAGCTATAATGGCTGTAGAAGTAATGTTGTTTGATTTTCAAAAGCAAGCCTTTGCCCCATTACTTGCCAACTGATTGTTTCACAGTAGCAGACAAGTAGCATTGCAGAGAGAAACCCATCTATCAGCTTAACTAAAAGAAAAAGTAAATGAAACCACATACGTGTAGGAATAGGCACGATGTTAGGTGGTTCTTTTCCCAGAGAATGTAGAGCCTCTGGAATTCATTGTCAGCTGGTGCAGTGGGTGCTGACTTTCTCCGTGGCTTCAAGATGGAGCTCGATCAGTTCCTGACTGTGAGAAAGATTGCGTCATATAAAAGATAAGTTTCTTTACAGGTAACACGTGGTCCATGTAATCTCCTGGACACGTTTTTGACTGCCAGGGCAGCAGGACATTGGAGAGGAAATTTTTTGAGTTTTACCCCACATTAACCAGGATTTTTATGCTTTTGCCACTCCTAGTAGATTTAAATGTGATTTAAGGAGAGGGAAGAGGTGTTTAGCCATGATGGTCCAGCTATGTGTGGCGCGGTCTTGATGGGCCAGCTAGTCTTCCTGTGTCATTTCCATCGGTTTGTAAGCTAGAAATTTCCCTCTAAACCTACTGAAATTGTACAGGGAGCCGAATGCAACAAATTCTACAAGTATCTCCTTCCTCAATATTGTAGAGGAAGAACTAAGTAGCAGAGGATCTAAAATAGACAAAAGTTGGTTATTCTCTCTGACAGCACCATGTCTGGGTTCCTGAACTGTCTGCTAATGCAAGAATAATGTTGGTGGCTTATCCTCACACTTGTTGACTTATCTGGTCTACCTTAGGCAACCTAGCAAAGTTTGGGAACTCTCTGACACAGCACGACTGATTTGGATTTCCCAATTGCACTACTAATTGGCATTCCCATTAGCAGGTGCTATTGTTTTCTTTTTAATCTACAACTTTTTTTCTGTTTCAAGAATATGTTTGACATTTTCAGGTCGGTCGGGCATGAAACAAAATTAAAGGACTCGGGCCGGGGTTGGGTTTGGGTTGGCTGTTGTCGGGTCAGGCCCTGGTTGGGTTTTAATTTTACACCCAAGCCAGACTTTACTTTCGACCTAATTTTGGTGCTAAACTCTTACCCTTACTGTCTGGGTCATATAAGGAGAATGTTTGATCAGTAATTTCCAGTCTCTTTTCCTTTCTCTCTCTTACAGTTAATTTACTGGCGATTGTGATCCTGTCCCGGGCAAAGTGCGGACTCTCCACCTGCACCACTCGCTACCTGGTGGCCATGGCAACGGCGGATCTACTGGTCATTATCACTGATGTCATCCTGAGGCGGATCAGCTATTATTATTTCCCGGGATCTTTCCTGCGCATCACCCCTGTGTGTAGTGTTGTCACTGTCCTCCTTCGTGCAGCCATAGACTGTTCTGTCTGGTTCACCGTCACTTTCTCCTTTGATCGATTTGTGGTCATTTGTTGCCAGAAGCTAAAAACTAAATATTGCACTGAGAAAACTGCAGTTGTGGTTCTAGCAACAACCTGCATTTTGCTCTGTTTAAAAAATATCCCCGTCTACTTTATATATGAACCTGGAAAGATAATTGACAATGTACCATGGGGCTGTTATGTAAAGCCAAGCGTTTATACTGAGCCCGGATGGGTGGGAGTTGACTGGTTTGATACGATTTTAACCCCTTTTGTTCCATTTGCTTCAATTCTGTTGCTCAACGCTCTGACAGTCAGACACATTTTAGTAGCCAGTCGAGTCCGTAAGGAACTGAGGGGCCAGAGCAAGGGAGAGAATCGCAGTGACCCAGAGATGGAGAGCAGAAGGAAATCTGTGATTTTACTCTTCTGCATATCTGGCAGCTTCATACTTCTGTGGTTGTTAAGTATTATACATTTCTTATATTATAGCATTACAAGAACCAATACCAGTGATTACAACAATTCTGAATTTATATTGCAACAAGTTGGATTTATGCTGCGGACTTTAAACTGCTGCACAAACACATTTATTTATGGGGTGACACAGTCCAAGTTCAGTGAACAGTTCAGGAGTGCGGTGAAATATCCGGTTACATCAATTATTCAATTAATTCATAAACATAACAACTGAGAGCAGCCGAAAGGTGGGCTCCCGTGCTTCCAGTCCATGAATGGGGGGGGGGGGGGGGGGGCGGGGCGGGAGGTGCACATCTGGACAAACCCAGCCGAGAGCATGGACTGGAAGACAGGACCTGGGCCGAGGGAAAGGGTCCAGGCTCGGCACAGGAGCCGACAGTCCTGGTGCCTCAGCCTGGTTGCTGCTCGGTTGGATAGGGCCGAAACAAAATCTGAAGCAGACACTCCCCAGACCAAAGGCACCCAGTAGATAGGGAGCGCAGCACTGTCGTAGGAACAGTAATGAGGAAGCACTACACTGTCGGAGCAGAAGTACTGAGGGACTGCTGCACTGTCAATGGGCAGAACTGAGGGAGTATGGTACTGTCCGAGGGTTAGTACTGAGGAAGGGCTGCACTGTTAGACGGTTAATACAGAGGGAGAGCTGCATGGTCGGAGGGGCAGTACTGAGGGAGAACTGAACTGGCGAGGGCCAGTATTGAGGGAGTACTGCACTGTTGAAGGGTCAGTACTGAGGGAGTGCTGCACTGTCGGAGTGTCAGTACTGAGGCATGGCTGCACTGTTGGGAGTGTTAGGACTGAGGGGCTGCTGCACTGTCTGAGGGTCAGTGCTGAGGGAGTGCTGCACTGTCTGAGGGTCAGTACTGAGGCATGGCTGCACTGTTGGGAGTGTTATAACTGAGGGGCTGCTGCACTGTCTGAGCGTCAGTGCTGAGGGAGTGCTGCACTGTCTGAGGGTCAGTACTGAGCGAGTGCTGCTCTATCGGAGGGTCAGTACAGAGGGAGTGCTGCACCATCGAAGGGTCAGTACTGACTGAGTGCTGCACTGTCTGAAGGTCAGTACTGAGCAAGTGCTGCTCTATTGGAGGGTCAGTTCTGAGGGAGTGCTGTACTGTCTGAGGGTCAGTACCGAGCGAGTGCTGCTCTATCGGAGGGTTAGTACTGTGGGAGTGCTGCACAATTTATGGAACATTTTTTTGGATGAGAGTAATGCTGTCTCTTCTGTCGGTGGATGGTTAAGATTGCATGGTCATTATTGGAGGAAAAGGCGGGACAGAGTTTTCCCAGTGTCCTGGGGTCCAATATTTCTCCCACAAGCGCTATCACTAAAATGTGCATGATCTTTGCTCAGCTCTGGCATTGCTGTTAGGAATATTGTTGATCACTGCTGTGTTTTCCTCCATTCGGGCACTTCAGATGGGTTCTTTGGTATTTATGAAGCACCTTGGGAAAACCTATGGTGGTGAAAGTCGCTGTACTACTTTTTCTTCCAGCCATCTGGGTTCACAGACGTGTCTATACTGGATGCTGAATCAATCGAGGAAGAGGGGAACTGTCTCAGGTGTATAAGCTTCTTTGTCAGCAGGGAACTGAATATTTTCAGTGTCAGAACAAACCGTTTCTTTCCATACAGCTTACAGAATGTGGAGCCCATGTTACAGATTGACATGTGTTTCAGATATTCCTCACTCTGTCCAGATGAGTATCAATGGCAGCCTGCTCGCAACAAAACAACCAACCTGCATTTATATAGCGCCTTTAACGTATTTGAAACATGCCAAGTTGCTTCACAGGAACGTTGATCATAGAAACATTTACTACAAACCACATGTCGGAAAATTAGGACAAGTGACGAAAAGCTAGTTCGAAAAGGTAGGTTATAGAGACGATCTTAAGGTCAAAGCTGGAAAGGTTCAGGACCTAAGGTCATCGACTCAAGTAGAAATAACAATCCTTGGGAATCATTGACTCGGGGGTGGGGGTGGGGCGGGGGGAACCACAAGCCTAGACATCATTGACTGAGGGGGAATCACAATCCCCAAGAACCATCGACAGAGATAGGAATCACAATCCCCGGGGATCATTGACTCAGGAGGGCACCATAATCCTATACATCATTGACTGAGGGTGGAGGTGGCGGGGGGGGGGGGGGGGGGGAAGGGATCACAATCCCCAGGGGCCATCGACAGAAGGGGAAATCACAATCACAGGGAGCAGTGACTGAGCCAGAGCTCACAGTTTTAGTGATCATCGAATCAGGAGGGCGGGGTGGGGGTGGAGGTTGTCGCAATCACAGAGGACCAAGGACTGAGTGGAGAAATCACAACGCCCGAGGATCATCGACTGAGAGGGGCATCACAAACACCAGGCATCATCAACTCAGTGTGGAATCACAATCCCTAGGGATCATCGACTGAGCAGGGTATCAAAATCCCCAGGGATGATCGAGTAAGTGGGGAATCACAATCCTCGGGGACTATTGACTATTTCTCCACAAACTTCTACATGCTGAAGCTATGGCACATTCCCTCTCCTGCCACCCCATGTGAACCCATGTTTTATTTGTTTAGTTAATTATTCCATGGACTTAATCAATTTAGTTTACAGTTATTTTAGTCTTTTAGCTGATGCTATGTTCGAAAATTGGGTGAACTACTTAATGCGTGCACATCATGTAAAATACAAGGGAAAGATTTTAACTACTTATTTGTTGACGTTTAAGTTATCGGTCGATTAAATTAAATATTTTCTTACAACACAGCAGTGGGCGGCACAATGGTTAGCACTGCAGCTTCACAGTTCCAGTGACTCGGGCTCAGTTCTGGCTACTGCCTGGGTGGAGTCTGCAAGTTCTCCCTGTGACTGTGTGGGTTTCCACCGAGTGCTCCAGTTTCCTCCCACAGCCAAAGACTTGCAGGTTGATAGGTAAATTGGCCCTTGTAAACTGTCCCTAGTGTAGGAAGGTGGTAGGCTGTGATAGGGAATATGGGATTAATGTAGGATTAGTATAAATGAGTGGTTGTTGGTCGGCACAGAGTCGGTGGGCCGAAGGGTCTGTTTCAGTGCTGTATCTCTATATGGAAAATAACCCATTACAAAAATAGGAGGCACGAAAAAGCAGTTTTCACATCTGCACTGAATTTCCATATATCAAATTCCCAACTGTTACACTCTATCTGTGATACACTCCATCTCTGATCACTCTATGCTCCACAGCCAGAGCACTTCTTTAAAAAATTCGTCATGGGATGTGAGCGTCGGTGGCTGGACCAGCAGTTGTTGCCCATCCCTAATTGCCCTTGAACTGAGTGGCCATTTTAGAGAGCATTTAAGAGTCAAGCGCATTTCTAGAGACACATGTAGGTCAGACATGAGAATGGTAGACTTCCTTTCTAAATGACATTAGTGAATCAGATGCGTTTTCACAACAATCAAAAATGGCTTTATGATCATCATTAGACGATGTTTTTATTTTAAATTCCAGAATGTAATAACTGAATTCAAATTTTGCCATCTGCCATGGTGGGATTTAAAGCCACGTCACCAGAACATTAGCCTGGGCCTCTGGTTATTTTTTTTTTAGAGATACAGCACTGAAACAGGCCCTTCGGCCCACCGAGTCTGTGCCAACCATCAACCCCCCATTTATACTAATCCTACACTAATCCCATATTCCTACCAAACATCCCCACCTGTCCCTATACTTCCCTACCACCTACCTATACTAGTGGCAATTTATAATGGTCAATTTACCTATCAACCTGCAAGTCTTTTGGCTTGTGGGAGGAAACCGGAGCACCCAGAGAAAACCCACGCAGACACAGGGAGGACTTGCAAACTCCACACAGGCAGTACCCAGAATCGAACCCAGGTCCCTGGAGCTGTGAGGCTGCAGTGCTAACCACTGCACCACTGTGCCGCCCTAATAGTCCAGTGACATTACCACTATGCCACCGCCTCTGCCTATAGGCATACAGTTCTGGTCACCTCATTACAGTAAGGATCTGATTGCACTAGAGAAGATACAAACGAGATTAACAAGGATGTTACCAATATTACGATCAAGTGAGTAGAGGTAGAAGGGCTTACCTCTTTTCCCTCGCCTTGTTTGATAATAACAGGTTTAATTCTTTCACAAAGTGGTCATACCGACCAGTTCTTTAGCTGTTTGATTACTTACTTGTTATGATCACAACAAAAAGCAATCGGACCGGTTTTCTTGAGTTAGCAAAGAAAGAAACTTTACTGCACCACACCTCTCTATAAAAATTATAAACTACGCGCCAACTTACACTCACTTGCACACTCTGATACAAATAGGTTACAGAGTCGGGAAAGGCAGATTGGTTGAGTTAGAATCCATCAATTCAACAAGGTATACAGTTTGTTAAGGTTGTTGATTTGGCTGGCTTCCAGCTGAATTCAGTAGTCGTGAGGCTTTTAGTTTGCAGATGTAGATGACTGATTCTCTGGGTTTGTTGGAGGTAGCGATGTGGATGATTTTCTCTTTTCACGCTTCTGGTGTAGCGGGAGTATGGAAAGGTGGTCAGTCAACAGATGGAGATGGCATGAGGAGGACAGTAACTGCAGTGAGAAAAGGACACCAGCAGATGGAGATGGTGAGAGGGGGCAGTAACTGCAGTGAGTCAAGGACACCAGCAGATGGAGATGGTGAGAAGGGACAGTAACTGCAGTGAGACAGGGACACCAGCAGATGGAGATGGTGAGAGGAGCTATTAACTGCAGTGAGACAAGGACACCAGCAGATGGAGATGGTGAGAAGGGACAGTAACTGCAGTGAGCCAAGGACACCAGCAGATGGAGATGGTGAGAAGGAACAGTAACTGCAGTGAGACAGGGACACCAGCAGATGAAGGTAGTGAGAGTAGGCAGTAACTGCAGGGAGACAAGGGCGCTAGCAGATGGAGATGGTGAGAGGGGGACAGTAACTGCAGTGAGACAGGGACACCAGCAGATGGAGATGGTGAGATGGGGCAATAACTTGGAAGCATTATCAACTGTGAGAAGGATAGTGTAGAACTACAAAAGGTCATAGCCAAGTTAGTGAAATGGGCAGTCAGGTGTCAGATGACGTTCAATGCAGAGAAATGTGAAGTGATTCATTCTGGTAGGAAGAACATGGAGAGACAATGTAAAATAAAGAGTACAATTCAAAAGAGGGTGCAGGAGCAGAGGGATCTAGGTGTATATGTACATAAGTCATTGAAGGTGGCAGGTGTTTCAAGTTTTCTATCTTTTATCCATCTGATTGTCCTTCCCTCTTGTCTGTCCCAACATATTCGCAGTTCTTTAATTAAGCTGAATGCAGAAGGCTAGTTCCCTTACATGGAACATGTTTCATAACCTTGAATAAAACGTTTTGATCAGTTGTGATACAGTGTATGTTCACACTCTTCTGAGTTGCATTAGCCATTCCATGTAATGGTGCTGTCAGCGTGATTGACCATGTCTTGCACCCACCCAGTCTTCAGTGCATCATCATCACCATACATTCCATATAGTAATTGCCTCATGAGTGACTGATCACATTTGCACTTATAGAGGTATCCCAAGGTCAAACCACACGTGACATCAGACACAGGCCATTCTTGTGCATCGGGGTTATTTGATCATTAGATCGGGGTGTCTTGGGGTCTTTGATCTTCCCCTGCATGTTTGTGGCCAGGCTACAAAATGCATGTTCTCACTGTTCAGTATAGTTAAGGACACAACCATCTCGAAGACAAAGCTATCAATTAAATATTTGTAACAATACTTTCCGAACTTTCACTGGATTGTGTACTGATACCACATTGTGATATGTTGGTGAATCGCGCCCAGGTGATTTGTGTAACTCTAGATGCAGTCGCAAATCTTTTCCTGAAAATCTTTGTTTCAGGTTCCATATATTCACCCATGAATTTCGAGGCCCGACTCAATTGGTGATCAAGTGATGCTAAAAATAAAAGTTTTAAAGTAATGTTTTAAAGAAGGTTGCCTGGAAGGCTGATTGAGAAGCTTTGTGTGACAACGTAAACAACTTGGGAGAGACCAGTATTAAGTTAGCCATCCAGACACCAGAGAAGAACATACATGTTGCATCATAGTGATCAGTGTAAACCCTGCATTAGAAAGGAACAGGTGTTGAATTGAGAATAAATGTCATATTTGGTATTATGTCTGCAGGTAAAGGAGCGACTAAGATGTCGTAGGTTATGCTACTACTCCTGTTCGGGAATCGTATTTTTGGGAATGGACCCCTGATATCCTTTGTATCCTTACAATGAAAGGCCCCAGATACAAACCTGTAGGGTTGGTGTCGAACAGACAACCTGCCATTATACACCACAAAACTACGAAGTTGAATAAGAACAGGACTTTTTGCTTTGTATACACTTATACCAGCTCCATAGATGTCGCCTTTCACAAAGTAGAAGCAAATGGATCAGCAGGGAATTAGAAAAGAAGCACTGAGGATTAAGAATCACAACAAAATGTTACAAAGTTTTGTTGGTCTAAATGTCTTCCCCTGTGTATTTATTAGCAGGCATAAAATAACAATTGACAGGAGCTTGACCCATGGCACTCGTTAACACAATCAAACTGATAAGTAGCACACTTTATTAGTCAGTGTATTCATTGTAGACAATAAAATAATTAACTATAACTTTATTCCACTACCAATTGTTTCTCATAATCAAATGTGACAATGAACCATAATTTGATAATTTATTATATCAAATTCAAATAACTGTAACATTTGTGTCCTGTGTGTTGCTGAATGTGCCAATTTTATAATTAACTGCAACACTGTTAACCTGTAGATAGTTATCCTGACTATTTTAACAATTAACTGTAGCTGCTTAACACATACACTCGTCATCGGGAACAATTTAACAATTCACAAAGACCAAGTAATTTAATTTAGCTATCCAATCGATTTTTTTATATCCATTTGAACAAGTGACTGCACTTTTACAGCACTGCATACTGCTTATCTGTCCTATGTAATAATTAACAATAATTTAATCTTCCTTTGTTTTGGTTATCAAGACTAATTTAACAATTAACTGTCAACTTAATGTCCTGTGTATTGCTAGCAAGCCCAATATTATAATTAATTGTAACTTTATACCCAGTGTTTAGGTATCGGGTCCAATTAATTAATGACTTGTAACTTTATTACACTATGTATGACAACTAAATCCCAATTTAAAAGGAAACATAATTTTATTCCAACTGTGTATCGGTTTTTATTTAACAACTAATTCTATCCTCATGCACCTGTGTATTGTTACCCAGGCAAATAAAACAATTAGATGTAACTTTATGCACAATTCAGTAGTAACCATGCCTAATTAAATAATTAACTGTATCTTCATTCCAGTATGCATTGGTTATCAAGCCAGACACAATAATTAACTGTAACTTGTATTGCCTTTGTTTTGGTTATCATGTCCAATTAAATAAGCTGTAATTATATTTACCTATGTTTTGGTAGACATGTTCCATTAAATAATTACGTGTTGATTTATTACCTTGTGTATTGATTATCAAGCCAAATTGAACAATCAACAGCAACTTCTATTCCTCTAAGTATTGGTTATCATATCCAATAATTACTGTAATTTTATACCCCTGTATACTGGTTAATAAATACAACTTAGCAATTAACTGCAGCTTTGTACCAGTGTGCATTGTGGTCAGGAGCAATTGAACAACTAACTCATTTCATTTGCAAATGCATTCGTTGTATGCAAATGAATAATTAATTAATTGAAAATTGATTCCCTACTTATTATTTATCAGATGCCAAAATAACTATTAACTTTAATTTTATGTATCAATTTATTATTTACCATATCAAATTTAAATAACTAACTTTCTTCATATGTATTGCTTAATCTGTTCAGTTTTATAATTTATTGTGACACTATTAGATGTCATGTCAAGTCTAACAATTAACTTTGTTGTTTTACACAAGTGCACTTGGTATCACGACCAATTATCAATTATTTCATTTTAATAGTTAGTGTATGTACAATTGAGCAATGAGCTGTAACTTTATTTCCCTGAATAATTTTATCATAATCCAATATAACAATGAGCTGCATTTTTATGAACTTGGGTGTAAATTTTTATATTAAATTAAATAACGGTAACTTTTTTTACTTGTGAATTGCTTAAGATGCAAGATTTTAGAATTAGCTGGTATGCTCTAAACCTGTGTGTTAGTTATCATGCGCAATTTAATGACTGAGTGTTTCCATACACCCCATGTACAGGCTGTCATGAGCAATTAAATAGTTTTATTATGTAGTGTATTTTGTCATATTCAATTAAACAGTTAACTGCAAATTTAGCCTTCTGCGTACTTTACCTGATGCAATTTAACAATTAACTATAACTTTATTGTGCTTTGCATTGGTTACCATTCTCAATTCAACTATACCTGTAGCTTTATTCCACAGTACATTGGTCTTCAAGCTCAACTTAACAAATAAGTGTAACCTTACTCCCCTATGTACCGTTATCAAGCACAGTATAAAAATTAACTGCAAGTTTATTCTCTGTGCAGTAGTTATCAACCACAATGAACAATTAATTGTAACTTAATATTTAATGTATTGGTTATCAGATGTAATTTAGCAATTAACTGTAAATTTATCCAGTCATGCATTGGTTATCATGTCCAATTAAACAATTAACTGTTTAGCTGTAACCATGTTTTCCTATAGTTAGGAGTGCTTCCATTTACAAAAAATGAAGATTTGTGGGTTGAAATTGAAAAGGAATTAGAATTAGAATTAGAATTGGAACATTACAGCGCAGTACAGGCCCTTCGGCCCTCGATGTTGCGCCGACCTGTGAAACCATCTGACCTACACTATTCCATTTTCATCCATATGTCTATCCAATGACCACTTAAATGCCCTTAAAGTTGGTGAGTCTACTACTGTTGCAGGCAGGGCGTTCCACGCCCCTACTACTCTCTGAGTAAAGAAACTACCTCTAACATCTGTCCTATATCTATCACCCCTCAAATTAAAGCTATGTGTATAGGAATGTAGCTATATGTAATGTGTAGGAGTCCATTGATTTTTTTTACAAGGGTCACTGAGACGTCTGAACTGTAAACAGTTACTGAAAGGCACCTGTCTTGAAATATTTGTCCAGCAAGTGTTGGTTTTGACTTGGGGAGGATGCTTACAGAAAAATGATAGGTCAAGATTTATAGGTGTCAGGAGGCTTGACTCATGTGACACTGTTTATGGTTTCACTTTGGGAAGTGAGTTGGGATATGAATAATGGAGCAAAACCCCACCGCAGTCTGTTCCAGCCCTTTGAAAAAGGCATGCTAGTTATCCATCTCATGAGAAGCTGAGAAGCAAATGTAAGAACTGTGCCTCAAACCCCTGATACTGCATTTTCCCTGGAAAGCCTGCCCATAATGATCTTCAATGTCACCTGACAAGAACAAATCTAGGAAGATCCCAGTGAGAGCTGTCTACGCGTATCTGGGAGGCCAAACCAAAAAGGATTTCTGACATATTTTCATATCTTCTCTTTTTTCTTCAAGAGTTAGCAAGTATTTTGACTAACATATTTTTGTCTGTTTTTGTACTATTGTAAATTGTAAAGAGTAAATTGCTTTATTTTTTCCCGTTAACCAGTGTATGTATGAATATGTATGTGTGAGTGTGTGGGTGGGTGGGTGGGTGGGGGTTGGGTGCTATGGTAAAAATCAAACTTTTATATTTCGATCTCTGTGGTTGTGCTTTGCTCCATTACTGGTTAAGACCTGTTTTATAATGAATTGATAATTTTGTTGTTTATTAAACAATACTGGTTGGTGTGTATTATTCTGGAATAAAAATAGAGTCTATGATTTACTGTATCAGTAAGTGGGGGGAAAATAAATATATGTTCTGACCTGTGGAGAAGTGGAACTAGAAGGAACAGTGCACTCCTCCCACCTCGGTCGCAATATATAATTGGGGGTCTTTGCAGGATACCCCAACTCTTATGACATGCAATTATACGTGGGGTAAAAATAATTGAAAAGATGGGAAAATAAAGGTTTATTGTGCAGTAGATTAAAGTTTACACTTCGGCAATGTCTCGACCAGTGGCTGTGAGGTTTCTGGGGATGGAAGATGTGTCCCTGAGTGATTTGAGAAACTTAGCCAAGGTTAAATAGAGGACTTGTCAGAGCTATTGGTGTTGGGAGTTAAAACCAGGAACTAAAAAAACAGAATAATTGAAGTAATAACAAACCATTTGAAAATAGAAGAAGGCAAACCAGAGAGTAATGCAGTTGAATTAGATAAAATTCGGTTGCAGATGAAGCAGCTGGAGCTGGAACAGGAAAACGAGCTGAAAAAGACTTGAACTTGAACAAGAAAGAGAATTAGAATGAAGAAACGTGAACTTGAAAGAGTGGAAAGGGCAAAAGGAAGGGGATTAAAATTAGAAGAGCTGCAACTAAGACAACAGGGTGGTCTTGACTTCAAGGAAAATTCTGATGAGGAAAGAAATTACTCCAGCTCAGGACCCAATGGAGTGCTGTTTAAATTTGTGCAAGGTCTAAGTTTGAGGAAAGAGATGTAGGGGCATTTTTCATTTCTTTTTTTAAAAGATAGCTAAACAGATGAAGTGGACAAAGGAAAGCTAGACACTGTTTATGCAAAGCAGGTTGAAAGGCAGAGCTCATGAAGTTTATGCTATGCTTTCTGAAGAGGCTCCTTTAGCTGTTGCGGAGGCTATTCTCACTGTGTATAAGTTAGTCCAACAGAAATTTCAGAACGTCCATAGATGTCTGGGCAGACATATATATAATTTAAGAGGGTAAAGCCAATTAATTTTGATCATTGGATCTGGGAACTAAAGGTAGAGGCCACTTATGATAATCTTAGGGAATTAATTATACTCTAATAATTTAAAATATCACTCCTTCCATTAGTAAGAACCCAGTAAAGAAACAAAAAGTTTCAACTGCCAGAAAAGCAGAAGAAATTGCTGATGATTATGAGTTTGTTTGTCACCCCCACAAGCACAAGACAGAAAGAAGGTGGGAGGGTGAACGAAAGGCAAGTAGCCGAGGACAAGAAGGGACAGCTGGGAACGCTCCAGGAAATCCTCCTCAGGCCAAAAAAGAAGGTGCTGAGGGTGGAAGCGAGGTCTGTAAGTCTAGGTTTTACCATTGTCACTAGGTCGGACACATTTGTGCAGAATGCTGTCGCTCTGCCTGCATCTGTAAGGCTAAATACAAAAACCACCATGAGTGCTGTGGTTGTCAATAAGATACCTGAGAATTGTATGGAATTCTTGTCGAAAGGAAAAGTAACTCCTTATCCATCAAGTGAGGCAGGTAAGCCTAAAGTTATACTTAGGGATACAGGAGCCACACAAACTATTTTGCTGGGGAAAAGCATAACATTTCCACCAGAAAGTGCACTGAATGCCAAGGTTTTAGTGAATGGTATTGGCGGGAAGTATATATCCATACATTTGAACCAGGTGCACCTAGAGTGTGACCTAATGTTTGCAATGTCTTGAAAGGTAGCTGTAGGAGTTGGCCACAGTTTGCCAGTAGAATGAGTTGACCTACTCCTGGGGAATGATTTGTCTTTAGCAAAGGTATTAGCTTCTCTGGTAGTCATGGAAAAAAAACTAATGATGTTAGAGACAGAACAGTTGCAGGAAAAGGTTTTCAGAAATGTTTCCTTCTGTGTATTCTTTTTCAATCGCTTGTGAGATATGGTCTTCGCTCTCTAGGCCAAAACTTACTGCCGATCCCTAATTGTCCTTGAATGGAGTGGCTTGCTCGGCCATTTCAGAGAGCATTTTAAGAGTCAACCACATCGTTGTGGATCTTGAGTCACTTGTTGGCCAGACAAGGTCAGGACATCAGATTTCCTTCCCTTATGGACATTAGTGAATCAGATATTTTTTTCCCAACAATCAACAATGGGTTCCTGTTCACCATTAGACTAGTTTTCAATTCCAGATTCATAAATTGAATTCAAATTTCACCTCTGCCATGGTGGGATTCAAAAGAGCAATAGCTAAACAAGTTCCATTGTCAGAGGTAAAATTGGCACCACAGTCACTTCATTTAGGGATTTGGATCATCCAAAGGAGATGCTTAATACATCTTCTCTGATCTGGACTCAGCAAGGTGATCCAGGGTTGCCAGAAGTGGCACGATCAGCCCGAACAGAAGCTGAGGCAAAAGGAATTCCAGAGGCGATTATAATAAAGATGTGGTTCTGATGAAGAAGTGAAGACCTCCTCACAGGCCTGCAGATGAAAAATGGACTGTAGTTCATCAGATAGTTGTACCACTAAAGTATCAGGCAACTATTAAGAATAGTGCACGAAATTCCTCATTCCTGTATCGGGGCATGTGGGGACCCAGAAACCCAATAAAGTATAAGTCGACAGTTCCCCTGGCCAGTTCTTTCCAAGTACGTGGTGCAGTTTTGTAAAACATGCCATAAGTGCCACATTGTGAGAAAACCTCAACCTGCCATAACACCGGCACCTCTAATTCCCATACCCATTTTTGGTGAACCATTTAGTAGGGTGTTCTCAGATCTTTACCAAAAATAAAAGTGGAACACCAATATATACTCACTATCATGGATATGGCTACTTGGTTTACGAGAGGTTATTCCCTTGAGAACAAGTTATTAGTGGTATCAAAGTTAACCCAGTTCTTCACTAGATATGAATTACCGATTGACATTCGGTTGGATCAAGGTTCCAATTTTCGGTTTAAAATCTTTCAGGAAGTTGTGGGTAATATGGGTACAACACAGTTAAAGTTTTCAAATACCACCCACAGACACAAGGACCTTTAGAAAGGTAACCTAAGACCCTCAAAACAAGTTACTTTGGCAGCTTGGCAGTTAACTGCCAGTCACCATAAACTGGTGCATTCTCCATGGCAACGACTCTACTAGTCAGAGTCAACTTGCCAGTCAATCAGCATTCTCTTCTCATACGGTATAAATTTGTTGTTTCCTTTACATTGGTATTCTTGCGATTTGTCCTGATGAGTGCAAGAACAAAAGTTTCGACAAAATGTTACTATTTTCAGCAATATTCAAATTATAATTGGCTGACTTAGTAATTAACCTTGCCTTTTGGCGATGTGTGGTTTCGAACTAATGTTTGTACAAATTTTAGTACTATAGCTGCTCCACAGACAGATCTTCTACAAAAAAAGAAAACCAAGGTAGCATGGTCAGGGGAGTGCCAAGCATATTTTGAGAGGCTGAAAGTCATTTTGATTAATGAACCAGTGTTGTGTGCTCGATATTTCGCTAAGCCCTTCAATGCAGCAATTGACACTAGTGACAGAGGAGCTGATGCAGTCCTGTTACAAGATGATAAATTGGGTAAATTTTCCAAAAAACTAAATATACAACAAAAAAGATATTCAGCAGTGGCTCTTAAACATTTTGAAGTCTATGTCTGCCATGCCTACAGAGGGAGACTGGTGTTTACTAATCATAATCCCCTAGCTTTGTGGAGAAACATAAAAACCAGAATGGCAGAATACGCCAACTGAGTTTACTATTACAACCCTACCACTTAAAGATTCTCCACATTGTTGGCAAAAAATAATGTAAGTGCAGATGTTCAATCTAGAATCTAACGTTGCTTTGAGTTACTTGAATGCAATGATGGTACAAAGCAGAAGTGTATTAACTACAGATAGAGTGAATGAGTATGAGGGCTGAATTTTCCTGCTCGACGCCCTGGGTCACGGAAAGGGAGAGGGAGAGGCGCGCCTCAACCCACGACGCAAAGAAGGGCCCACCGCATATTAATGGCGGTGGCAGGACCTACGTGCGCCACCCCTCCCCCGCCACCCCCCCCCCCCCCCCCCCACACACACACACACACACTTCATCAGCATATGGGAAAAAGCAATTAAAGTATGCAAATGAACTTAACTGCAGGTGGCGGCCGTTCAATTCCAATATTACGACCAACCTTCAGCCTTCACACGCCTTTGGAATTCCATACGGAGTTACGGGAAAGAACTTGGTGGGGAGGAGGGAGTAATAACATTTTCAGGGCGGGAGGGGTGGAGGAGCGTGGAGACCAATTTTTATTGGATGTGGGGATGATGGGAAAGGATTGAAGGGCAGAAGATTGAAGATTGGGGGAAAGTTCAGGTGTTACATAAATTACCTGATGGTCATTTCATTGTCTGATATGATCATGGTGTGGGAGAGGACTGGAGAAGGGCATCCATCACCTATTTTCAAATGTCATAAAAATCCTTTACACTGTCCCTTTAAAAATTAAACATATTTGTGCCGGCTTAAAGCACTTTAAACATTGTGCAGCCGCCTGTGTGGTGGCAGCAGGGTAGGCAGAGGCGGCCCCCTAATGTCATCGGGGCGGCCGCTCCACCTCCTCTATTTAAATGAGTCCCCACACATAATATCGCAGAGGTTCAGGGGCACCGCATCTGTGTGGGATGTGCCGCCATCGTGGCACACACATAAAGTTCAGCCCTGATTGTGCAAATGTGTTTTAATTTTTTTCATCTTCTGTTTTTCCACACTTTATAATGAAATACCTTTAAAAATAACGTTTCATACCTCCAAGCGTGGACGTGTTATTAGTGTCTCCATTTTTGTTATTAAACTTTGAAAATTTGTGGTTTAAAACTGAAAAGGAGTCATTGGATTTATTTTTTTACAAGGATCAGTGAGCGGTCTGGATTGCAACCAGGTACTGGAAGGCACCCGTCTTCAAATAATTATCCAGCAGGGGTTGTTTTTGACTTGGGGAAGATGTTTACAGAGAAGTTGCAAGTCAAGATTTATAGGGGTCAGGAGGCTTGACTCGTGACACTGCTTATGGTTTAGCTTTGGGCAATGAGCTGGCATACGGACAATGGTTTGAAAAGGCAGTTGAAGAAAATTTGACCCAAGATCAATATCCCACCTGAGTCTGTTCCAGCTCTTTGAAAAAGGGATGCTAGTTATCCAACTCTTGAGAAGCTGAGAAGCAAGTATAAGAAACTGCCTGAAACCTCAGATACTGCATTTTGCCTGGAAAGCTTGCCACGTCACCTGATAAAAACTATTCTAGGAATATTCCAGTGAGACCTGTCTATACGTATCTTGGATGCCAAACCAAAAAAGGCTTCTGATATCTTTTCATATGTTCTCTGTTTTTCTTCAAGCATTAGCAAGTATTTTGGCCAACATATTCTTTGTCTGTTTTTTGTCCTAGAGCTCTAAAGAGTAAATCTCTTATTTGTTTCAGTGAACTTGTGTATTTGTGTGTGAGATAGTGTCGAAAGTAAAAGGGAACTTTTATACTCGATCGGTATGTTTATGCTTTGTTTCATTACTGGTAAAATTTTTTTATAATAAACTAATAATTTTGTTGTTCATTAAAGAAAACTGGTTGATGTGTGTTACTCTGGGATAATGATACAGTCTATTACTGACAGTACCAGTAAGTGGGGAAAACATTTAAATATACGTTGTGACCTGTGGAGAAGTGGAACTAGAATAAACAGTGCACTCCTCCCGCTTCAGTTCTAACACAATGTAATGTTCATCAAGTCACAATTAACAATTAATTGAAAACTTATTCCGCTGTTTATTGTTGTCAGTCCAATATAACAATTAACTATAACTTTATATCCTTTTTGCTCTCTATTATGTCCAATTTTACAACTAACAGTAACATTATTTGTTTGTGTATTGGCTATCATATCCAATCAAACAATTAATTATAACATTGTTACCCAGTAAATTGTTATCAAACCCAATATAACAAATAGTTGTAACTTTATGCACCGATGTATTATCTACCATATCAAATGTAGCTAACAGTATCTTTTCCCTGTGTGTTGCTTCATATGCCCATTTTTATAATTTACTGTAACTTCCTTACCTGTGCATTAGTTATCTTGTATAATTTAGGTATCAATTGTAGCTATGCAGAGCATGCACTTGTTACAACGACCAATTAGCAATTAACTAATCTTATTAGCTGGTGTTCGGTTATATATGCAATTGAACAATTAACTGCGAATACATGCCTCAGCACATTGCTTAGCAGGTCAAATTTTAAAATAACTGTAACTCATTAACACAGTGCACGAATTATTAAGCCCAATTTAACAATGAACTGTAACTACGTTCCTATTACAGAAGTTTTCAAGCACAATGAACAATTTATCGTCTCTTAATCCCCTGTGTATTTAACAACTAAGTATCAACTTATTCCCCTGTGCATTGTTATCAAATCCAATATAGCAATTAACGCTGTTACAACCGGTGCACTGTGTTTTCTAGTCCCACTTCTCCACAGGTAACAGCATATATTTAAATGTTTACCCAGTTACTGATGTGGTCAATCATATACTCTACTCTTTATACCAGAATAAAATAAACCAACCAGGTTTCTTTAATCAATAATAAAATTATAAGTTTATTATGGAACAAGTCCTAACCAGTAATGAAACAAAGCTTAAATACACAGATTTAGATATGAAAGTTTCCTTTTACCTGAGAGCCTCACACACACACACACACCAGTTAACCGAAAAATAAAGATATTTCCTCTTTAGAGGTGTCTTACACACAAAAAAGACAGAAAAGAATACTTTGACCAAATGCCCGCTAATTCTTGAAGATAAGGCAGAAGATATTGAAAGATGTCAGTTGTCCCTTTTCTCATTTGGCATCCCATATACGTATAGATGGCTGTCACTGGGATCTTTGTGGAACAGTAATTTTCAGGTACCATACCATTGAAGATCAATTTGGCAGGCTTCCAGGAGACATGTGGCACCAAGGGTTTCTGACAAGCTTTTCAGGAGAAATGAAGCATCAGTTTCTCCATTTCTTATACTTCATTCTCAGAATTTCTCAAAGAGATGGAAGAGGTTGTTGATGGTGACTGCTCTCTTGGCTGCTTTTCTCAACTGTTTCAAACCATTCACAGCCCAACACACTGCTCAAAGCGAAACCAAGAACAATCTCAGGAGCCAAGCCTCCTGACCCCTATAAATCTTGACCTGTCACTTCTCAGTAAACATCTCCCCCAAGTCAAAAAACTCCAGCTGGATATTTATCTGAAAGCAGGTGACTACCATTAAATATTGTTTTCAAACAAGACCTCTCAGTGTCCTTTCAACGGCCCCAGTAAAAAAAACAAACATGGCATCCTTTTTAGTATTCCCAAGTAAAACAAAGTCCATAATTCAAAAATACGAGTTCTCAAAAAAAAATAGCAAAAATATAGAAACACCATCATAACAAGATTAAACTTAATCCCTGTGTTTTAGTTATCAGGACCAATCAGTAATTATAAATTTATACTGCATTTATGAGTAATGAATTACAATGTAATGATGTAAATTTATTCCCGTGTATTGGTTATGATGTACAATTAAACAGTAACTGTAACTTTGTTTCCTTGTGTATTGGATATCAATAGCTTTGTACCCACGAGTGCTCGTTATCACAATGTAATTAACAAATAACTCATATTACTAGACAGTGTATGTGCAATTGACTTTATTCCCCAACACAATATTTATCATTATCCAATATAATAATTAAATTAAATTTCCTGTTCCGGTGTACAATTTATCATATCAAGTATAAATAACTGCAACCTTTTCCCCTGTGTATTGCTTAATCCATCCAACTTTATAATTAATTAAAATGCTCTTAACCAGTTTATTAGTTATTATGTACAATTTAAGAATAAACTGCAGTTATGAAATACATGCATTGGTTATCATGAACAATTTAACAATTAACTAATTTTATTAATCAGTTTTTTTTTACATTCAATTGAACAATTAACTGTAGCATTATTCCCCTGCATATGGCTTATCTTCTCAAATTTAACAATTATTCCTCTGTGTATTGGTTCTCATGCCCAATTTGACCATAACTGTAACTTTACAACACCATGGATCTGTTATCAAGCCCAATATAACAATTGGCATAATCGTATTTCCAGGGCATAGTCATAGGTCAAATATTAGAATTAACAGAAACTTTATTAGTTGTATAGTAATTTGTCAAAACCAATAAGCAATTAATTCTTTATTTATTCCCTGTGTATTATTTAGCTTGTCCAATTTAACAATCAACAGTAGCTTTGAACCCATGTACACTCAGCATCACAAACAATTTAACAGTTAACTAATTTTATTATGCATTGCATACATAATCGACAAATTAGCTGTAAAATTGTTTCCCCGAGTATTGTTATAGTAATCCAGTATGATGATGAACTGTGATTTTATTCACCATCTAAAGCTTTCCATATCAAATTGAAATAACTGTTACTTTCCCCCACGTTTTTCTCAATATATCCGAATTTATAATTAATGTTAACGCTTTTAAACTGTGTATTAGTTATCGTGCATAAATTAGCATTTAGTATAGCTATGTACCACTTGCAATTTTAACAATATTTAAACTGTGTATTGGTTATTATGTTCGATTTAAAAACATACGGCAATATTATTCCCTTGTGCATTGTTATCAAACAGAATTTAACATTTATTTGTCACTTCATTCCCTGTGTATTAGTTATCAGCTGGAATTTCCTAAATAACGGCAAAATTAATCCCTAGTGCACGGGCTATCGGGTGCAATTTCACAATTAACCGCAATTTTATTTCCCTAAGTGTTGTTTATTGTTATCCAATATGACAGTAAACTGTAATTTTGTGCACTCATCCGTAAGTTAGCATATCAAACTTAAATAACGTAATTTTTCCCGTGTGTGGACTCATTTGTCTGACCTTATTATTAATTATAACGATCTTAACCTGTGTTTAATAGTGTCCAATTTAACAATCATTGTAGTGTAGCTATGTACTGCATGTTGTGGTTATCTGTAATTATCCCGTGTATTGGTAATCATGTCCAATTTAACAATATACTGTTATATTATTCCCCTGTGTATAGTTATCATTCCGAATTTAACAATTAATTATAATGTTATACCATGTGTATTAGTTATCAGGTACAATTTCACAACTAAGTGTAGATTTATTTCCTGGTGTATAGGTTACAAAGGCTATTTAACAATTATATGCAAACCTTATTTCCAGGCGTATTTTATCAAGCTCAATGCATATGCTTGTACTAGTTATCCTGCCCAATGTCGCTAATAAAGTGCGATGGGGTCTTCCCGGATTCAAGGCTCATGGAAGGCTTCTCCCAGAGTTATTTTCCAGCGCCTCCCGCCTCCATCACCACCCCCCCCCCCCCCCCCACCCGCCACGACTCCCAACATTGAGTATCTGGTAAAATTCAACCCATCGTGTCTGAGTTGTCAAGCCAATTTAAGAATAACTGTAACGTATTCCGCTCTGTATCAGTTATCAGATTTCACATTTAACTGTATTTTCATTGCCCAGTTGTATCGTTATCGAGCACAGAGTAATAATTAACACTAACTTGATGTTGGGCTGAAGTAAAATTCTGCAGGAAGAGGCACGTCTCGAGCCACAATGTTGAAAAGGGACCGCCACATATTACTGGCAGCAGGGGGACCTCCGTGCCGCCCTCTCCCACCCACACCGCTTGGTGGTGGCACACCAATTAGAATATGTAAACGTACTTAACTCTGCAGATTATGCATCCTGCCACCTCTGGCTGCACATTTCGCATTATCCAAAGGGCGGCCGTCACATACCATCCCGTTCATGAACAGAAAACCAGATGGGACAGCAGAAGTAGAAGTCTGGACAACGAAGGTGAGTCCAGAAATACAGGGGTCTGAACTCTGCATACTGGAAGGGAGGGGGATTAGAGGGGTCTCACTCTGCATTCTTAAAGAGGGGAGGGATGGGGGATTACAGGGGTCTCACTCTGTATTCTGGCAAGGAAGAGGGAGGGGGATTACAGGGGTCTCACTCTGCATTATTAAACGGGGGAGGGACGGGGGATTACAGGGGTCTCACCCTGCATTCTGGAAGGAGGGAGGGAGGATTACAGGGATCTCACTCTGCATTGCATAAGGGAGGAGTGAGGGGAGATTACAGAGGTCTTGCTCTGCATTCTTAAAGGGAGGAGGGATGGGAGATTACAGGGGTCGCACTCTGCCCTCTTAAAAGGAGGAGGGAGATGAGGATAGCAGGGGTCTCACTCTGCATTCTTAAAGGGAGAAGGGAGGGTGTCTGGGATTACTGGAGGGAAAGCTCTGAAGGCATGAAGGGAGGTACTGTGTATTTTCCCCCGTAGATATTGTACACTCTGTGTTTGTTTGTGTGTGTGAAGGACCAATGGCACTCTAGTCACCCTGTGTTTGGGCAGGGTGACAGAAAGGGTACGAGTGTTAAGGTTATATGGATGGTGGGGGCAATTGATGCAGATGGTAGGATCTTGATGTGGTCATGCTGTGCTACTCTGAATGTTAGCCAAGATGGGCAATGCCATGCCACGCCATACAGTTGATCCATGAAAGCACCTGATGTACCCATCAATGCCAATCCCTTCCCTGCTAGGAACCTTCGAATAAAAGAAGGATACAACTTTATTTATCACATGGAAATGGGTATGGCTCATCCTAGATTGTGTGCTCCGCTTCTCCTGAGGATCCGTATGCGCCAGATTCAAAACCGATAGGCAGGTGCCGTCCATGTAGAAGTCCACAGTCGTGAGCAGCAGCCCCCAAGGGGAACTCACCATTATGGTAGTCAGGCAACTACAGGCCCCACATGACATGCCGTCGGATATCAGAGCACCAGTTTCCGAGACGATTTCGCATGTAGAGAGTGTGGTAACACGTCTCTGTGCCCTGCTCAAAGATGACCTGCAGCCCATGGGCTTTGGTGGACATCCTATGCCTGCGGTCCTCATAATAGCAGCGGTTCTTCACCTTGACGCTTGTGCAGCAATTCAGTGGCTCACCGGCGACCTTTTTTGGGTCACACAGTCAGCAGTGCACCGCTGCATTAGGAAGGTCACCGATGCCCTGCACCGGAGGGCCAGTGCACATGGGTGAATCAGGACAGACTATCACAGCTAGGCCCAGAGGGCCATCAGTTTTGGCACCATTGCCGGAGAACCATTGATTTTGCAATGCACCCATATGGTCATCAGGGCTCCCTCCAGGCTACCACCTGCAGATACTACCAGTAAAGGAATCCTCTCAATCTAGGTGCAGCTGGTATGTGATCACCGGAGATGCTTCATGCAAATATGTGTCCGCTTCACAGGCAGCTGCCATGGCACCTGGGCACTGCGACAGTCCCAGCTGCCACAGTTGTTCAGTGACCTGGCTCAGCTGGAGGGGTGGCTTTGTGGAGACAAGTTCTACCCTTTCCAGACATAGCTGCTGACACCTGTGAGAGACCACACCACTGCTGCAGAGGAGAGATACAATGCCAGCTACTGAGCTACAAGAGACACCATTGAGCAGGCAACCGGCATACTGAAAAAGCACTTCCAATGCCTGGACTGATCGGGCGATGCCCTGTACAATGGGCTGAAAAAGCCAGCTCCCATTCTTTGCCACTGGCTGTGCTCTTCCAATAGGTGGCAGGCCTAGCATGATGAGGAGAGACGTCAGCAGGATTTCTTCACTGACTATGAGGACGCTGAGGACCTACAACAGGAAAGGTGCATAGGAGGGCAGATGGCACCCAGGATCTGCATGCAGGGCTAGCAGTGAGCTAGGGCTGTACGGCAGTGGCTTGTCAGAGTAAAGTTCTCTGCTCCATAGGAACCTACATGAGCTCTGCAAGCCGCACATCACCCTTGCTCACCTACTTTGCAGCAGTCCACATCTGCAACATCTTTGCATCCACCGTTACAGGGAGCAGAATACTGAGTCATTGTCCATATTATTGCATCTGTGGAGACACATGAGTGATACCTGCATGGCAATGATGTTATTCCATACATTGGCAGTTGTGAAAGGCCAATAATGCAATGGGAGGAGCCACGATTGGTACATGCTGGCACACTTCATTCACACAGTAAAAGCAACACACATGTTATGAACACGATTTTGTTTTCGGCCTTCCTACATTGTTGTGTCACCCATGTAGACCCATTTGTGTCATGGTGTTTTTTGAAAACGCTTGTGGATGTTCCTACGCGGTGCCACTTCTGTGCTAGCAGCCTGATTGTAGGAAGGCTGCTGATATGATGGCCCTTTGACTGTGGATGACTTTGGCGGTTAAACCCTGTGCGCACGAGGCCTCAGGGACCCTGGCTGGCTGAGAAAGTGATCATTAATCCCCTGACAGCACCGGCCCCTTTGACACCAGATGGCTCCACGGCTACTCACCTCCTCTTCCATCTTCAGCTGCTTGCCTTGTTCAGGCGGGATGGCCTCTTCTTACCATTGCTGGTGAAAAGGACCTCCCGCCTTGCCCACACAGCTTGCAGAAGAATGAGCAGGGAGGATTCTGCCACCTTCCCCTGTATCACCCTCAACTTTTGGTGTGGTGCTTTAAATGTAAATGTGATTTCACCGTGTAAATGCTCTAACCTCTGTATGCTAGATTTGTCTTGCAAATGTTTGAAAACCAATCCAGGACTAGTGAGGAAATCTGTGCTGCTGTTATGGTTTTTCAACTATTACACATTAACTCATGTTCACAAACACTTTGCTTCTGCAGCAGCTGATCATAGTTATTGGTGCAATATTTCTCCTTGGCAATGCAGCTAGAATATGAACACATTTTCCAGTTAATATCTGTGGGTTAACCAGTCTGACCATGTTATTATCTGTGGGATTCCCAGTCTGACAATGTTCATCTCTGTGGGTCTTCCAGTCAGACAATGTGGGAAATTGGTGGATAAAAGCAATAAATGGGCAATTAGGAGAATTGGAGTAAGGAAATCAATAAATAGGGGCGATGAGGAGAGAACAGCAATAAATGGTAATTAGTCGAGAACACCAATAAACGGGGAAATAGTGGGCAACAGCAATAAATTATGAATTAGTAGAGAACATCAATAAATAGGGAATTAGGGGAGAATGCCAGTAAATGGGGAATTAGTCGAGAAAACCAATAAATGGGGAATTAGTTGAGAACACAATAAATAGGGAATTAGGGGAGAATGCCAGTAAATGGGGAATTAGTCGAGAAAACCAATAAATGGGGAATTAGTTGAGAACACAATAAATGGGGAATTAGGGGAGAACACAATAAATGGGGCATTAATGGAGAAGACAATAAATGGGGAATTACTCGAGAAAAACAATAAATGGGGAATTAGGGGAGAACACAATAAATGGGGATTTAGGGGAGAACACCAATAAATGGGGAATTAGGGGAGAACACTAATAAGATTGTAATTAGTGGAGAACACCAGTAAACAGGAAATTTGTGGACAACGCCAATAAATGAGGAATAGGTGGAGTACATCAATAAATGGGGAATTAGTGGAGCACATCAATAAATGGGGAATTAGTGGAGAACAGCAATAAATGGGGAATTTGTGGAGAAAATCAATAAATGGAGAATTAGGGGAGAACGCCAATAAATGGAGAATTAGGGGAGAACATCAGTAAATGGGGAATTAGTGGAGAACAACAATAAATGGGGAATTAGGGGAGAACACCAATAGATGGGGAAATAAGGGAGAACAATAGTAAATGGGGAATTAGTGGAGAACACCAATAAATAGGGATTTAGCAAGGAACAACACTAACTGGGCGAATTACGGAAGAACACCAATAAATGGGGAATTAGTGGACAACACCAATAAATTGGGAATAGGAGGAAACACCAACAAATTGGGAATTAGTGGATAACAGCAATAAAATTGCGAATTAGGGAAGAACAACAATAAATGGGACAATTGCAGGAGAAACCAATAAATGGAGAATTCCGGGAGGGCAGCAATAAATGGGGCGATTAGGGGAGAATGCCAAAAATGGGGCATTAGTGGAGAACACCAATAAATTGCATATTTAGCAGAGAACACCACTAACTGGGCGAATTAGGGGAGAACACCAATAAATGGGCAATTAGTGGAGTACACCAATAAATGAGGAATTAGTGGGCCACATCAATAAATGGGGAATTAGTGGAGACACCAATAAATGTGGATTTAGGGGAGAACACCAATAGATGTGGAAATAAAGGAGAACACCAGTAAGTGGGGAATTAGTGGAGAACACCAATAAATGGGGAATTACGGGAGGCCAGCAATAAATGGGGCAATTACGGGAGAATACCAAAAATGGGGAATTAGTGGAGAACACAAATAAATTGGGAATTAGTGGAGAACACCACTAAATGGGAAATTAGTGCAGAACATCAATAAATGGGGAATTATTAGAGAACACCAATAAATGGGGAATTATTAGAGAACACCAATAAATGGGGAATTAGTGGAGTACACCAATAAATGAGGAATTAGTGGGCCACATCAATAAATGGGGAATTAGTGCAGAACATCAATAAATGGGGAATTAGTGGAGACACCAATAAATGTGGATTTAGGGGAGAACACCAATAGATGTGGAAATAAAGGAGAACACCAGTAAGTGGGGAATTAGTGGAGAACACCAATAAGTGGGATTTAGCAGAGAACACCACTAACTGGGCGAATTGGGGGAGAACACCAATAAATGGGGAATTAGTGGATAACAGCAATAAATGGGGAATTACGGGAGGCCAGCAATAAATGGGGCAATTACGGGAGAATACCAAAAATGGGGAATTAGTGGAGAACACAAATAAATTGGGAATGAGTGGAGAACACCACTAAATGGGAAATTAGTGCAGAACATCAATAAATGGGGAATTATTAGAGAACACCAATAAATGGGGAATTATCGGAGAACACCAATAAATGGGGAATTATCGGAGAACACCAATAAATGGGGAATTAGTGGAGAACACCAATGAATGAGGAATTGGTGGAGCACATCGATAAGTGGGGAATTAGTGGAGAACAGCAATAAATGGGGAATTAGTAGAGAACTGAAATAAATGTGGAATTAGGGAAGAACACCAGTAAATGGAGAATTAGTCGAGAAAACAAATAAATGGGAAATTAGTGGAGAACACAATAAATGCAGAATAAGGGGAGAACACCAGTAATGGGGAATTAGTGGATAACACCAATAAATGGGGAATTAGTAGAGAACTGAAATAAATGTGGAATTAGGGAAGAACACCAGTAAATGGAGAATTAGTCGAGAAAACAAATAAATGGGAAATTAGTGGAGAACACAATAAATGCAGAATAAGGGGAGAACACCAGTAATGGGGAATTAGTGGATAACACCAATAAATGGGGAATTAGTAGAGAACATCAATAAATGGGGCATTAGTGGAGAACTCAATAAATGGGCTGGAGGAGTTTAGAGAAATATGGAGGAGCGAGGCCATGGTGGGATTTGAAAACAAAGATGGATTTATTTAAATCCATATTTTGCTTGACTGGGAGCCAGGGATGGTGGGTGAACGGGTGAACGGGTGACTTGGTGTGAGTTCAGATATGGCAGCAGGGATTTGGATGACCTCATGTTTATGGAGAGCACGGTGTGGAACAGCAGCCAGTAGTGCAGTGGAATAATCAGATCTAGAGTTAACAGAAATATGGGTGAAGGTTTCAGCAGCAGAGAGCTGAGGCTGGGAAGGAGTTCGGTGAAGTTACAGAGGGAGAAATAACAGGTTTTAGTGATGGTACTGATATGTGATGGGAAGCTCATCTTGCCGTCAAATATGACACCAAGGTTGTGAACTGTCTGGTTCAGCATCAGACAGTTACCAGGGAGATGCAGGAGTGCGTGGCTCTGGAGTTTATAGCAGGGTTTTTTGGAGTAACTGGCTGATTATTCAGAACTGGATGTCTGACAAGCAGTCTGATAATTTAGAGATGGTGGAGGTGTTGAGATAGGTTGTGCTGAGGTAGATCTGGGTGTGGTCAGCGTACATGTGGGAAGTAATGCTGTGGTTTCATATTAGGTCACCAAGGGGAGCACATAAATAAGAAATAGGAGTGGATCATAGATCCTTGCGGGATACTAGAGGTAACAAATTGGGAAAGGGAAGAGAAGTAATTTTGCGGAAATTCTCTGGCTACCGAGGGACGAGAAGTGATAGTTTAAATTAGTCACATGGGATGCCACTTGTGACTTTGTGACAGGGCGGTAACCAGATTGAGGATGGACAAGAATGGAAGCAGGTGATAGCAGTCCCACCCAGCTGGACGACCGTGGAGAGGCATTGGAGCAGGACGGTGTGGTCAACCATGTCAAAGGCTTTATAAAGTTTGAGAAGGACGAGAAGGGGTAGTTTACATTTTGCACATTCACCTCGATGTCATTTGTGACACAATATTTGTGATAAAAGCCTTTTTGTTATTGTGAGAGGCGTGGAAACCTGATTGGTGTGATTCAAACATGGAATTCCAGGACTGATGACACTGATCTTAGAGAGAACAACACATTTAAGGTCTTTGGAGTCAAAAGGTAGATTGTAGTTTGGGCAGTAATTTACAAGGACAGAGCGATAAAAACTTGTTTTTTTTGAGGAGACGGATGATGACGGCAGATTTGAAAGAAAGAGGGTCAGATCTGTGGCGCGAGAACTGTTACCAAAATAAGCTGATATGAAGATCAGGAAGAGGCTCGGCCCGTCCGTCCCAGCAACTGCAAAGCTAAGATGACCGGGCTGTTGGCTCCTGCACTGTTTCCGACCCCGCTCCATCACCCTGGGTATCATCCCGTGGCCCGAGCGCCTCAGCTGAGTTTGTCCAGATGCAAACTCCCCCCACACCACCGTGTGACTCAGAGAGAGAGAGAGAGAGAGAGAGAGCCGAAATGACTAGTCGGGGGAATGAAAGAGAGATGGACTCAATAAACAATTTCTAAAGAAAATAAAACAAATAATAATAATCAACTGAGACAAGAAGGTTCCCCACATCTACAGCAGCTTGCTTTTTAAAGAACCAGTTTTATTTTCTGAGCAGGTGTGAACACTTGAGAATCAAACCAGTGGTGGTGGAGGAGCGACTGTGGCTGCAGATTCCCCTCCTGTCCTATAGGGAGCGCTCTGATTCTCCTCATTCCCCATTTGTGCCCGATCCTCCAAAGGTCAGTTCTTGCAGGCCAGCTTGATGCTGTTTGGTGTGTGTGAACACCCCCCAATTCTGTACCACCACACACCTCCCCTCAAGTGAATTTCAGGTCATCCAGCTGTTGGTAACTTCCTGCCCACCGCCCCGCTGTTCCTTGAATTATGTCACCACCCACTCCACCACCCACCAGTGTATATAGGGTCATCTGGCTGTTGTCACCTCTTGCCCCTTGGGGTTAAATATTACCTTCATGGACTGGAAATATTGGAACCGGCCTCTGGGTTGCTTTCAGTTGTTTTCTTTATTCATTAATTGAATGATAGATGTAACTGGATATTTCACCAAACTTTTGACCTGCTCTCTGAACTTGGATTGAGTCGCCCCATAAATAAATGTGTTTGTGCAGCAACTTAAATTCTGCAGCATAAATCCAACTTGTAGAAATATAATTTCAGAATTATTGTAATCCCCAGCATCTGTTCCAGTAATGTTATAATATAAGAATTCTATAACATAAACCAACCACAGAAGTATGAAGCTGCCGGATATGGTGAAGAGTAAAATCATGGACTTCCTTCTGCTCTCCATCTCTGGGTCACTGTGATTCCCTCCCTTGCTCTGACCCCTCAGTCCCTTACGGGCTCGACTGGTCACTAAAATGTGTCTGACTATCAGAGCATTGAGCAACAGAATTAAAACAAACGGGATAAATGGGGTTAAAACCGTATCAAACCAATCAAATCCCACCCATCCCGGATCAGTATAGCAGCTTGGCTTTACAGCACAGCCCCACGGTACGTTGTCAATTATCACTTCAGGTTCATATATAAAATAGAAAGGGATGTTTTTTGAACAGAACAGAAAGCAAGTTGTTGCTGGAACCAGAGCCGCAGTTTTCCCAGTGCAATATTTTGTTTTCAGCTTCTGGCAACAAATGGCCACAAATCGATCAAAGGTGAAAGTGACGGTGAACCAGACAGAAGAGTCTGTGGCTGTACGGCTCAGGACACTGATAACACTACATACAGGGGTGATGTACAGGAATGATCCCGGGAAATAATAATAACTAATCCGCCACAGTATAATTTCAGTGATAATGACCAGTAGATCCGCCATTGCCATGGCCACCAGGTAGCGAGTGGTGCAGGTGGAGAGGCCGCATTTTCCCCGGGACAGGATCACAATTGCCAGTAAATTAACTGTAAGAGAGAGAGGGGAAAATAATCTGGAAATTACTGACAAAACATTCTCCGTGTCTGACCTAGGCAGTAAGGGCATGATTTTAGCCCCCAAAACAGGTGGGTTGGTGGCAGGGTCAGAGGTTAAAATTTTACAAATCTCAACCCCGATCATAACCCATTTCTGACTACCCCCCTCCCCCCACACCCGGGTTTAACGGAGTCGGGACAGGGTACGGACAGCCAACTGCTCCCAGCAGGTGGGTTGACAATTAATGTTTTAATGAGGCTGAAAGTCTCTGATTTAATCTGTTTTACAGTTTAACCTCTGACCGGCTGGGTTTCCCCATTATGCCTCACGCCACCTGCGTAGACACCCGGGCTTGGCGATCAGAACAGTCTCCCCACTCCAGGAGCACCCCCTACTCACGGGATTGGTCCCCACCACACCTGGGAATGGATCCCCCTCCAGTCTAGGACTTTCCCCAGGCTTGGGCCCTGTCCTGGGATCTGACTACTCTTCTGGGATTGGATTCATGTCTGGCTCGGACCCCATCTTCCAGGATCAGTCCACACATCGTGTTTTGGGTCATGCACTCCCCAGCCCCATCCCCCTCCCCAGACTCGGACCAGGCACCAGTACAAATCAGTGCCGGTTAGAGCGCCACACTTTTTTTATTATTCAATTGTGGAATGTGGGCGTCGCTGACTTGGCCAGCATTTATTTCCCATCCCCAATTGCCCACGAGAAGGTCGTGGTGAGCTGCCTTCTTGAACCGCTGCAGTCCTTCGGGTGTAATTACACCAACAGTGCAAGTGGTATGATACAACTGTTTGGCTTACTCGGCTGAGTCAGAGGGAATTTTTTAAGAGTCAACCAGGTGTTCCACTCCGAATGGTGACCCACACTCAGGGTGATTTTGAGCAAACTGAAACTGTCACTAATACTGCCACTCAGAGTTACCTGCACTGAGGTCCGATTCAAACAATGCACAATGTTCTACTCAAGGCAATAACCTGATCATTCTGCAAACCTATGAGTTACAGAGCTTTAAAACCACAGAGGTACTTCAGAATATTTGATTTAACAAACTGATATCACTGAACAGTGTTCAATTCACTGAAAGGTGTCAGCATATCGTACCCATTAGGTCAGCCATGTAATGTAATCACATACAGAGTAAAACCAGAGACCAGCTCACATACAGATTTACACGACCATCAATTGTTATTGTCACTCACCAGGAACACCAATGCCGGCAAGGATTAGGAAATAAATTTTCCTGATACTGTAAATTGTTTCAAGCATTTTCTTTGTTAAGTGATCTCTTCCTTTGTGCTGCATACAATCTCTCTGTATTAAACTCTGAGGCGATACATTCCTCCAGCCTGTAATTTATACCTTGTGGGATCGCCATGGGGATATTTGCTCAAATTGTTCAACTTGTTTTTTTTTTAACTTGAACAAACAGATTACGACATCGAGTTCAGCCCATATTGTGATAGAATATATTTATTTCTGAGATTGAATTAGAAAACTGCAAAGAATGGACAATTTTGAACAGATTAATTAGTAAAAGAAAATAAATAAAAGCTATATTTTCCCACCAATGATGTTTTTTCATTCAAACACCATCAGTCCCATCTCTAGATCTCATGTTGTTTTCAGTGACATCCTTCACTCGACTGTGTCCATTCAGTAATAAAACTCTAAATGTTAGAGCGTCTCTCTCAGGCTGTTCTGCTGCATATGGGGATGTGGCTTCTCTCTTTAACTGAGGATATTCACTTAAGTGAGTTATTTGTGACTATACATTGCAGAATTCAATTAATACTGCATCTGAAACTAATTTAACACCACAAACTGATACAACATCTCTGCTGCCAATTCTTTTAGGTTATTCTTAGTTAAAGTTATCAAGTCACTGAGAGATACATTCTCCTTACCTAGAAACACTGCTGCAACTACTAATGCCATTACAATGGCATAGACCATACCTTATTATACAAGAAACCTAGTTCCTTTTATTTTCATAATTGGCATTAGATTGGGATCCCACAATTGAATTTCCAATCAATATAATCCTATACATGAAAGCAATCAATATGATGCCAGATGCAAGACCACAATTTATGTGTTATCCCAGAGACAAGTAATTAATATGATTCCAAATGCAAGCACCCCCACCCCACCCCCCGTACACCACCCACCCACCCTCCCCCCATTAGTCTAATTAATATCCCGGACCAGCCCCCAATTATATATGTTATGACTGCAGCGGGAGTAACACACTATTAATTCAGTCCTCTCACTCCATCAGTTGCCGCATATTTATTATTTTTTACCAAAATCAGAAAAACAGCCAAATTAAACACTCTAATATCCCCAGAATGAAACAGACCAAACCAGATATCTTTACACAACAATTTAACTATTTATTTGAAGTCAACTAAATCTTAAACACTATTAAGATAAACCTATATCCAAAGATCTGATAGCTGTTTGATTTAATCTAACTCCCACATTCACGCAGCCATTCAAAAAGGACAGTGACCCGGTTTTAAAGGCAGCATTTGAAAATTATCTGTCTGTTAAGAATAACTAAAAATGAGAAAGTCTTTGCGTTTTATGTTCCTGATAAATTAAGTCTTCTCAGGTGAAGATAATCAAAGTTCATTTGATGTATTTATCTGGATTTGATCAAAATACTCAGTTCTTGTTAGGCAAAAAGTTCAGATGCAGTAGCAGTAACAGTTCCTTCAATGATAAGCACAGCAATACAAACAATTTGTTGCAAAGGAAAAGTTTTTCTTATTTACTCAGGCATTTAACTTAGTCTGTAGCTTTGTAGAATTTTTCTTTAGAGAGAATAGACTAACTCCTTTCTCCAGATCCCTCACTGAAAAGCTCTCAGAATAACTGCTTCAAACTGGTTTCTGCCAGTTACACACATAGTCCAAATGGATATATTATACCATGTGACCTCTCTCTCCTGCTGTTTCCCATGGTAACCAAAATGCAATTGTGGTACACTGGGCTGAATTTTATGCTGCCCCAGCAGGTCGGATGGTGGCGTGGGGCGGCATAAAATTGAGCAAGAGGCTCCAGGAGGCCTACACGTCCCACGACTGCCTCCTGCCAAGTTTATGGCATTGGGCGAGGGGTGGGAAATGGGGGAAAGAGCCTGACCAGGTGGTCGAAGTTTCAGTAGGGGAGCATTTCGGGAACAGTGACCATAATTCCGTAAGCTTTAAAGTACTTGTGGATAAGGATAAGACTAGTCCTCGGGTGTAGGTGCTAAATTGGGGGAAGGCTAATTATAACAATATTAGGCAGGAACTGAAGAATTTAGATAGGGGGCGGCTGTTTGAGGGTAAATCAACATCTGACATGAGGGAGTCTTTCAAACGTCAGTTGATTAGAATCCAGGACCGGCATGTTCCTGTGAGGATGAAGGATAAGTTTGGCAAGTTTTGGGAACCTTGGATAATGCGGGATGTTGTGAGCCTAGTCAAAAAGAAAAAGGAAGCATTCATAAGGGCTAGAAGGCTGGAAACAGACGAAGCCCTTGAGGAATATAAAAAAAGTAGGAAGGAACTTAAGCAAGGAATCAGGAGGGCTAAAAGGGGTCATGAAAAGTCATTGGCAAACAGGATTAAGGTTTTTTATACGTCTATAAAGAGCCAGGGAAAGTGTTGGCCCACTCAAGGAAGAGGAGGGAATCTATGCATGGAGCCAGAGGAAATGGGCGAGATACTAAATGAGTGCTTTGCATCAGTATTCACCAAAGGGAAGGACTTGGTGGATGATGAATCTAGGGAAAGGTGTGTAGATAGTCTGGGCCATGTCGATATCAAAAAGGAGGAGGTGTTGGACGTCCTTAAAAACATTTAGATAAGTCCCCAGGGCCTGATGGGATCTACCCCAGCATTAAGAGGGAGGCAAGGGAAGAAATTGCTGGGTCCTTGACAGAAATCTTTGTATCCTCATTGGCTACACGTGAGGTCCCAGAGGACAGGAGAATAGCCAATGTTGTTCCTTTGTTTAAGAAGGGTAGCAAGGATAATCCAGAAAATTATAGGCCGGTGAGCCTTACGTCAGTGGTAGGGAAATTATTAGAGAGGATTCTTCGGGACAGGCTTTACTACCATTTGGAAACAAAGGGGCTTATTTGCTTGAGGCAGCATGGTTTTGTGAAGGGGAGGTCGTGTCTCACTAATTTGATTGAGTTTTTTGAGGAAGTGACGAAGATGATTGATGAAGGAAGGGCAGTGGATGTTGTCCACATGGACTTCAGTAAAGATTTTGACAAGGTCCCTCTTGGCAGACTGGTACACAAGGTGAAGTCACACAGGATCAGTGGTGAGCTGGCAAGATGGATACAGAACTGGCTCGGTCATAGAAGACAGGGAGGAGCAGTGGAAGAGTGCTTTTCTAAATAGAGTTCTGTGATGAGTTGCGTTCCGCAGGGATCAGTGCTGGGACCTTTGCTGCTGTAGTATATATAAATGATTTGGAGGAAAATGTAACTGGTCTGATTAGTAAGTTTGAGGACGATGCAAAGGTTGGTGGAGTTGGGGATAGTGATGAGGATTGTCAGAGGATGCAGCAGGAAATAGATCGGTTGGAGACTTGGGCGGAGAAATGGCAGATGGAGTTTAATCCGGACAAATGTGAGGTAATGCATTTTGGAAGGTCTAATACAGGTGGGAAGTTACAGTAAATGACAGAACCCTTAGGCGTATTGACAGGCAGAGAGATCTAGGCGTACAGGTCCACATATCACTGAAAGTGGCAACGCAGGTGGATAAGGTTGTCAAGAAGGCACATGGCATGCTTGCCTTCATGGATCGGGGAATAGAGTATAAAAATTGGCAAGACATGCTGCAGCTGTACAGAACCTTCGTTAGGCCACACTTGGAATATTGCATGCAATTCTGGTCGCCACACTACCAGAAGGATGTGAAGGGTTTGGAGACGGTACAGAGGAGGTTTACCAGGATGCTGCCTGGTCTGGAGGGTATTAGCTATGAGGAGAGGTTTGATAAACTCGGATTGTTTTCGCTAGTACGACAGAGGTGGAAGGGCGACATGATAGAGGTTTACAAAGTTATGAGTGGCATGGACAAAGTAGATAGTCAGAAGCTTTTTCCCAGGGTGGAAGAGTCAGTTACTAGGGGACATAGGTTTGAGGTGTGAAGGGCAAAGTTTAGAAGGGATGTGCGAGGCAGGTTTTTTACACAGAGGGTGGTGAGTGCCTGGAACTTGCTGCCGGGGCAAGTGGTAGATGCAGGTACGGTCGTGATGTTTAAGATGCATGTTGACAAATACATGAATAGGATGGGAATAGAGGGATATGGACACTGAAAGTGCAGAAGGTTTTAGTGTGGGCAGGCATCAAGATCGGTGCAGGCTTGGAGTGCTGAATGCCCTGTTCCTGTGCTGTACTGTTCTTTGTTCTTTGTATCTATCAAATGCATATTTACAATTAAAGTTAACTGACATGAGCAAGGAATTGCTTATCATTCGTACACATGAAGGGTTTTACCAGTATGAAAGGTAACCGTTTGGGGTGTGTGAGGCTCCTGCAGTGTTCCAGAACACCATGAAGTAGGTACTAAGTGGGATGAAAGGAGTGTTCTGTTTCTTGGATGACATTTTAATTATCACTAAGACAGAGAAACTGCCAATTGTAAGGTTGAACAAAGTCCTAGATCGACTTTGAGAGTATGGCATCAAAGCTAAAAAGCACAAGTGAGGCTTCATTTTGTCGAATGCAACATACATGGGTCACCGAATAGATGGAGAAGGCTGAGGGAATTTGAAAGCAAAGATACCAGAGAACAAAGAAGAACTTGGAAAATTCATACGAATTGTTGTGCATTGTTCTAAGTTCATCGCCAACTTAGCTAATACATTTGCGTGATTGTATCAACTGCTCAAGGATGGAATAGATTGGGAGTGTTCTGTGGAGTGTCAGAAAACATTTGAAGAAGTGAAGAAAGTACTGATGAGTTATGGTGCTTTGACCCACTATGATCTCGTGAAACCATTGGTTTTAGCCTGCGATGCACATCACAGGGGTTAGGTGTGGTGTGAATTCACATAATGGAAGATGGTGTGCAGAAGCCTGCAGAAAATACTTCACGTACTTTAATGAAGTCAGAGCAAAATTACTCACAAGTTGAGAAAGAGGCATTACTGATCAGATATGGTGCTACAAATTTCTGTACAGTAGGAGGTTCTCCTTGTTAACTGACCACCAAACCCTTGCAATCATATTTGGTTCAAACAAGAGAGCATCATTTCTAGCGACAGCGCAGCTTCAGAGATGGATGTTGATTTTTATGGCCCATCAGTATAATATTAAATACCATTGGTTAGCAGATCTTGCAAATGTGGATGTTCTTTCCAGATTTCCAGTGAAGGTTGATTCATTTCTGGCAAATAACTCATCCGTGGATTATTTAAAATAGACTTGGAAGTGTCTGCCAGAGGATTTTCTGAAGAAGCTCGCAATTACGTTGTGAATGGCTGCTGTAAAAAGTGTGATGATGATAAATTTCAGGAGTATTTCACAGGTAGAAATGAAATGAGTGTAGATCAAGGCTCTCTCTTATGGGGTTTAAGAGTAATTATTGTGCCAAGAACAAAGAACAAAGAACAGTACAGCACAGGAACAGGCCATTCGGCCCTCCAAGCCTGCGCCGATCTTGATGCCTGCCGAAAATAACAAGGTTCAAGGAGAGATTGTTAGAGGAACTTCATCAAGATCGCACAGAGTTATACAGTAGCAATAAGCTATTTTTGGTATTCTAATGTGATAGAGATATTGAAGAGTTGGTGAAAAGTTGTGAAGTGTGTCTCATAATGAGAAATGATCAAACCAAGGTTCCTTTCATCAAATTGTCAAACACAAGAAAACTGTAGGAATGAGTGCATGTTCATTTCTTTGAAGTGGAAGTTAAAGATTGTTTTGTTTTGACCGATAGCTATAGCAAGTGGATACATGTTGAGTCAACACCCATTACCACGTCTATTGAGGTTTTGAGGAGAACTTGTTTGGCAATTTATGGGTTGCCAGAAGTGTTGATGTCAGGTAATAGTCTACAGTTTACATCAGACGTGTTTGAAATATTTCTGAGTAAGAATGGAGTCAAACACACTCTAATACCACCATATTACACAACATTGAATGGTGCTGCAGAAAGAAGAGTACAAATTGTGAAGAGGTTTTTGCAGAAGTATTTACTCAGTGTTAAGCTGGACAGTAATGTCTATGTTTCTCATCAACACAGTTTAGACATTGTTTTGTTCCCTTAAAGAATAACCCCACAGTCTACAACAGGTTACTCACCTTTCAAGTTGGTGTGTAAACATCCTTGGAGGACAAGGTTAAGTTTGCTTAAGCCTGATGTCAATAGCAAAGTAAGAGAAGCAAGACAGAGTGAAGATGAGTCACAGTACTTGAGGCATGAAACTTGGAGAGTTCAGTGCAGGTCAGAAGATCAAGCTTAAAAACCACGGAGGTGATAAGAAGTATGTGTTTGGAGCTGTTGTAAAAAGACTAGGTACATTAACGTATCTGTTGAGGATTGGAGAGAGATGCCGTCAGTGTTATGTAGATCATTTGCTTGAAAGAGGACATGTGAAAAAGGGAGATTATGAGAAACCTCCTATAGTCCAAATTCCTACAGTACTAAGGGGAACTAAGCATGAAATTGAAAGGCACAAAGAAACTGAAAGTTTGCCAGAATCACAGAATCCACAGGTAGAATAAAGTGAGTCAGGGTCTTTAATTAACACTAATCAATCAGTTTCACTGTCCCAAACATTAAGTGGAGTTTGTAGTCAAAGTCAAAATGCAGAGTCATCTGTCTGAGATGTTTGGAGGGCAGAATCGAGCTAATAGAAATGGAAGAATATATTCCGACAGAAAGATAAAGAAGTCAGATAGGTAAATTAAAAGTATGTAGGATGGAAGAAGAAGTAAGTCATTCTTTTCATTACTTTCTGTTAGATGATGATATTTGTGCGAAAGACACACTGTTCTTTATGAATAAAAAACGTTGTAACATGTCAATTACACTGCAAATATTGGTTTTAACTGTGACTAGAGTAACGAAAAGCAGGTAATCCAACCTGTCACATTTCAGGGCATATTGTTATTGTATTCTGGGGAATTATGTTCCCGTACCATTTTACAATTTAATGTATTTTTTTTGTTATTTGGGGAGGGAGTGTAGTGCCTTGAAATAGCTGAAGTGTATTGAACTGGATGAGCTCGTGTTTTGTGATAAATAAGCATTTTAAAACTGTTATGCTGCCTTTCCATTTCCGTTTCTGTTGGGGAGATGTAAATGAAAGTTGAACAATGGTTGCTTACAGCTGCAGACTGTATAAAGAGTTTATGTCAATAAAGCAGTAGGTGACACTGCGTTCAGTGTGAGATCTTGTAGCTGCAGTTTCTGAAGGTGAAAACTGGGGTGGTAGCATTATTCTGATCATTGATAGTAATCAGCAGCTTTAGTTCTCTTAGCCTTTTTTGGTGGCCCCATGACGCCTTCTTGTGAAAACATCCAGGTCCATGTATCCCGAATGAGAGCGTTTGCTCTAAAGAAAGGATTGGGGGAAAGAAAGACCTCACCTGACTTTCTTGTCAGCGGATTCTCTGTCATGGAAGAGGTCATTGCAAGTCCTACAGAAAGTAACAACTAATTATCATAAGTCTAAGAGTTTGAGTAAAATAGACGAAAGACGAATGAAACCTTTCTGTATGTCATTAAAAAGCTAAATGTTTGAACAATGTCAATAAGGGCTAGGACTAGCCTAGTTTGACTCCAGATGGTGGTGTTGGTGGGTTGGGTTTTGCATTCTTAAATGCCCATCCCTACGTTGCTGCGAGGAAATGATAACAAACGTTTCATGACTTTAATGTGTTTTGGTACTGTGACAGGGGTGGAAAGCTGATTAGAGGGATTTGAGCATGGATAGAGAACCGTCACCAACGTCAGTAACATGGGAGCTAGGATGGTACTTGGCCCCATCCATCCGAGCAGCCACCAAGCTGAGGCGTCTGGCTGTTAGCTTCTCCACCAGCCTTGCCCCTCTCCCTCAGCTGGGTCCCGTCTCCCCACCCGAGGCTCAATGCTGGACACATCCAGATGAAAAACCCCACCCACCAACACCACCGACTCTCTCAGAGGGAGACAGAGGGATGGCATTGATCGGTTGGGAGGAATTGAAGAGAGACGACTCAATAAATTTTCCCAAAAAAATCGATTCACACCAGAAGATTTACAAAATCTGCAGCAATTGTTTTTTGTGCGAATAAGTTTTGTTTTCTGAGCAGATGTGAAGAGCTGAGAATGGAATGAGTGGAGGTGGATTAGAGGCACAGGATGCTGTTCCTCCTCCTGTCCTTCATGGGGCACTCTGATTATCCACATGCCTGTTTTCTGTTCGCTGCTCCAAAAATCACTTCTTGCCATCTTCTCCGCTACCCTTTGGGTTGTGTGACCTCCAACACACCCTGCCAGTGTTTTGGGGGTCATCCAGCTGTCTGTTACATCTTGCCTACTGCCCTGCGGCTCTTTGGTGTGTGTGACCCAGTCCATCCCCAACCAGTGTATTTCTGGTCATCCAGCTGTTGGTTACCTCTTGCCCGTTGGGGATAAATATTACAGCCATGGACTGGAAATACTGGGCTGCCCTCAGTTTTTTAGTTTATTTATTAATTGAGTAATTGATGTAACTGGATATTTCACCGCACTCTTGACCTGCTCTCTGAACTTGGACTGAGTGGCCCCATAAATAAATGTGTTTGTGCAGCAACTTAAATTCAACAGCATAATTCCAACTTGATGAAATATATATTCGGAATTGTTGTAATATCTGGGATCTCTTCCTGCAATGTTATAATATAAGAATTCCAGTACATTTACCAACCACAGAAATATGAAGCTGCCGGATATGGTGAAGACTAAAATCAGAGACTTCCTTCTGCTCTCCATCTCTGGGTCACTGTGATTCTCTCCCTTCCTCTGACCCCTCAGTCTTTTACGGACTCGACTGGCCACTAAAATGTGTCTGACTGTCAGAGCGTTGAGCAACAGAATTAAAACGAATGGGGACAATGGGGTTAAAACTTTATCAAACCAGTCATATCCAACCCATCTGGGCTCAGTAAAATAACTTGGCTTTATATAACAGCCCCATGGTAAATTGTTGATTATCGATCTAGGTTCAGATATAAAGTACATGGGTACATTTCTTGAACAGAACAGAATGCAGGTTGTTGTTAGAACGACAGTGGCAGTTTTCTCAGTGCAATATTTTGTTTTCAGCTTCTGGCAACAAATGGCCACAAATCGATCAAAGGAGAAAGTGATGGTGAACCAGACAGAACAGTCTGTGGCTGCACGACACAGGATGACAATAACACTACACACAGGGGTGATGTGCAGAAAAGATCCCGGGAAATAATAATAAATGATCCTGTACAGTATGACCTCAGTGATAATGAACAGTAGATCTGCCATTGCCATGGCCACCAGGTAGTGAGTGGTGCAGGTGGAGAGGCCGCACTTTCTCCGGGACAGGATCACAATCGCCAGTAAATTAACTGTAAGAGAGAGAAGGGAAAAGAGACTGAAAATTACTGATCAAACATTCTCCATGCCTGACCCAGACAGTAAGTGAAGGATTCTAGCAGAAAAAACAGATGAGTTGGGGGCTAATCAGAGGTTAAAATTTTCTTATCTGAACCCTGGCCCCAACCGACCTCTGACCTCCCACTTCCCGGTTTAACGGAGTTGGAACAGGGGACAGATAGATAGCCCATCCCAGGAGGCGGGTTGGCAATTTAAATATTTGAATGAGGCCGAAAGTCTCTGATTTAATCTGTTTTCCAGGTTGAACTCTGCACAGCCGATTTCCCCGTTATACCCCACACCAGATACAAAGACACCTGGAATTGATGAGGAGAACCATCCCACCCTCCAGGACCAGGCCCTTCCCTCACGAGCGGACCTCCACAACCCTGGGATCTCACCCGACCTTACCGAGGATCGGACGCCAGGCCTGGGATCAGATCACCCTCCTAGGATTGGACCCACTCCTGGGCTTGGAGTCCCTCAACTGGGATCAGACCCTCTCCTGGGCTCAAAAGCCCTGGAATCAGATCCTCCAATCCTGTCTTAGATTGGGCACTCCCCACATCCCCTCCATCCCCTGGACTCGGGCATTACACCAGGATAGGAGATCCCTTCCAGTGTTCCTCATCAGACACGCTCGAGGATGGGAGACCCCTCCACGGGATTGGGGATTGATAGCCCTGCGGTAAAAGATGTCACCAGTCTCTCCTCATCAAGAATTGGTGATTGGACACACTCCAACAAATTCCCTGAGTCAGGTTCGGACCACCCTAGTCCTCAGGCCTGCTCCAAAGTCCTCATGGCCCTGCTGGAAGCCAAGCCTGTCAATCAGGACTAAGAAACTGTTAAGAATTAAAGAGGCAGGCTGTGGAGTTAAAACTCTGAAACTCCAATGGAGGCGTGTAAGACGGGCACTACAATTATCATGGGTGATTTTAATCTGCAAATAGACGGGCCAAATCAAATTGGCAAGGGTAACTTGGAAGACAAATTTGTAGAGTGCATCAGGGATTATTTCTTAGAATAATACGTTGCAGAACCTACCCAGGAACAGGCAATTTTAGATTTGGTAATGTGTAATGCGGTAGGATTAATAAGAGATCTCAGACTTAATGATCCTCTAGGGGAATGCTGTCATGACATGGTAGAATTTCAAATTCAGTTTGAGGGAGAGCAACTCAGGTCTCAAGCCAGTGTCTTCAATTTAAACAAGGGCAATTACAAAGGTATAAAGAAAGAGTTGGCTAAAGCGGGCTGGCAAAATAGACTTAAGGGAATGTCAGTAGCTGAGCAATGGCAGACTTTTCAGCAGATATTTCATAACACTCAGCAAACATTTATTTCGGTCAGAAGGAAGGACTCGATGAGAATGATGAACTACCCATGGGTAACAAAGGAAGTTAAGGAGAGTATCAAATCAAAAACAAAGGTGTACAAAGTGAAGAAAGCTAATGGTAGTTCAGAGGATTGGATTTTTTTAAGAACCAGTAGTGGATGACTAAAAAAAACAAGTAAGAGAGAGAAAATTGATTATGAGAATAAATTGGCAAGAGCTATAAAAACAAACAGTAAGAGCTTCTACGGGTTTATAATAAGGAAGAGAGTAGCTAAAGTAAGTGTGGGAACCTTAGAGGATGAGACTGGGGAATTAATAACAGGGAACAGGAAAATGGCAAATTATTTGAATCATTACTTTGCATCGGTCTTCACGGTGGAGGACAGCATAAACATCCCAACAATAATAGATGAGCTAGGTGTAAATGGGAGGCTGGAACTTGTTATAATCTCAATCACGAGGGAAAAGGTGCTGGACAAAGTAATGGGACGAAAGACAGACAAGCCTTCAGAACCTGATGGCCTGCATCCAAGGGTTTTAAAAGAAGTAGCTGCAGAGATATTGAAGGCATTGATCGTAATATACCAAGACTCACTGGATTCGGTAGGGTACCAGCGGATTGGAAAACCGCTTATGTGATGACCCAATCCAAGAAAGGAAGGAGACAGAAAGCAGGAAACTTTCAAACAGTTAGCTTAACATCTGTCATTGGGAAAATACTAGAGTCCATTATAAAGGAAGAAATAGCAGGACATTTCGTAAGACGTAATGCAACCAAACAGAGTCAACATGGTTTTATGAAAGGGAAATCATGTTTGGAAAATTTGTGAGTTTTTTGAGGTTATAACAAGCAGAGGGGATAAAGGGGAACCGGTAGATGTAGTGTATTTAGATTTTCAAACGGCTTTCGATAAGGTGCCACATTAAAGGTTATTGCACAAAATAAGAGCTCCGGGTATTGAGGGTAATGTGTTGGCCTGGACTGGAGATTGGCTAACACACAGAAGACAGAGAGTCGGGATTAATGGGTATTTTTCAGGTTGGAAAGCCATAACTCGTAGGGCGCCACAAGATTCCGTCCTAGGGCCTCAACTATTTACTATCTATGTTAATGACTTGGAGGAAGGGACAGAGTGTAGTGTATCCAAATTTTCTGATGATACCAAAATAGGCGGGAAGGAATGATGTGATGAATACACAAAGTATCTGCAAAGAAACATGGGTAGGTTAAGTGAGTGGGCAAGAACTTGGCAGATGGAGTTCAATGTCGGAAAGTGTGAAGTAATCCACTTTGGTAGGAAGAATAAAAAGGCAGATTATTATTTCGATGGAGAAAGACTGCAAAATACTGCAGTACAGAGGGATCTGGTTGTTCTTGTACAGGAAACACAAAACATTAGCATGCAGGTGCAGCAAGTAATTAGGAAGGCACATGGAATTTTGACCTTTATTGCTAGGAGGTTAGAGTTTAAAAATAGGGAAGTCTTGTTAAAACTGTACAGGGTGTTGGTGACGCCACACCTGGAGTATAGTGTGCAGTTTTATTCCACGTATTTAAGGAAGGATATGCTAGCATGGAAGGCAGTTCAGAAAAGCTTCACTAGGCTGACTCGTGGGATGAAGGGGTTGACTTATCAAGAATGGCCAGCCACGTTAGGCTTCTATTCATTGGAGTTTAGAAGAATGAGAGGTGATCTTATTGCAGCATATAAGATTTTAAGGGGGCTTGACAGGTTAGATGTCGAGAATATGTTTCCACTGGTGGGGGAATTTCAAAACTAGGGGACGTAGTTACAGAATAAGGGGGGCACACATTAAAAATTGAAATGCGAAGGAATTTCTTCTCTAAGAGGGTGGTGAATCTCTGGAATCCTGTACCTCAGAGAGTTGTGGAGGCTAGGTCACTAAATGCATGTAAGGAGGAGACAGATAGGTTTTTGAAATCTCGGGGAGTCGAGGGTTCTGCAGAGCAGGCCCAAAAGAGAAGTTGAGGCCTGGGACAGATCAGCCGTGATCTTATTGAATGGCGGGGCAGGCTTGAGTTGCTGAATGGCCTACTCCTGCTCCTATTGCTTATGTTCTTATGTTCCCCATCTATGTCACTTAATCCTGCTAATATCCTGGCCTATGAATTGGAGAAAAAAACAATATAGCACAACGACTATATATCTGATAAAAATAGAGAATGTTGAAAACACTCTGCAGGTCAGGCAGCATCTGTGGATCGAGAAAAAGAGTTAATGCTTCAGGCTAATAAATTTTCATCAGAACTGGAAGATATTAGAGGTTAACAGTTTTAAACAAAAGATCGTGCCAGTGAAAAGTAGGGTATAGCAGGAGGAGTGGCAGGAGCAGGCACAGGAGTGATTCAATGATAAAAGGGATGATGGTTCAAGTGTGCCAGGCGAGTGGCACAGTTAAAGAAACAGAGAGAAACAGAGGATGGGTCCAAAGGAAGTGTAAATGATGACAGCAGAATAACAGAGGGAGAGGGTAGCATGAAAAATCTGGCAAAGAGCAGAAGGCTGCTGTGGCCTGGAAAAATGACAGTTTGGACCAGCCTGCCAACTGTGTATCAATAAGGGATCCCAACCCTAAGCACCAACCCACACCCCCGCCACTCCCTGTGACTTTAGTGTAGTCATCCTCCATTACCAGCAGAGATCATCTGGGCAACTGGTAATAATGGTCATACTCTCAAATTTTTAATCACGGGTTGAGTCCGACAGGCAATGCAATTTCTAATTGAAAGATCCAGCACTGTTCTTCATTGAGCTTCAGTGGAAGAGTGCAGAAGGTCGAGGAGAGAGAGATCAGAGTGTGTGCAGGATGTAGAGTTAAAGTGACAAACAACTCGGAGCTCAGGGTGACAGTTGCAGACTAAATGGAGGAGTTTTGTTAAACAGTTACCCAATGTGTTTACTTCTCTCCCAGTGTCCAGGAGACTCCTTGGTGAGCCGTGCATACTGTTACCAAATTGCAAGAAGTACAAGCAAATTACTGTTGCATTTGGAACGAGTGTTTGGGGCCTTGGAGAGTGGGAAGGGAGGTGATGAAAGGGCAGGCATTGCATCTCATGTGCTTGCATGGAAAGGTGCTCGAGGGAAGGGAGCAGATTTTGGGGTTGGTTGAGGAGTGGAGCAAAGTTTCCCAAAGAGCTGTGGGTGAGGGGGATGGGAGGGGAGAAGAATTTAGGTTGTTGGTGGACTTTAACTGGATGTGGAAGACATGTTGGAGGATGATGCACTGATGGTGAAGCCAAGTAGGTTGGACATGAGGACAAGGGGAACATTATCATGGTTCTGTTAGGGATGGGAAGGGTTGAAGGCAGGAACGTGGGAAATGGGATGGGCACGGTCGAAGGCCCTGTTCACCACAGTGGAGGTGAATCCACAGCTGAGAAATAATAAAGACATTTCAGAAGCACAGGTGTGGAAGGTAGCATCGTCAGAACAGATGGAACAGTGGTGGAGAAACTAGGAGAATGGAACAAAGTCTTTGCAGGAAGTGGGATGGGAGGAAGTATAATCAAGATTGCTGTCAGATTCAGTGGGATTTTAGTAGATATTGGTGGGCAGCCAATCCCCGGAAATGGAGGTACAGAATTTGAGAAAGGGAAGGGAACAGTCAGAGACACACCATGTGAAAATGAGGGAAGGCTGCAACTTAGAAGCAAAGTTGCTGCAATTTTCCACTAAAGGGAAAAGGAGAGAGCACCAGCACACTCATGAATGTATTGAAAAAATATACGCAAAGGAAAGGACCTGATTGAGATAGGAACAATGAATGGTCCACGAACCCTGCACAAACCGGACTAGCAAGCAGCCATTTTGCTCCTAGTGCAATACCATTTGAGTGTGGAATATCCCAATGTTTACACCCGAGGTCTACACACCTATAATTTATACCAGAGTCCCTGTACAGGAATCAGGATCAGGATGAAAGCAAAATACTTCGGATGCTGGAAATCGGATAGAAAAACAGACAATGCTGGAAATACTGAGCAGGTCTGGCAGCAACTGTGGAGAGAGAAGCAGAGTTAACGTTTCAAGTCTGTGACATTTCATCAGAACTGGCAAAGGTTAGAGATGTAACAGGATTTAAACATGTAAAGCGGGGTTGTAGGGGTGGGAAAGATGACAAAAGTGAATATGTGCGATAGGGCAGAGGGCAAGAGAAATTAACCGACAAGGAGGCCATGGGACTAAGGCAAATGGAGTGTTAATTGTGTGGTGAAAGACAAAGCATTAGTCCTGAGAAAGTGTTAATGACAGAAAAATGAACAGCTCTGTCCAAAAGAACAAAAATTTTAAAAAAGTTTAAGGAAGGCACATGGTATAAAAAAGGCAAAACAAAATAAAATAAAATAACAATTAAAAAATCAGTCATGCTCTGAAATTCTTGAACTCAATGTTTAGTCTGGAAGGCTGTAGCGTGCCTAATCGGAAAATGAGGTGCTGTTCCTCAAGCTTGCGTTGAGGTTTACTGGAACTTTGCAGCAAGGCAATGACAGAAATGTGGCCATGAGAGCGGGGGTGGGGGGGCTGATTGGGGGGTGCTGTTGAAAAGGCAAGCGACTGGAAGCTCAGTGTCATGCTTTCTGACTGAGCGGAGGTGTTCCGCAAAACGATCACGCAACATGCGTTTGCACTCTCCAATATACAGGAAGCAAATTGTGAGCAGCGAATGCAGTATACAAAATTGAAAGAAGCACAAGTAAATCGCTGCTTCATCTGGAAGGAGTGTTTGGCGGCTTGGTTAGTGAGAAGAGAGACAATAAAAGGGCGGCACAGTGGCGCAGAGGTTAGCACCGCAGCCTCACAGCTCCAGCAACCTGGGTTCAGTTTTGGGTACTGCCACTGCAGAGTTTGCAAGTTCTCCCTATGACTGCATGGGTTTCCACTGGGCACTCCAGTTTCCTCCCACAGCCATCGACATGCAGGTTGATAGGTAAATTGGCCATTGTAAATTGCCCCTAGTGTAGGTAGGTGGTAGGAGAATGGTGGGGATATGATAGAGAATATGAGATTAATGTAGGATTAGTATAAATGGGTGGTTGTTGGTCAGCACAGACTTGGTGGACCGAAGGGCCTGTTTCAGTGCTGTATCTCGAAATAAATAAATAAATAATTACAGGTATTACACTTACTGCAATTGCATGTGAAAGTACCATGCGGTGCAGTCTGAGGCAGGACTCAGTTTTCTTTAAAATGATTATTAGTCCAAAGAGTTGTGCCACCTCGGAAAAATAAGTTGTTATACTTTGCAGGTCTGAATGACTGTGGTCCAGGAGAGAACAGTCATTGGCGAAAAGTCATCACGGATGAGTTTATCTTGTGTCTTTGTGTGATTCTGAAGACAGCTGAGGTTGAAAAGGCCACCCTCAGTCCAGGAGCGTACATAAAACTCCCTCCTTAAGGTCTTCCATTGCCTGCTGCAGCATCATGCTGAAAAAGATGGTGAATAGGGTTGGGGCCAGCGCACATCCTTGCTTCATGTCATTGGAGACAACAAAGGCGGGTGTAATGCACTGTTAATACAGTCCCACTACTCCACAGGACATAGCATATTAGCAAAGTTTCCCACCCACCAAAAATTAGCCATATTAAGCATTTTATTTATCCCCAGAATAAAGCACTCCAAGCCGGGTTTCTTTAAATAACAACAAAATTAACTATTTATGAAGAACAAAGAACAGTACAGCACAGGAACAGGCCATTCGGCCCTCCAAGCCTGCACCGATCTTGTTGCCTGCCTAAACTAAAACCTTCTGCACTTCCGGGGACCGTATCCCTCTATTCCCATCCTATTCATGTATTTGTCAAAATGCCTTTTAAACGTCATTATCGTACCTGCTTCCACCAGCTGCCCCAGCAGCAAATTCCAGGCACTCACCACCATCTGTGTAAAGAAGTTGCCTCGCACATCCCCTCTAAACTTTGCCCCTCTAGCCTTGAACCTATGTACCCTAGTAACTGACTCTTTCACCCTGGGAAAAAGCTTCTGACTATCCACTCTGTCCATGTCGCTCATACCTTTGTAAACCTTTATCATGTCACCCCTCCACCTCCATCGTTCCAGTGAAAACAATCCGAGTTTTTCCAACCTCTCCTCATAGTAATGCCATCCAGACCAGGCAACATCCTGGTAAACATCTTCTGTACTTTCTCCAAAGCCTCCACGTCCTTCTGGTAATGTGGCCATCAGAATTGCAAGCAATATTCTAAGTGTGCCGAACTAAAGTTCTGTACAGCTGCAGCATGACTTGCCAATTTTTATACTCTATGCCTCGACCTATGAAGGCAAGCATGCCGTGCGCCTTCTTGACTACCTTATCCACCTGCGTTGCCACTTTCAGTGACCTGTGGACCTGTACGCCAAATCTCTCTGCCTGTCAATACTGATAAGGGTTCTGCAGTTACTGTATACTTCCCACCTGCATTAGATCTTCCACAATGCATTACCTCACATTTGTCCGGATTAAACTCCATTTGCTACTTCTCCGCCCAAGTCTCCAACCGATCTATATCCTGCAGTATCCTCTGACAATCCTCATCACTATCCGCAACTCCACCAACCTTTGTGTCACCCGCAAACATACTAATCAGACCAGCTACATTTTCCTCCAAATCATTTATATATACTACAAAGAGCAAAGGTCCCAGCACTGATCCCTGCAGAACACCACTAGTCACATCCCTCCATTCAGAAAAGCGCCCTTCCACTGCTACCCTCTGTCTTCTATGACAAAGCCAGTTCTGTATCCATATTGCCAGCTCACCTCTGATCCCGTGTGACTTCACCTTTTGTACCAGTCTACCATGGGGGACCTTGTCAGAGGCTTTACTGAAGTCGATATAGACAACATCCACTGCCCTTCCTTCATCAATCATCTTTGTCACTTCCTCAAAAGACTCAATCAAATTAGTGAGACACGACCTCCCCTTCACAAAACCATGCTGCCTCTCGCTAATGGGTTTGTTATTTAAAATGGGAGTAAATCCTGTCCCGAAGAATCCTCTCTAATAATTTCCCTACCACTGATGTAAGGTTCACGGGCCTATAATTTCCTGGATTATCCTTGCTACCCTTCTTAAACAAAGGAACAACATTGGCTATTCTCCTGTCCTCTGGGATCTCACCTGTAGGCAATGAGGATGCAAAGATTTCTGTCAAGGCCCCAGCAATTTCTTCCCTTGCCTTCTTAGTATTCTGGGGTGGATCCCACAGGCCCTGGGGACATATCTACCTTAATGCTTTGCAAGACATGCAACACCTCCTCCTTTTTTATAATGAGATGACTGAGACTATCGACGCTCCCTTCCCGAGGTACATCATCCACCAAGTCCTTCTCTTTGGTGAATCCTGATGCAAAGTACTCATTTAGTACCTCGCCCATTTCCTCTGGCTCCATACATAGATTCCCTTCTCTGTCCTTGAGTGGGCCAACCGTTTCACTAGTTACCCTCTTGCTCTTTATATATGGATAAAAAGCCTTGGGATTATCCTTAATCCTGTTTGCCAATGACCTTTCATGACCCCTTTCAGCCTTCCTGACTCCTTGCTTACGTTCCTTTCTACTGTCTTTATATTCCTCAAGGGATTCATCTGTTCCTATCCTTCCAGCCCTTACGAATGCTTCCTTTTTCTTTTTGACTCGGCTCACAATATCCCGCGTTATCCAAGGTCCCCGAAACTTGCCAAACTTATCCTTCTTCCTCACAGGAACATGCTGGTCCTGGATTCTAATCAACTGACATTTGAAAGACTCCCCCATGTCAGATGTTGATTTACCCTCAAACAGCCGCCCCCAATCTAAATTCTTCAGTTCCTGCCTAATATTGTTATAATTAGCCTTCCCCCAATTTAGCACCTTCACCCGAGGACTACTCTTATTCTTATCCAAAAGTACCTTAAAACTTATGGAATTATGGTCACTGTTCCCGAAATGCTCCCCTACTGAAACTTCGACCACCTGGCCAGGCTCATTCCCCAATACCAGGTCCCGTACGGCCCCATCCCTCGTTGGACTATCTTCATATTGTTTCAAGAAGCCCTCCTGGATGCTCCTTGCAAGTTCTGCCCCATCTAAGCCCCTAGCACGAAGTGAGTCCCAGTCAATATAAGGGAAGTTAAAATCACCCACCACTACAACCCTGTTACCTTTACATCTTTCCAAAATCTGTCTACATATCTGCTCCTCTACCTCCCGCTGGCTGTTGGGAGGCCTGTAGAAAACCCCCAACATCGTGACTGCATCCTTCCTATTCCTGAGCTCCACCCATATTGCCTCACTGCACGACCCCTCCGAGGTGTCCTCCCGCAGTACAGCTGTGATATTCTCCTTAACAAGTAATGCAACTCCCCCACCCCTTTTACATCCCCCTCTATCCCGCCTGAAGCTTCTAAATCCTGGAACATTTAGCTGCCAATCCTGTCCTTCCCTCAACCAAGACTCAGTAATAGCAACAACATCATAGTTCCAAGTACTATTCCAAGGTCTAAGTTCATCTACCTTACCTGTTATACTTCTCGCATTGAAACAAATGCACTTCAGACCACCAGTCCCGCTGTGCTCCGCAACATCTCCCTGCCTGCTCTTCCTCTTAGTCTTACTGGCCTTATTTACTAGTTCCCCCTCATTTATTTCACTTGCTGTCTTACTGCTCTGGTTCCCACCCCACTGCCACACTTGTTTAAACCCTCCCGAGTGACGCTATTAATAAACCAAGTTTTAAATGATAATGAGATAAATCTGCATGTATGAAAAGATGTTATAACTTCTTATTCTTCCTCACCCTTATGCACACACATACATTCAAAAACCAACATTTAACTGGTTGTAAAATAATGTTTAAAAGTATAACTGTTTCTTTGGAATAATAAAATATCTGGGAAACTTCTGGGAGGATATTTCCGGATCGTTGAGGTGCCTCAGAGTTGAATAATCTGATGCCACTCGAAGTCTCTCCAAGTGAATTTGATAAACAGTCTGTGATCTGTCAGCGTTCAAGGCAATTCATCTGCAGCAGGCGTCATACAGATTTTTATTTTAGCAAAAGGGTGTAGTATCAGGTCCAATTAAATTTTTTAAAAGCAGTCTAAAAGTAGAAATTTCTTGAGATTTCAGAATCTTCCCAAAACACAAAAGTCAAAAGGACTCACTCTTGAGGCAGGGATTCTTGCATCTGGAGGCAACAGCAATCTCCCACACCTAAAACACAAGGCTTCCTTTCTCCAAAACAGTAGTTGTCTACAGATTAAAGCAATTCTTCCTTTCCTTGGTCTTTCCTCTGTCTTCAAGCAGGTCAAAACCACACCTCAAATGTCGTATTTCTTTATAAGAGATGAACATCTTCTGTTGCAGAGAAAGTAGGTCATTTTTTTCTGGTATATCAGAAAATCACAGCCACAGCTTTCTGCAAGCTGCTCCCTGGTCCGTTTCGTACTGCAAACCTGAAAACTAAAAGCTTTCAACAACAACCAAGTCACTAGTCAATCATAAATCTTTCTGGTTGCCTTGATACAGGTTTTACAAACGGCACTTCAAACAACATGTCAACATTAAGTTTTCCCAGAAAGTCCTTTTTTCCTCAGTCTCAAATACAAATAGACCTGTTAGATTTTTTTTTAAAAAACCTCATATCACTGTTCATTAACAATCATCAGACTAGGCCTTCAATAAGATACCACGCAGCAGACTCATGAATAATTCATGAGCAAATGGAGTTAGGGGGCAAGCAGTAGAATGGACAGCAAACTGTCCACACAACCAGAAAACAGGAGGTAGGGATTAAAGGTGTTTACTCAGATTGTTGCAACGTGGGAAGCGGGTTTCCACAAGGATCAGCGCTGGGAAACTTGTCGCCCAACATATTACATAAACAATATGGACTTGGGAAACAAAACCTCAATTTCAAAATTTGCAGGCAAATCTAAATTGAAAATATACTTAATACAAAGGAAGAATGCGTCAAAATACCTGATGATATTATGGATGGTGTGTATCATTTTAAATTTAAAGTCCGAGTGTATCAAGCCTGTGTCCTCAGTACCTTGCTCTATGGCAGCGAGGCCTGGACAACGTATGTCAGCCAAGAGCGGCATCTCAATTCATTCCATCTTCGCTGCCTCCGGAGAATACTTGGCACCAGGTGGCAGGACCGCATCTCCAACACAGAAGTCCTCGAGGCGGCCAACATCCCCAGCTTATACACACTACTGAGTCAGCGGCGCTTGAGATGGCTTGGCCATGTGAGCCGCATGGAAGATGGCAGGAACCCAAAGCCATATTGTACAGCGAGCTCGCCACTGGTATCAGACCCACCAGCCATCCATGTCTCTGCTTTAAAGACGTCTGCAAACGCGACATGAAATCCTGTGACATTGATCACAAGTCGTGGGAGTCAGTTGCCAGCGTTCGCCAGAGCTGGCGGGCCGCCATAAAGGCGGGGCTAAAGTGTGGCGAGTCGAAGAGACTTAGTAGTTGGCAGGAAAAAAGACAGAGGTGCAAGGGGAGAGCCAACTGTGTAACAGCCCCGACAAACAAATTTTTCTGCAGCACCTGTGGAAGAGCCTGTCACTCTAGAATTGGCCTTTATAGCCACTCCAGGCGCTGCTCCACACACCACTGACCACCTCCAGGCGCTTCCCCATTGTCTCTCGAGATAAGGAGGCCAAAGAGAATTATGGATGATAATTAATAAAATAGCACAAGAGAAATTTAAATGTAAATTAATTTCAATGTAGCTAAGTGTTTGGTGCTGAATTTTGGTCGGAAGAATAAGCTTCCCAAATACTTCTTGGAAAATACATATCTTAATGGGGTCGAGGGGAAAAGTGGGGGACAGATTCACAAATCATTTAATGTAGCAACACAGCTTAACAGGGCCATTAAAAATGCAAACAAAGCACTAGGGTGCACTTCTAGCGGAATGAAATTGAACAATCAAAGAGCTGATATTAAACTAATATAGAATCATAGTTATACAGCACTTTGCACACAGCGTACAGTTTTATTGTCCATATTACAAGAACGATATTGATACACTGGAGAAGCTGCAATTACTTTAACCAGGATGACACCAGAACTGAGAGTATTCTACCATTTATTTCATCATTTACAGTTTACTAATATTATTTACAGCCCTCAGTCAGATCTCAGCATTATGAAATCCTGATATGTATGTTCCTCAGTTACTCATGTCTTTCCTCACGGAGACATACCTCACTGAGCTAAAGGCAAGGGTTCATAGAGTTTTTATGTGTAAAGGCTCTGCATCAATGGTAAGAACTGGTCCATCAAACCCTAATAAGTTACAGAAGTGGCCAATTCAATAAACACAGCCTAATATTCATACCAGTTAACAGCAACATAATAAAATTCAGCAATCGTGACCCAAAGATTCTCAGAATTGTTTTGGGGAAGGGGATGAATCAACACTAAAACAACTAAAAAATTTACAGTAACAATACTCGGAGTAAGAATAAGTCATTATAGAGAGGATTTGAATGCTATAATCATGCTGCCTGATGTTTAGCTGTCAGGTTAACAATTATTTAACACTAGAAACAGATTGGACAATTGTTCTCAGTACAAAATTACAGTGACAGATACTGTCAGTAATACGTGGTCGCTGGGATCAGGTGTTCCACTCCAGTTAGTGACCCACACAGAGAATAGTTCTACAGTGACAGATACTCCCAGTCATACATGATCACTGGGATCAGGTGTTCCACTCCGGTTGGTGATCCACACTCAGTTTGATTTTACACTGACTGATGCTCCCACTAATACCTTCGCTCAGAGAGTTGCTTTCACTGAAGTTGTGATTGAACATTACATGAAATTCCACAAAATTCAACATCTTCATAATTCAGGCAGCCTGTCACTTACAATCAGAAGTTTAATACCAACTGAGACAATGAAATAAAACTGCGGAGATAAATCAGTATATTTAACTTAAGGAAATGACATTACTGATTGTGTGTCTGTGTAACAGTCACCACCAAATCAGTAATGTAACGTTATCAGTCACAGAATAAAAACAGAGACCAGCTCAAGCACAGATTTACATATCTTCAATGTTCATTGTCACTTACCAATAACACCAATGACAGCGAGGAATGGGAAATATATTTTCAAGAAACCGTCAATTGGAAAATGCATTTTCTGTGTGACGTGTGATTGTTCCCTTTGTGCTGCAAGCAGTCTCTCTGCATTAAACTCTGAGGCAGTACATTCCCATAGCCTGAAATTTATACCTTGTGGGATCTCCCTGAGGATGTTGAGGTTGCCACATCGTTCAATATTTTTGCACGAACAGATTATGGCATCGAGTTCAGTCTGTGTTGGAATTGAATATATTTATTTCTGAGATTGAATTGGAAAACTCCAAAAACTGGACAATTGATCAGATTAATTAACAATTAAATAATGAAAATTAGAAGCTGTATACCCCCTGCAATCAGATTTTTCTTTGAAACTCCAACAGTCCCATCTCTAGATCTCATGTTGTTTCAGTGATGTCCTTTGTTGTCTGATTGCCACTAAAAGCTTTTTTTCAATTTTTCTTTTTCTTTGGCCCGCTTGTCTCGAGAGATAATGGGTAAACACCGAGAGGTGTACAGTGGTTTGTGCAGCAGCGCCTGGAGTAGCTACAAAGGCCAATTCTAGAGTGACTGTCTCTTCCACAGGTGCTGCAGATAAAATTATTTGTCGGGGTTCTTACACAGTTGGCTCTCTCCTTGCGCTTCTGTCTTTTTTCTACCAACTGCTAAGTCTCCAGACTCACCACTCTTTAGCCTCGCCTTTATGGCTGTCCACCAGCTCTGGTGATCACTGGCAACTGAATCCCATGACTTCTGGTCAATGTCACAGGACTTCATGTCGCGTTTGCAGATGTCTTCAAAGCGGAGACATGGATGGCCGGTGGGTTTGCTACCAGTGACGAGCTCACTGTACAATGCATCCTTGGGGATCCTGCCATCGTCCATGTAGCTCACATGGTCAAGCCATCTCAAGCGCCACTGGCTCAGTAGTGTGTATATGTTGGCAATGTTGGCCACCTCGAGGAATTCTGCGTTGGAGATATGGTCCTGCCACTTAATGCCAAGGATTCTCAGGAGGAAGCGAAGATGGAATGAGTTGGGACGTTGCACTTGGCTGACATATGTTGTCCAGGCCTCTCTGCTGTAGAGCAAGGTACTGAGGACACAGGCTTGAAACACTCAGACATTTGTGTTCCGTGTCAGTGCGCCATTTTCCCACACCCTCTTGGCCAGTCTGGACATAACAGCGGACGCCTTTCTTTTTACGCTTGTTGATTTCTGCATCAAGAGCCAGGTTACTGGTAATAGTTGTGCCTAGGTCCGTGAACTCTTGAACCACTTCCAGATCGTGGTCGCCGATATTGATGGATGGTGCATTTCTAGCGTCCTGTCCCATGATATTCGTTTTCTTGAGCACGATGTTAGGCCAAATTCGTTGCAGGCAGCCGCAATCCTGTCGATGATTCTCTGCTGACACTCTTCTGTGTGGGAAGGTAATGCAGCATCGTCAGCAAAGATGAGCACCTTACATACTTTGGGCTTCACTCTAAGATGAGCAAAGTTGAACAACCTGTCATCTGATCTTGCATGGTGAAAAATTCCTTCTTCTGAAGACGAGAATGCATGTGAGAGCAGCAGTAATAAGAAGATCCCAAACAGTGTAGGTGCGAGAAAACAGCCCTGTTTCATGCTACTCAGGATAGGAAACGGGTCTGATGAGGCACCGCTATACTGAATTCTGCCTTTCATATTTCACATAGAGTGATGTACCTTTAAGAACTTAATATGCTAATCAGCTAAGTACCAGGACATAAACATGTGACTCGAAGCCAGAGTGACTCTGCAACTGTAACACCCAGAGTAAGGTTCTGTAAATAGTTTGCTCTGTACTGTATAAAATAGTAATCTGTAATAAACCTGTTTGAGATCTTCAACATAACTACTCCACGCATCTTATTTCTGTTGCATCAGACAAAATACCTTCACTCAATTGTAATTCGGGTGATGAGGAGCAGATTGGGGCCAAAGTCCATCTGGACCTTGAGCTGCAGGATGTCATTGTAAAGCAGAGAACGGGAACTGCAGGCAGTGAAACTCCTGAGAGTCCTTTACCATCTCATTGGCTAGAGTCTTCGGCTGTTCCTGGGCAGGGGAAAGGAAGGAGGAGACACTATATAAGGACAGGATAACCCAGAGAGAGAGATTCACTGCCCAGCACACCATGTCTGACAAGTCAAAGCAAATACAGGAACAGGAGGAGGCCATTCTTCCCCCTCAAGACTCTTACACAGAATCAGGAGGAGTCCATTCAGTCACCCTCGAGCCTGTTGCACAGGTACAGGAGGAGTTCATTAAGCCCCTCAAGCTTGTAACACATGAACAGGAGAAGTTCATTAAGCTCCCTCGAGACTGCTACACACGAGCAGGAGGAGTCCATTCTGCCTCCTCAAGCCTGTTACACAGGAACAGAAGAAGTCCATTAAGCCCCTCCAAGACTGTTACACAGGTACAGGAGGAGTCCATTCAGCCCCCGTGACCCTGTTACACAGGTACATGAAGAGTGCATGCTGCCCCCGACTGTTACACAGGAACAGCAGGAGTACATTAAGCCCCTCCAAGATTGTTGCACAGGGACAGGAGGAGTTTATTCAGCCCCCTGGAGCCGGTTCCATCTTTTGATGAAAGTTGCGTGGAGGGAAGAGAAAAGTGGGAAATAGTTGAGAGTTTTAACACAACAGAACGATTCCTGACAGGGAGGAGGTGTCATGGAATCTTTTACCACCACCTGAGAGGGCAAACAGGACTTTGGTATTATGTCTCATTCAAACACTGGCACCTCCGGCAGTGTAGCACTCCCTCAGTACTGACCCTCCAACAGTGCACACTCCCTTAGTACTGACCCTCCGACAGTGCACACTCCCTCAGGACTGCCCTTCTGTCAGTGCAGAACTCCCACAGTGCTAGTACTTTCAGTAAATCTGAAACCGGGACCTTTGCACACAAGACTTTAAATGTGGCAGGACAGGTTTAGAGGACTCATTGAAATGCATAGTGGATCCTGGGATTAATAAGTAGAGGCACAGTGTACAAAAAGATTGAAATTACCCAAAATGTTTATAAAGCCATTATTACGTCCAAGATGGAGAATTGCGTCCAATTCTGGACACCACACTTTAGGAAGGATGTCAAGCCCTTGAAGAGGGTGCAAGAGAAGATTGACCAGAATGATAGCAGCGCTGAGGGACTTCAGTGAATGTGGAGAGACTGGAGAAGCTGGGATTGTTCTCCTTAGAGCAGAGAAGGTTAAGGAGAGATTTAACCGAGGTGCTCACGAAGGATTTTGACAGAGTGAATAAGGAGGAACTGTTTCCACAGCTGGATGGTCAGTAACGAGAGGGAGACACATTTAATATAATCGGAAAAGGAGCAAAGAGGGAAAGGAGGAGAAATGTTTTCATGGAGTGAGTTGTTGTGATCCGGAATCTGCAGCCTGAAAGGATGGTGGAAGCAGATTCAATAGTAACATTCAGAAGGAGAATTGGATAAACACATGAAGAGGAAAACTTTACTGTCTCAAGGGGAAAGAGCGTAGGGAGTGTGGGCCTAACTGGATAGCTCTTTCAAAGAGCCAGCACAGGCGCACTGGGCCGAATGGTCTCCAGTGCTTTATGATTCTGTGCCGGCATGTATTGTTCAGAGTGAGTGAGGGCTGTTGGTTCAGAGTGACAGACCCTGGGCCGTGACTAGGGCAGCTCTCGCTTCCCAGTGACACACCTGAAGGATCCAGTTAGATCAGCAGAGGTGGGGGAATCAAAGTGGAGATTTCTCAGGTGCGGAAATACCCATTCACTGCACGTCCATTGAACAACACGTGAAACGTCTTTCCATGCACACGGTCTCACAGTCCTCAGTGACCATGATGAGGATACCGTCCTTACATTAATGGCCAAAGTTCCAGTGCACAAATTATTTGATCCCCCATACCTTGTTTCATTATGATTTCCCCTGGAACAGAATATAGAGAGAGACAGAGAGAGACACAATCACCCGAGCTGAACCTGCCCCGGGAGTGTTTGATGGGACAGTGTAGAGGGAGCTTTACTGTGCATCTTAACCTTTTTTTTTAGTATTTAGTCAGCATCTCACCCATTTTCTTGGCCTTTTTATCTCAGGCCTTTTTTGTTTTGTCTTGGGGGCCTTCAATTTCCAGGCCCATTTCTGTGGTTTTAGAAACAAATAACTTCATTAAAAACAGATAAATAAAACAAAACTCCAAATAAATTAAGATAATCCATCTCTGTGATGCCCTCCAGCCCCTGCAGTGCCCACCTGTCGCGGAAGGCCTCAAGTGAACCGGAAGACACCACAAGCTCCCTCTCCAGGACCACCTCGTAATCTCGTAATCAGGGTGGACAGACCCACCATTTCCTGCAGCCTGGACCGGTGAATGAACACTTTGGGCATGTCCAGGAGCAGACCGATGAGGAGAGCCCATTCCTGGCCCGCCCACTGGCTGCCCAAAGATCAGGAGCGTGGGATGAAGTGCAACCAAAATATTCAAGGAGGAACAGAAACCTTGCAAACATCATATAAATATGATACACGAACGTGTCCAGGCTGCAGAAATTACTTTAAAGCCTGCTACACGGGACTGCCCTGTGCAACACTCTTCCTCGCACCCTCCAAGACTCCGATATAAAGTGGGAGGTCTGCCATATAGATACAGTTCCACTGGGGAACCCCTTTATGCCAAATGGCAACATAGATTGCTGCAGTGTGAGCGGACAGCAGACAAAGCCGAAGAAGTGGAAAGTGTGCAGGAGTAGCCCATACAGGAAACCCCTCCATGTAGTGTGGAATGGCATGGAGGGCATTTCCGAGAGGCGCTTCAGGTTGTGTGGGAATAGCTTCTGAGGAGGATTTCAGGGCCTGGGTCTGATGGGCAGTCCAGCCGAGTGGGTGTCAGCTCAGATCGGAGCGCACCATACTCCTGTGCCCCCTCAACATTCACAGTGGGGAGCATCCCAGAGGTTTGGGTTACTCCTCCACCTGTCAGTCCCACCCCAGAGTTGGCTGTCCGAGCAGCCAAAGCCCTTTCCTCCGCTGGCGGGCGAGTGCCCTGACTGGAGGTGGCAATGTTCCTGACTCTGAATAAACCCCGGTAAAAAACAAGCAACTCCCTCAGACAGGTGCAGCTGACGTTTGCTGCTGGGAGGTGTGGGTCGTCTTGAAGGTAGGACCCCTAGCAGAAGAAAATTATATCACCAGTGCACAGCATCTAGGAGGATGCTCGATGTACAGGTATCTCTGCAGGTTCCAAAGGCAGAGAGTTGCAGCCTTGGTAATGAGGCAGACCAGCGCTTCACCACCATCCTCAATTGGGAGACTCTGGACCACGGCTGAAACCCACTCCTTCCTCTTAGACCAGGAAACAGTGGACAGTCACAATTTAAACACTGGGGCTGAGGAGAATACTGGATAGTCTCAACTTTAAATACCTAGCCTGAGGAGAATCCTGAAAAGTCACAGCATAAAACACAGGGACTGGGGCGAAATACTGGACAGACACAACTTCAGACACAGTGCCTGGAGGAGACCTGAATAGTCACAAGTTTATACAAAGGGCCTGGTTGGAATCCTGGACAGTCGCAACTTTAAGCACAAAGTCTGGGGAGAATCTTGGATATTCATAATTTTAAACAGAGGACCTGGGTGGTGGTGGATGGGGGCGGGGGTTGCTCCGGGTCTTCTTTGCTGTTAATAGAGGATGCGGCAATAAAGTGGTTGGAACTATTGCTGTCATCTGAGTCCATCCCTGCCGTTCCTAAAAAGATAGGGAAAGGCACAGATGTGAGACCGATTGTGCGGCGTCGGTTCAAGGCAGTCCACACTGGGATGTTGAGGGAGTGACTCAAATTGCACAGTGCCACAGTTTAAACTCGGATCACTGGATTCAAAGTCGAGAGTGCTCATTGATTCACAATGAATCTGGCACTAAACAGCCACATTGGAGAAATCTCATTTCACATTTGCGAAGAATATATAGGACATAAAGATTTAAATACAAAGGGGTAGTGTTTCTGCTTTGGGTGCAGTCAGTGACCCAAATTGCACCAGTTTTAAGAAGCATTTCTCCCCTCCCGTTTCCACTTACTAATTCGCATATCGTTGGCAGTAAAATCTGCCATGAAGCAGGAAAATGGAGCATTGCTTTCAGAGGTAAATGGAAAAAAATTGCTTCAAACAAAATTCTTTGATATAGCTGAGTTGTAATCTGATGTAGTTTTATTGATATAACTGAAAAGGAGCATTGTTGTTCGCTGTGATAAACAAGCACCTGGGTGTCCCTGTCTCACTGCACCCAGTTACCCCCTCTCACCATCTCCATCTGCTGGTGTCCCCGTCTCACTGCAGATGGAGCTGGTGAGAGGGGGATAATAACTAGTGAGACGGGGCACCTGCAGATGGAGATGGTGAGGGGGACAGTAAAGGCAGTAAGACAGGGACACCAGCAGATGGAGATGGTGAGAAGGGGACAGTAACTGCAGTGAAACAGTGACCAGCAGCAGATGGAGATGGTGAGGGCCGACAGTAACTGCAGTGAGACAGGCACATCAGTAGATGGAGATCGTGGGAGGGGGATAAATGCAGTGAGACAGGGATACCAGCAAATGGAGATGGTGAGAAGGGGGGCAGTAACTGCAGTGGACAGGGAGACCAGCAGATGGAGATGGTGAAAAGGGGAAAGTAACTGCAGTGAGAGAGGGACACCAGCAAGTGGAGATGGTTAGAGCGGCTGTAACTGTGGTAAGACAGGGGCACCAGCAGATGGAGATGGTGAGATGGGACAGTAACTGCAGTGAGGCAAGGACACCAGCAGATGGAGATGCTGAGGGGAGCTGTACCTGCAGTGAGACAGGGACATCAGCAGATGGCGATATTGAGCGGGGGATAGTAACTGCAGTGAGATCCACACCAGCAGATGGAGATGCTGAGCCATTGCTGATGGGGAAATTCTGTTAGAGAGTTTGAATATTTCCAAAAGTTTCAGGAATTTATTTAAACTTGAGAATCTTAATAAAAGAATTTCAGTACAATTTGTGTTAACTGACTAATTTCCAACTCTGTAAACACTTGTTACATTAAACTGGTTCCGGTTTGGAGAATTATTTTGAGTGATAAAGGTAGTGCATAAACAAAACAACAGCATCAAATAGAGTTCAAATAGTCATTTACAATAAAATCTCTGAAAATAAGTTGTGTTGAGTTCTTCATCACACAAATTATGACATCTCTTACTCTCTCATTTCTCTTTCTGTGATGATATCTTCTCTACGAAAGTAAGAGGAATTGAAGTTTAGATCCAATTGTCTTTTAAAAGTTAATATTGAATCTGTTTTCACCAACCTGCCAGACAGTGATTTCCAGACCATAATAACTCCCTGCCTATTTGTTTCTCTCCTCATGTTGCCTGCAGTTCAGAGATTGCCAATCACCTTCAATCTGTGCTTTCTGCTTCCTGATTCCCCCTCTGCTATTAGAAACAGTCTTTCCTCATTTCTCCAGACTGAGGGAAAGATTTTCATTTCAATTTATTTCTCCAGGACAGCAGCTGCAGAGTGGCTGGTAGCTCCTGAATTTGGACAAGCGATGAACAAAAATCTCTCTGAATACCCCAGGAAAGCAGAGGAAAGAAACAATCAGGAGGCAAAGGGAAACAAATGACACTTTCTTGCAGCAGCAAAAACTCTTTGCCAGAATTTCAAGGTACCTACAGGGAGACATTTTCAGTCATTGTCTGAACTTTCTGTACACTGGAGGTGAATAATGAAGGACATTAAATGCAACTTGTGTCAAATGCCCATTGTCAAAAAGAGCCCCTCCATATTTGAAATTACAGCAGATTTTCCTTGTTTCTCTTGAAGGTCTGAGGCCAACAACATCTCTGAAAAAAAATTCCATTACATTATCAATCAGACAAGCTATATAAAAGAAAACATGCATATCCATTACTGTCATTGTCGCTCAGGCCAGATAAAAGAAGAATTTTTTTTTCTGGTGCCTTCACTGACTGGGGGAGATTTTCACACCAAAACCGCCCATCATGTGCGGGGCCTCAAGGAAGCACGTGAACAGAGAATCAGCGTCACACTCGCAAAGCCTCTCCATGCCGCTTCCCCTGGGCTGTGGTAGCCTGTGGAACAGTAGGCAGTGATTTTATTTTCACAATGGCAAGAAAGTTTTTTTTTGTTACGGTGGTGATTTTGTTTTTACTTCCAAAACAGCAAGACAGTTTTTGTTTGGCTGTAACGAAAGCTTATACTGACAGGTAAAGGGCAAGATAGTGACCACACATTTCAAAGACTGAGAAGTTGTGCAAGTTATTTTTTATACTTGCCACTAATACTACCAAAAGAAACAACAAATTTTCCAGCCCTAAAATGGTAGGCACCAAACCTGTTCACTGAATTTAAATTATTCACACAGAATGAAGCCGTGTTTGCTTAACCTGCCCACTGCTGAGCCATATAGATGAGCAATTAAATGAAGATTACCATTGGGAATGAAGGCCTCCATAGGTTAAATACATCTGATGGTTTGGAGGATGACTTAAAAGACCTGAGTAAAATATGGTCCGCATTGGAAGACCAGTTGAAAGTAAACTCAACTTCAGAATACAATGTCTCGAGTTTATATTGTTCCAACAGCAGCCAAAGGAGAGCACAGGTGAATTCATCAGCTGAAGTATAGTGTTACGACCAAGGTGGGAGCAACGCACTGTCAATTCAGTCCCCTCACTCCACAGGTCGCAAAATATTATGAACGTTTTCCCACCCAACCAGAAAACAGCTAAATTAAACACTCTGGTAACCCACCCAGAATAAAACAGACCAGACCAGGTATCTTTAGACAACAACAAATGTTTTATGAAAAAACTAAATCCTAAACACTATTAAGATAAACCTGTGTCCAAAGACCTTATTACTTCTTATTTTAATCGAACTCTGCCATTCACATGCATACACTCAAAAATCACGATTAACTGGTTTCTTTTTAAAAATGATTTATTAAAATTAGAATAAATAAACGAGCAAGTCTTTGTGGGTTACATTCCAAATGGGTGAGGTATTCTTATTTGAAAATAATCAAGTGCCTGTCAAAGTCTTTGCATGGATTTGATGAAATAGTCATTCAATTGATAGGTATTCAAAACAGTTCAGCTGGAGCCGGCATCAAACCGTTCCTTCAACGATGAACGCAGCACTAGATCAACTTGAATTTTAAACCCAACAGTCTCTCAGTCGAAACTTTACTTCAAATTCCAGCAAACACAATCAGTTCAGGAAAGATTCGATTCAATCTTGAAGCAAATATTTCCTGGCTTTGAATTAAAGAAAATGAGCTTTGCTATCTTCAGTAATACAGATGTTCTCTTTAATTAAAGGCTTTTTTATTTCCTTAGGCAATTAATTTGGCCTATAGCTCCTCGTAGAATTTCTGCTAAGCGAGAATGTCCAAAAATATTACTCCAACACAGAGTGCGAAACTTTAGCCCTAGGCTTCAGGATTCAGCATTTCTATACATATATCTATGGGAAAAGATTCATCATCGAACTGGATCTCAAACACCTTGAAATGATCTGGCAGAAGCTAGTGACAAGTACACCACCTCGACTACAATGTCTGTTTGCTAAAATTTGCAGTTATGACTGTGACATTCACTGCAAACCAGGTAGTACCATGGTCATGCCACATACATTGAGTCAGTTACCCAACCCAACCAAAACGTTTTACATTTCATTGAAACTTCAGGTCGACTTCATTGAGTTCGAAATCGAAGATGTACTGCCAAAGAACCATAAAAAAATTACGGTATGGAAGGAGGCCATTCAGCCCATCGTGTCTGCGCGGACGAAAAAAGCTAGCCCCCAATCTAATCCCACCTTCCAACACCTGGTCCATAGCCTTGTCGGTTACAGCACTTCAGGTGCATGTCCAGGTACTTTTTAAATGAGTTGAGAGTTTCTGCCTCCACCACCATTCCTGGCTGTGAATTCTAGACACCCACCACCCACTGGGTGAAAAAAAATGTCCTCATGTCTCCTCTAATCCTTCTACCAATCACCTTAAATCTGTGCCCCCGGTAATGGGCGTCACTGCTAGAGGAAACAGGTCCTACCTGTCTACTCAATATAGGCCCATCATAATTTTGTTCACATCACTTACGTCACCCCTCAGCCTCCTCTGTTCAAAGGAAAACAACCCTCACTTATCCAATCTTTCATCATAGTTGTTTCTTTCAAGTTCTGGCAACATTCTTGTAAATCTCCCCTGTACTCTCTCCAGAGAAATTATGTTTTTCCTGTAATGTGGTGATCAGAACTGTAAGCAATACTTCGGCTGTTGCTTAACCAGTGTTTTATACAGTTCCACAATTACATCCCTGCTTTTGAATTCTGTACATCGGCCAGTAAAGGAAAGCATTCCATATGCCTTCTTGACCACTCTATCTACCTGTCCTGCAACCTTCAGGGACCTGTACTCCAAGATTTCTCACTTTTTATACCCCTCTCAATATCCTCCTGTTTCTTGCCCTTATGAGTTTTGGCACGTACAAATGTAAACAACTTCAACAGGAAACGGCTGACGACCCTACTTTGCAACAGCTTGGGATGACGCTGATTTATGGATGGCCAGAGACTTTCCAAGACATCTCAGAGGCTATTCAATCATTTTGCCCATTCAGAGATGAAATTGGAATATATTGGGGTGTCATCATAAAAACAAGCAAGGGCTTGTTCTGACATTGTGTAGGAACCACTGTTAAATTAGAGATGTTCCAGACCAAGCAGCACCGAGCAATCCCATTACCAACACGATACGTTTGAAGATACAACCCAAACGAAACATTCCAACTGACAGTCAAAACTGTGAGACTGTACAGCGAGCACAAACTAATCTTCCAATGACCAGGTTGGGGCATACCATTAGACCTCCATAATTCTTTAGAGAACTGTAATGTTGATGCTGTATATTTTAAACATTTAATATTTTTTCACTCACTGTATTGTAAATATTTCCTATTATTCTAAGACACATCTTCCATTTAGAACAAAGGGGGATGTTGTGGTATTACTTTAAGGGGCGTATCTAAAATGGCTGCCCGTCACAGACAGGATATGATGTACAGACCCATGTGATCTCTAGTCAGTTGTTGGAAGCAGCAACAGAGAAAAGATGTGTTCCCCAACTTCCTAGTATTGCTGTATATACATTAGTACCTTCAATAAAAGAACCCACCTTTTCATTTAATCATTCTCATCTGCGTGATTGGTGTCTTTGTTTTAAGAAAGAGGAGCACAATGAATAGTCACATGTTTAAACACGGGGCCGGGGGAACCCACACAGTGAATAGTAACCAGTTTAAACACAGGGCCAGGGGAACCCGCACAATGAATAGTCAGATGTTTAAACACAGGGCCGCGGAAACCGACACAGTGAATTGTCACATGTTTAAACACAGGGCCGGGGGAACCCACATAGTGAATAGTTACAATTTTAAACACAGAGCCGGGGAAACCTACACAGTGAATAGTCACATGTTTAAACACAGAGCCGGGGGAACCCACACAGTGAATAGTCACATGTTTAAACACAGAGCTGGGGGAACCCACACAGTGAATAGTCACAATTTTAAACACAGAGCCGGGGAAACCGACACAGTGAATAGTCACATGTTTAAACACAGAGCCGGGGGAACCGACACAGTGAATAGTCACATGTTTAAACACAGAGCTGGGGGAACCCACACAGTGAATAGTCACAATTTTAAACACAGAGCCGGGGAAACCGACACAGTGAATAGTCACATGTTGAAACACAGAGCCGGGGGAACCCACACAGTGAATAGTCACATGTTTAAACACAGGGCTGAGGGAACTCCACACAGTGAATAGTCACATGTTTAAACACAGGGCCGAGGGAACCCACACAGTGAATAGTCACATGTTTAAACACAGGGCCGAGAGAACCCACACAGTGAATAGTCACATGTTTAAACACAGGGCCGAGGGAACCCACACAGTGAATAGTCACATGTTTAAACACAGTGCCAAGAGAACCCACACAGTGTATAGTCACATGTTTAAACACAGAGCCGGGGGAACCCACACAGTGAATAGTCACATGTTTAAACACAGGGCCGAGAGAACCCACACAGTGAATAGTGTCACACTGATGTGAAGCGCAGCGATTGAAAATACAGAACCCAAACTGAAGTGTTATGAAAAATTAACATTTCTTTTTTTTAAAAGTGGATAATGTGCTACAACATGACCAACGAAGGTCAAACTATATATTCAAACTGTCTTTCAATCTGGTAAGGACAAAATAATACATTCCAAGCTAAGAGATGTCAATTTCACCCATCCGGAAAGAATTGAATGGGGGGTTGAGGCCTCCATGTCTCCCAGAGGCAATATGGGAGTGCTTTTGGCCTTTGTAAAGTAGCTGTATGGAGAGAGAGAGTGAGAGAGAGAACTAAAACAAACATCACGATATCATGTGCAGCTGGGAGAAATCCAGCATCAGCCATAGATGGCATGCTGTGAATTCTACACTTCAACTTGTGCATAAGAAAGCTGAAGGTGCTTTCCTATATCTATATTGACGTCTCAGCTACCCAAGATATCTAAAAAATCCAGGTCTGCAACTTTAAAATGAAATTGTTCTCAGCGATGATTCAACAGGTTTACCCTGAACCCTGAAAACCTACCTCACTTCAAATCACTTTACACTTTTGCTTTCTATCGATCTCGTCTTGTGTGTGTGTGTGTGTGAGTGAATGGCTCTGTGGGTGTGGTTGTGAACATTTCGGAAAGGAATATTGCGAATAAATACTTAATCTTCTGTTTTAACCCTACATGAAAATCTGTTGCTGTCTGTTTAAATAACAAATAAAACACAAAGGGGTTAAAATCCTCAACAAAAACACTTGCTTCGGTCAGGTGGGAGTTTAAAAGTAGGGACCACCCACACCTCTCACCGCGTAGCTGTAATAATAGTCACAAGTTTCAACACAGGGCTGGAGGGAACCTGCACAGTGAATAGTCACAGATTTAAACACAGGGCCGGGGGAACCTGCACAGTGAACATATGAATAAGCGAACATACGAATTAGGAGAAAGAGTAGGCCACTCGGCCCCTCGAGCCTGCTCCACCATTCAATAAGTTCATGGCTGAACTGATTTCTCCACATTACCACGTACTCCTCGAAAACCTTTCACCCCCTTGCTTATTAAGAATCTATCTACCTCTGCCTTAAACATATTCAAAGGTTCTGCTTCCACTGCCTTTTGAGGAAGAGAGTTCCAAAGACTCACGACCCTCTGAGAGAAAAATATTTCTCCTCACCTCTGTCTTAAATGGGCGACCTCATATTTTTAAACCGTGATCGCTGGTTATAGAGTCTCACACAACAGAAAACGTCTTTTCCACATCCACCCTATCAAGACCCCTCAGTATCTTATATGTTTCAAGCAAGTCGCTCCTTATTCTTCTAACATCTAGTGGATATTGGCCTAACCTGTCCAATCTTTCCTCATAATAGAGTACGCCCATTCCAGGTATCAGTCTAATAAAACTTCTTAAAACTGTTTCCAATGCATTTACATCCTTCCTTCAGTAAGGAGACCAATACTGTACAAAGTGCTCCAGATGCGGTCTCACCAATGCCCTGTCAAGCTGAAGCATAACCTCCCTCCCTTTGCAGTCAACTCCCCTCACGATAAACGATAACATTCTATTATCTTTCCTAATCACATGCTGTAACTGCACATTAACCTTTTGTGATTCATGCACTTGGACACCAGATCCCTCTGCATCTCAGCGCTCCACAATCTCTCATCATTTATATAATATGCTCTTTGTTATTCTTCCTGCCAAAATAGACAACTTCACATTTCCTTACATTGTACTCCATCTGCCAGATTTTTGCCCTCTCACTTAGCCTATCTAGATCCCTTTGTAGCCTCTTATGTCCTCTTCACAACTTACTTTCCTACATATCTTTGTGTCATCAGCAAATTAACAACCATACCTTTGGTGCCTTCATTCAAGTCATTTATATCAATTGTAAAACGTTGAGATACCAGCACAGATCCCTGTTGCACACCACTCGTTATATCTTGCCATCTAGAAAATGACCCATTTGTGCCAATTCTCTGATTCCTGTTACCGAGCCAATCTTCTCTCCATGCCAATATGTTATCCCCTACACCATGAGCTTTTACTTCTTGTAATAACCTTTGATGTGACACATTATCAAATGCCTTCTGGAAATCGAAGTACAAGACATCCACCAGTTCCCCTTCATCAACATCACATGTAACTCACTCAAAGGACTCCAATAAATTGGTTAAACATTATTCCCTGCAACAAAACCATGTTGACCCATCCTGATTACTTACAATTTGTCTCGGTGCCCTGCTATAACGTCCTTAATAATAGCTTCTAACATTTTCCCTCAGATAGCTATTAAGCTAACTGGCCACATGAATAGTCACATGTTTAAACACAAGGCTCGGGGGAACCTTCTCAGTGAATAGTCACAAGTTTAAACACAGGACAGGGGAAAACCTGCACAGTGAATAGTCACAATTTTAAGAGAGAGGAGCGGGGGTGCGGGGTCCCTGCTTAAAGCCTTTATTTGCCTATCATGACATCAGAGGTCACATGTGTACGGCAAGCCAATGTGTACAAAAATATTTAAACAAACGCTAATCTTCTGTAAAATTCAGCTTCATTATCTGAGCATTGCAAGTACAGCTTACAAAAACACTTGCAAACATCTACTCTCCACCTTTCTTACCTGGGCACTGAGATGGAATTTAAAGACATACAGAGATACTCACCAACACATCCTATAGGGAAAAGAATGATAATTTTCTGCGCTAGCCTTAATATACTCCAAAACATCCAGTCAAACCCTCAGTCCGATCAGTCCTCAGCTCAACCTACCAGTTGGCAGATTCTTCCACCTGGAGCTGCCCTCCCCAGTCCAAGGTGAGTCAGGAAATGGGGGAAGTGGAGTGGAACCTCCTGCTACGTTCGGTGTTCCAAATGCTCCTTCCTGTTCTCTCCCTTCCCCTTATCCAATGAGTGCAGACAGAGCCAGGGCTGATAGACCGTGGGGAGCCACACGCACCTGAACAGATACATTATCCTGCAGATAACTTCGCCCTCACTCACTGTGTAAACCAGCTGCTAGTGTCTCTGATAAACCTGGGAGAACCAGTGTTACAACCTGGTGAGAAAGGCATCAAGGGTTCTTCCTCAGTCTTTACCTGGTCTTATTGTAACAAGATTTTAAATTTTAAACACACTGTGTTTTGAGCTCACCCTGGTGAATCCTTGTTCACTGCCCTCGAATTATAAGGCAAACAAATTAGCAGAAATAGGCCTTCTTAGGTTTTAAGAAGCAAAGTGAAATTTATTAAATCTTAAACGTAAACTCAAATTCTGTTAATGCCTACAGATACATGTTCGCGCCCCAAGCTAGCATGCATACACTATACGTACATGGAAATAGAGACAGAAAAGAGTAGAAAAATAATGGAGAGTTATGAGGCAAACTCTGAAGAGGGTTTTTTGGAACTGTGCTTTCAGCTCACTGTAGTAGAGGCCTGCTACCGGACCCAAACCAACGGGACCTGACGACATGTGTCAGGTTCAGGTTGGGTCATGTCAGGTCCCTCTTTCGGGTGTAGATTTTGGACTCGGGTTGGGTCGGGCCGAGTCTGCGTCAGGCTCGGCTCGCGTCGGGCAAGACACACACTGTAAGTGCTCTGCTGGTAAGTTTTGAAATTTAAAAAAACTTACCTGAGCTGGGAGTCCAGGACGAAACTGAGTCTGCACAGTGAGCGAGTGGCGTCACTATGACGTCTTCACGTGTGCACTGCAGCTTCCTGGAGGTTCCAAGTCGGAAGGAAAGTAAAGGGATGGTCGGGTCGGACCGAGTCAGGGTCGGGCTCGTGTCCGATCGGGATTGGGGTGAAATTGGAGGGACTCGGGCCAGGTTGGGCTTGGGTCCTCTGTGGTTCATTTGGGTTCGGGGAGGGTTTTTTCCCGACCTGAGCAGGCCTTTACGCTGTAGTCCTTTCTTGTAGGTAGATGTTGCTTTTTGTTGAGGCCCAGTATTCTTCCTAAACCTTGTTCACCGTTGGAGAATTTTCTCTCTCGGGATTCATTTGCCTTCAATGGATTCTGAAGCCGGTGAGAAAGAGATGAGAGCAGACAGGAGAGAGGTCTTTTCAGTCCAGGAGCAAACAGCTTTCTGTCTCAGTTCAAAACTCTGTGGCAAGTTCAAATGCCTGCAAAAGCCACTTAGTCATGTGACTAAACTGGTCTGACCACATCTCTGTGTATTGAAGAACAAGGACTCGTTTCTTTGTTCCAAGATTGTCTACCAGTATGCAAACAAGGTCTTTCCGGTGAGGGGCTTGGTAATTCCTTGTGCTAGGTCCTCTTTTCTTCCCAGCAACAATAAGTTTCAATGTTCATGTGCCGACATAAACGTGCCTCATTCTTGGCAGGTGAGGGCCAGCATGACATCTCCACATCCATGGGAATAAAATACAATTTGAAAAAAAATTGCATTTCATTAAAAGATTTGAGAGAAATATAAGATACAGAAAGAAAAATCATGAATTTCTCTCATTCATCTCCATTCATTCATAACTCTTAAAGCTGATTAAAATTGTCTTTTCTGGGTGCCAGGGATGCTTTAATTCCCCCTTTTTGGAATCCCAGTAACCATGTGCTTCTTTTGGGCAAGCTTTTCTTGAGTTTGCCCATTGCCATGGCTGCCGAGGGTTTTGTTCCTATTGGGGCCATTTTTCTTCCAGGAGAGAGAGCAGTGGACGGGTCTATCCTGAACTCTCTTTCTCAGTGCTTTGCCGAGTCGTGCAATTTCACCTTCAGGGGATGGATGGTTCCTTTTACCTCTGACAGTGGGGGTGGATTCTTTGTTAATCTCCCCTTTGTTCTCTGGGACAGTCATACCTGCAGGTATCTGTGCCGGCTTGACTGCACTCTCCTGTGGACATTCGACTACGTGAGGCATCACCCTCATGGTTTCTGTGCCCGCTAAATGTCTCTGTTTGTCTCTGCAGGTTCCTGTAGATGCTGTTAGCAACTCTGGTGAGGTGCTTCTAGAGTCTGCGTTTACACAGGAGGAGGTGGGGTCTACCTTTTCACATTTTCCAGAATTGGCTGACCAGACAGTAGGGGTTTCCATCCGTGATTCCTCCCAGACTTCCTTTAACCTGCCCTCTTGGTCGCTTTTTCCCCTTCTCTTTCTAAACGTTTGCCATCCGTGTGGCTGCCTTTCCCCTTTTGTTCTCGGAGGGGGTCCCTTTCAGTTCACCTGCCATCTGCTGAAGGGACCCCTAACACCGGTGTAGGGCATAGGGGTGCAGCTTTCACTGTGGGTCGGGGTTTCCCTCAACATGGCACATGTGGCAACTCCTGCAGTACTCCAACACATCTTTGTGGAGTTTTGGCCAGTTAACCTGTTCGCTTTGATCATTTGTATACCGACATGTACAGCACTATAGTCTCGTGGGCCCTTCTTAATATTTCTGCCTGGTACCTCTGCGGCACCTCTAACAGGTGAACGACTGCCCACTCCTTGCCCTCAGATCTGTGAGGAGAACTCCATGTCCTCATCAGTACTCCATTTTTAAGTAGTAGTAATCAGGGACTCCCTCTGCTTCACTTTCAGACTGGGCAGCCTGTGCTAACTCTCTCAATACTGGGTCAGCTTGCTGAGCCACAGCGAGGGAAAATCCATTTAATTCATTCCCTGGGCCTTCTAACTTTCCAAAGGAAGTCTCGGACAGGCAGCCCTCATGGTCATCTGCCTGCCGTGCCAATGCAGTCTCCTCTGGGGGAGCTGGTTTTCTCATGGCCTGATCCACTACACATTCAGGGAAAAAGCAGGGAAGGGTCTCCTGCCATGGCCCCGTCTCTCTGACCTCCTACGGTCTTTCTTTCGCTACTGGAGTGGCTATCACCTTCACCACCTCCCCCAACCACAACCCACCCCACCCCCACCCCCCACCCCCCCCACCTCCCCACGCCCCAAGATCATTTCCTAGGAGCAGGTCAACCCCATTCGCAGGCAAACTAGGTACAATCCCTACAGTCACCAGTCACAAAACTAGGTCACACTCCAGGCGCAGCCACTGTACAGGTACAGACATACAATGCCCTCCAATACCATTTACCACCATGTTGGTGTTCACTGCACTCTCTGGGAGAATGGTCAGACCTTTTCCTGGTAAAATGGATCTCGTGGCCCCTGTGTCCCGGAGAATCACGATGGGCTTGCTTGCCCCACTCGAGGGGTATGGGGTTACTTTCCCTTCAGATACAAAACCCTGATAACCTTTCGGAGTTCTATTAACTTTTCGTGCACTGGCCGTAATAAGCTTCTTGGGTTGCAGTCTTACTGCAGTTAAAGCCATAGCTTGTTCTACTGTATTTTCCATCAGGGTCCCGTCTTCACTAAGCAGGTGTGCCCTGATTAACCCTCCCGGTTTTTCCTTTAATTTCCAGCAGTCAGCCTTTAAATGCACTGCCTGATTACAATGGAAGCACGCAGGTCTCCGGGTCTCACTCTTTCTCACGGCACCTTCCTTTTTGGCAGGCGTAGGGCCCTCTCTGTCGCCTGCTTTCCTTTTTCACCCAGGACTGCCTGGGTGGGGGTCATCTTTCCACCCTTTGTCCATTTCGTATTTATGGGGGTGATTGGGAAAGGTTCTCCCCTGGGAAACCGACCTATAAATTAAAGCAAACTCATCGGCCAGACCGTCCTCTTGCCAGAGTCCCTGAACCCACTGCTCCTCTACATGGGTCTTTACTGAGAGTGGGAGAGTGTTTTTACATTCCTCTAACAGAATTACTTCTCTGAGATTCTTATTGCTGAGCTGTATTTTTAGAGCCCTCAGCCACTGGTCAAAAGCCAGCTGCTTACTTCTTTCAAACTCCAGTTATGTTTGATTAGCTTGCTTTTTGAGGGTTCTAAATTTTGATGATAGGCTTCGGGTACTAATTCATATGCCCCAAGGATAGCATTTTTTGTCAGTTCGTAATTTGATGAAATCTCATTTGTCAACAAGGAATAAAACTCATGGGCTTTTCCAGTTAACTTCCGTTGTATTAAAGAGACCAGGTCGCAGCTCGCCATTTTAGTTGCCTTGCCAGTTTCTCAAAAGACACAAGAAAAGTTTCTTCATCTTCCTCATTGAATTTTGGAATTAGTTGGGCACGTTTTAGCAATTTTTGCACCCAGCGCTGAATTCTGCTCCTCCATATTGGCCATGCTTTCACTGGGGTGACTCTGGCACCCCCTAGATAACTCAAGCTGCTTCAGCTCTCTCTCTCTTCGGATTCTTTCTGGAATATTCTTTTTCACTCTCTCCTCTCTCTCTCTCTCCTCTCTCTCTCTTCTCTCTCCTGCCTTTTGTTTTCTTCCCGTTCCTTCTGGAAGGCTGTCTCTTTCTCCCTCTGCAGCCACCCTGTCTCTTTTACTCTTTATTCTAATTCAGGTTTCTTTTGTTCCAGTTGTAACTTTGCTAGCAGTACGCTGTCTGGGTCTGCTTCTAACACTGCTTCTGCTTCTTCAGATTCAAGGGAAAAATGGTTGGCCACTCGCCTTAAGAGTTCAGACTTCCTAGCTTTGCCACGTACAGTGATCCCACACTGCTCAGCCATTTTTTTCAACTCCTCCATGGACAGTGCTTTTAACTTATCCCAAGTTACCTCACCCTAGTTTGGAGAGCTACTCGCTTCAGTTGCAGACATGTTGGTATTCAATCACACACAACCACAAAAAAAAACTCTATAAATCTTGCTCTTTTTCTGATCAGGAACAATTTGGCTTACCACTTCTAATTTCTCTCGTTTGTGGGTAAACTTCTGGATGCTAACATCCAAATTTCTGTTCGGAACTGGTGAGAAAGGCGTCTCGGAATCTTTTTCAGCCAACACCTGGTCTTAATGCAACAGGATTTTCAATTTTAAACACACTGTATTTTGAGCTCCCCCTTGGTGAATTCTTATTCACTGCTTTCCACCTATAGGGCAAAGAAACGAGCACAAACAGGCCTTCTTAGGTTTAAAGAAGAAAAGTGAAATCTGTTAAAACTTAAACTCTAATTCCATTAACACCTGCGATACACGCATGCATACAAGATATGCACGTGCAAATAGAGACAGAAAAGAGCAGAAGAAAAATAATGCAGAGGTTTGAGGCAATCTCTGAAGAGGGGTTTTTGGCACTGTGCTTTGAGTTCGCTGTAGTCCTTGCTTAGGTAGATCTTGCTTTTCGTTGGGGCCCAGTATTCTTCCTAAACCTTATTCACTGTAGGAGATTTATCTCTCTCGGGGTTCATTTGTCATCAATGGATTCTGAAGCTGGTGAGAACGAAATGAGAGCAGACAGGAGAGAGGTCTTTTCAGTCCAGGAGCAAACAGCTTTCTGTCTCAGTTCAAAACTCTGTGGCAAGTTCAAATACCTGCAACATCCACTTACTCATGTGACTAAACTGGTCTGGCCACGTCTTCTGTGTATTGGGGAGCAGGGACTAGTTTCTTTGTTCCAACACTGTCTGCTAGTATGCAAAAAAGGTAATTCTGGCAAAGGGCCAGGCAATTCCCTGTGATAGGCCCTCTTTTCTTCCCAGCAACAATTTTAAGTTCTAATGTGCCTGTGGCGAAATATATGTGCCTCATTCTTGGCAGGAGGGGGCCTGCATGACACCAGTCTGTCTGCAGTTTCGTGTGTGTGTCTCTGAATTTCCCTCAGCTTTGCTCTGTCTCACTCTGTGTCCCTGTGCGTCTCTCTCCTTCAGTCAGGTTGTGTTTAATCAGCCCCCGCATTGTGCATTGTTCTAAAACAGAACAGAGCTGATCCCTCTACTCCACTGCACATCAGTACCCAATGATATGGTCGAACTGTCAGCACAGCTCTTATAAACTGTCCCCTGCCTGTGACTTTTGTATTGATAAATACACACCTTTATCAATCTTCTTTCTGTTGGATTGTGTCAGACACACGTGTTTAAACACTCAGTTATACCACTCTCTATCCCCAACTGCTAGTGAAATGTTGACACTCAACCCGATTTCAAACTGAATTGTTATCTTGTTGATGAAAAGCTCGAACCAGCCAATTACTGAAGAAAGCTGACGAATTCTAATCAGTAAATTTATGTTAAAAGCTGGACGGTTCCATTGTAAGCTGACACGGCCTCCAGAATTGTGAAATATGCAATGGTTCTGCAGACTGGGGAATTTGTGTTCACAAACCAGACAATCGCAGAGTGCTAATATTTATTCCCAAGTCACTTCCTGTGTGAATTCTTCAGCACCAGAATGGAAAAGCATGTGTCAGACATTGTAGAAATAATCGATTGCCTGATGTCAGAGCTGAAGGATTGTCCATCTCACAGATAACCCAGTCTGGCAGTGAAATGGGTCTGGACATCTCTACTCCTGTGACAAACTGATCTAATTCAAGTCAGTTATTTTCTTCATTCAACAGTTCGTATTTAATTTTCAGGTAGTGAGGGGGTGTATTTCAACTGTAAGCTCAAGATGAGAGATTGTTCTGCTCCCCAGAGCGGCCAGCATCAGGAAAGATATTAATGGAACTGATCAGCTCCCTCAGCTTGGTGGACGCCTTGCAGAATGTCATCCCGACACCAGCACCTTCACCTAGGGGTCTGTAGGAGGAGAACCCTGGACAGACTGCTCTACCATTTCTCAGGTGTGCATGTCCTGCATCTCGGTAGCATTCATGAAGCTTATGCTGTATTCAGACCACCATCTAGTGGGCAGAGCTCACTCCACTCTGCACGCAGATGGGGTCCGCATACTGGCACTTTAACGACTGGCTGCTGGAGGATGAGCAATTCCCGGACGAATTTCATAGATTTTGTGCTGACTGGAGAAGGAAGTGGATAGGCTTCCCCTTCTTGAGGCTCTGGTGGGGATGTGGCAACACTCACATCTGTTTCTTCTGTCAGGAGTACGTGAAGGGTCGACCAAGAGGCAGGAGCCCGAGATTAGGCATCTGGGGAGAGAGGTTCACAGAATCATAGAATCACATAAATGTTACAGCACAGAAGGAGGCCATTTGGCCCATTATTTCTGCACTGGCTCTCCAAATAAGTAAATATAATTCGTGCCATTTCACTGCCTTCTGCCATTAACCCTTCACATTCTTCCTTTTCATTTAACAGTTTATTTCCCTTTCGAATGTTTCAATTGAACGTGCTTCTACCACACTCTCAGGCAGTGCATTCCAGAACTTAACCACTCGCTGTGTGAAAATGTTTTTCCTCAAGTCACTTCTGCATCTTTTACCAACTGCTTTAAATCTGTGCCCTCTCGTTCTCGTTCCTTTCACGAGTGGGAACAGTTTCTCTGTATTTACGCTTTGCAGACCCCTCAAGATTTTGAATATCATCATCAAACCTCCTCTCAGAATTCCTTTCTCGAAGAAAAACAGTCCTAACTTCTTCTATCTATCTTCATAATTCAAGTTCTTCAGCCCTGGACCGATTCTCATGAATCTTTTTTGTATTCGATCCAATGCCTTCACATCCTTCTTAAAGTGCGTCACCCAGAATTGGACGCTATGCTCCAGCAGATTTTGAACTAGTGTCTTATACAAGTTCAATGTAACCTCCTTGCTCTTGTACGTTAAGTCCCTATTAAAAAAGCCCAGGTTACTGCATGCTTTATTAGCTGCTCTATCAAGCTGGCCTGCCACCTTCAATGGTTTTGAGCAGATTGGACAGTCTTGTGAGATGCTGTAGAAAGGGGGATCCTCCTTCCTCATAATGTGCATGTGCCTCACTAGCAGTGTCTTGTTTAGTGGCCATCCCTCTGTTAATTTCTAATGAAAAATTCTATCTGTTTTATGCCTTCTCTAGTTTTAGTTGACAATTTTTCTTTGTGTGTGTGCACAACAATTAATGATCCAGTTACCTCCGCTCACCATCTCCCTCTGCTGGCATTCCTGCCTTACTGCAGATGGAGATGGTGAGTGGGGGGCAGTAACTGCAGTGAGACAGGGACGCCAGCAGATGGAGATGATGAGAGGGGACAGTAACTGCAATGAGACAGGGATACTAGAAGATGGAGATGGTGAGTGGGGGAAAGTAACATCAGTGAGATAGGGATACCATCAGATGGAGATGGTGAGAGGGGAGCAGTAACTGCAGTGAGACAGGAACACCAGCAGATGGAGATGGTGAGAGGGGACAGTAACTGCAGTGAGACAAGTACACCAGCAGATGGAGATGGTGAGAGGGGGACAGTAACTGCAGTGAGGCAAGAACACCAGCAGATGGAGATGGTGTGTGGGGGACAGTAACTGCAGTGAGACAGGGACACCAGCAGATGGAGATGCTGAGCCATTGCTGATGGGGAGTTTTGATGTTCCTGAGAGTCTGAAAATATTCCAAATGTTTGTGGAATTTATGTAAACTTGTGAAGCTGAATAAAATACAATTTGTGCTAACTCGCTAATTTCCAAAAGTATAAACACTTGTAACACTAATCTGGTTCCGGTTTGGAAAAGTATTTGGAGTGATTAAAGGTAATACATAAATAAAGCAACAACAACAAATAAAATTCAAATAACCATTTACAAATAAAATCTCCTAAAATAGGTTGTGTTGAGTTCTTCATCACACAAATTATGATATCTCTATCTCTCAGTTCTCTTTCTGTGCTGATATCTTCTCTACGGAAGTAAGAGGAATTGAATTTTTGATCCAATTATCTTTTAAAAGTTAATATTGAATCTGTTTTTACCAAACTGCCAGCAGTGATTTCCAGACCATGGTAACTCCCTGCCTATTTGTTTATCTACTCATGTTGCCTGCAGTTCAGAGATTTCTATTCACCTTCAATCTGTGATTTCTGCTTTCTGATTCCCCTTTGCTCTTGGAAACAGTCTCTCCATCATTTCTCCAAACGGAGGGAAAGATTTTAATTGCAGTTTATTTCACCAGGAAAGCAGCTGCAGAGAGGCTGGTAGCTCCTGAATTTTGACAAGCGATGAACAAAAATCGCTCTGAATCCCCCAGGAGAGCAGAGGAATGAAACACTCAGGAGGCAAAGGGAAACAAATGACACTTTAATAGAAGAGCAAACTCTCTCTGCCAGAATTAGAGGGCACCTGCAGGGAGCCATTTTCAGTCATTTTCTGAACTTTCTGTACACTGGAGGTGAATAGTGCGTGACATTTATTGCAATTTGTGTTAAATGGCCATTATTCAAACTGGCCCCTCCAGGTTTTAAATTACAGCAGCTTTTCCATTCGTTAATGGGGCTTTGGGGGAGGGAGAAAGACACACACACACAGGTTTCTGTCTGGATTAATCCATTTGGGACATTGGCTGGAAAATCCCTCCCCCATTCCCTGTCAACACCCAATACCTCAAGTGCACATGTATAGAGGTTTTGAGAACTTGGCTTGCAATTTATGGGTTGCAGAAATGTTGGTGTCCGGTAATAGTCCACAGTTGACATCAGATGTGTTTGAAATATTTCTGAGTAGGAATGGAGGCAAACACACTCTAAGAGTACCATATGAATCCAGGATGGAACGGTGCTGCAGAAAGAAGTGCACAAATTGTGAAGATGTATTTACTCAGTGTTATGCTAGACCGTAATATCTATGTTTCTCAGCAACACAGTTTTGACAATGTTTTGTTTCCTTACAGAATAATCCCACAGTCTATAACTGGTGCTCACCTTGCAAGTTGGTGTGTAAACATGCTCTGAGGACAAGGTTAAGTTTGCTTAAGGCATGAAACTTAAAGAGTTCAGTGCAGGTCATGAGATCAAGCTGAAAAACCACAGACGTGATAAGGAGAAGTATGTGTTTGGAGTTGTTGTAAAAAGACTAGGTACATTCACATATCTATTGAGGATTGGACAGAGATGCCGCAAGTGTTATTTAGATTATTTGCTTCAACGAGGACATGTGACAAAGGAGGAGCATGAGAAACTTCCTATCGTCCAAGTACCAACAGTACTAAGAGGAACTGAGAATGAAAGTGAAGGTCACAAAGAACCCGAAAGTTTGCCAGTATCACAGATTACACAGGTAGAGAAAAGTGAGTCAGGGTCTTTAATTAAGACGAATCAATCAATTTCACAGTCCCAAACATTAAGTGGAGTTTGCAGTCAAAGTCAAAGTTCAGAGTCAACAGTCTGAGATGGGGGGAGGGCAGAATCAAGCTAATAGAAATGGAAAAAGATATTCCGACAGCAAGAGAAAGAAGCCAGATAGGTTAATTGAAAGTATGTAGGATGAAAGAAGAAGTAAGTCGTTCTTTTCATTGCTTTTTGTTAGATGATGATATTTGTGTTAAAGACATACTCTTGTTTAAAAAAACATTTTATCATGTAAATTACTCTGGAAATATTGCTTTTAGTTGTGATAAGAGTAACGAAAGGCATGTAACCCAACCTGTTACATTGCAGGGATATTGTTATTGTATTTCGGGATATTATGTTCCCATACCATTTTACAATTTACTGTGTAATTTGTTTTGTTAATTGGGGAGGGAGTGTAATGCATTGAAATAGCTGAAGTGTATTGAACTGGATGAGCAAGTGTTTTGTGATAAATAAGCATTTGAAAACTGTTATGCTGCCTTTCCATTGCCCTCTCTGTTGGGGAGATGTAACTAAAAGTTGAACAATGGTTGCTTACAGCTGCAGAATGTCTCAAGAGATAATGTCAATAAAACAGTGAGTGATACTGTGTTCAGTGTGAGATCTTGTAGCTGCAGTTTCTGAAGGCGAGACTGGGGTGGTAGCATTATTCTGATCATTGATACGAAGCAGCAGCTTTAGTTCTCTAAGCCTTTTTTGGTGGCTCCATGAAGTCTTCTTGTGAAACCAGCCCGGTCCAGGGTACCCGACTGAGAACATTTGCTCTAAAGAATGGATTGGGGAGAGAAAGATCACACCTGATGTTCTTGTCGGCTGATTCTCTGTCATGGAAGAGGTCATTGTAAGTCCTACAGAAAGTAACAACTAATTAACATAAGTCTAAGAATTTGAGTAAAATAGACGAAAGGTGAATGAAACTTTTCTGTATGTCATAAAAAAGCAAGATGGTCGAACAATGTAAAAAAGTGATAGGACTAGCCTAATTTGACTCCAGTTGCACACTACTCTTAAATGCCCATCCCTAAGTTGTTGTGAGGACATTATAACACACTTTTCATGACCTTAATGTCTTTTGGTACTGTGGCAGGAGTGGAAAGCTGATTGGAGAGATTCGAACATGGAGAGAGAACCGTTACCAACATCAGTAACATGGCAACTAGAAAGGGACTCGGCCCCTTCCATCCGAGCAGGCACAAGCTGAGGTGCCGGGCTGTTAGCATTTCTGCCCCTCTCCCTCAGCTGGGTCCCGTCTCCCCTCCCAAGGCTCAATGCTGGACTCATCCAGATGAAAAATCCCACCCACCAACACCTCCATCTCTGTCGGAGACAGAGACAGAGAGATGGCAGTGATGGGTGAGAGGAATTGAAGAGAGATGGACTCAATAAAGTGTTTCCAAAAAACAATCGATTCACATGAGCGGATTTACAGCATCTGCAGCATTTTTTTTCTGTGAGAATAAGTTTGGTTTTCTGAGCAGATGTGAGGAGCTGAGAATGGAATGAGTGGTGGTGGAATGGAGACACTGCATGCTGTTCCTCCTGTCCTTCAGGGGGCACTCTGATTATCCTCATGCCTGTTTACTGTTCGCTACTCTAAAAATCACATCTTGCCTTCTTCTCCGCCACTCTTTGGCTTGTATGACCTCCAACACCCCCTGTCAGTGTATTTCGAGTCATCCAGCTGTGGGTAACCTCTTGCCTACTGCCCTGTGGCTCTTTGGTGTGTGTGATCCATCCCAGGCCCCACCAGTGTATTTCGGGTCATCCAGCTGTCGGTTACCTCTTGCCCGTTGGGGATAAATATTACAGCCATGGACTGGAAACACTGGGCCGCCATCAGTTGTTGTGTTTCTTTATTAATTGAATGATTAATGTAACTGGATATTTCACCGCACTCTTGACCTGCTCTCTGAACTTGCACTGCGTCGCCCCATAAATAAATGTGTTTGTGCAGCAACTTAAATTCAACAGCATAATTCCAACTTGTTGAAATATATATTCAGAATTGTTGTAAGCCCCGGGATCCCTTCCTGCAATGTTATAATATAAGAATTCCAGTACATTTACCAACCACAGAAGTAAGAAGCTGCCGGATATGGTGAAGAGCAAAATCACAGACTTCCTTCTGCTCTCCATCTCTGGGTCACTGTGATTCTCTCCCTTCCTCTGACCCCTCAGTCCCTTACGGACTCGACTGGCCACTAAAATGTGTCTGACTGTCAGAGCGTTGAGCAACAGAATTAAAACGAATGGGGACAATGGGGTTAAAACTTTATCAAACCAGTCATATCCAACCCATCCGGGCTCAGTAAAATAGCTTGGCTTTATATAACAGCCCCATGGTAAGTTGTTGATTATCGATCCAGGTTCATATACAAAGTACGTGGGGATATTTCTTAAACAGAGCAGAATGAAGGTTGTTGCTAGAACAACAGTGGCAGTTTTCCCGGTACAATATTTTGTTTTCAGCTTCTGGCAACAAATGGCCACAAATCGATCAAAGGAGAAAGTGACAGTGAACCAGACAGAACAGTCTGCGGCTGCACGACACAGGACAATGATAACACTACACACAGGGGTGACCCGCAGAAAAGATCCCGGGAAATAATAATAAATGATCCTGTACAGTATGACCTCAGTGATAATGACCAGTAGATCCGCCGTTGCCATGGCCACCAGGTAGTGAGTGGTGCAGGTGGAGAGGCCGCACTTTCCCCGGGACAGGATCACAATCGCCAGTAAATTAACTGGAAGAGAGAGAAGGAAAAAGAGACTGGAAATTACTGATCAAGCATTCTCGGCGTCGGAACCCAGAAAGTAAGTGAAAGATTCTAGCACAAAAACAGGTGGGTTCAGGGCTAATCAGAGGTTAAAATTTTAAAATCTGAACCCTGGACCCAACCGACCACTGACCCGCCCACTTCCAGGTTTAACAGAGTTGGAACAGGGGACAGACAGACAGCCGCTCCCAAGAGGCAGGTAGCTAATTTAAATATTTGAATGAGGCTGAAAGTCTCTGAATTAATCTGATTTCCAGGTTTAACTCTGCACGGCCGGATTTCCCAGTTATATCCCACACCAGATACAAAGACACCTGGTATTGATAAAAGCAAAATACTGTGGATGCTGGAAATCTGAAATAAAAACAAGAAATGCTGGAACCACTCAGCAGGTCTGGCAGCATCTGTGGAAAGAGACTATGAGGTTGGAAGCTGTAGAGGGAAGATCTCCAGAGGAGATGAGGTCAGTGACAGTCCTTTGGACAGTGATGACTGGCATCATCCCCCCCTCTAGGACCTGGCCCTTCCCTTCCTTTACGATCGGCCCCCCGCCACCCTGGGATCTCAGGCCACCTTACCAAGGATCAGACACAGCTCCTGGGATCAGATCACCCTCCTAGGAATAGACCCTCTCCTGGGCTTGGACTCCCTCTACTGGGATCAGACCCTCTCCTGGGCTCGAAAGCCCGGGAATCAGATCCTCCAATCCTGCCTTACATTGGGCACTCCCCACATCCCCTCCATCCCCTGGAATCGGGCATTACACCAGGAGATGAGATCCCTTCCAGAGTTCCTGATCAGACACGCTCCAGGATAGAGATGTCACCACTCTCTCCTCATCAAGAATTGGCGTTTGTACACACTCCAACTGATTCCCTGTGTCAGGTTCAGACCGCCCTGGTCCTGAGGCCTGTTCCAGAGTCCTCATGGCCCTGCTGAAGCCATACCTGTCAATCAGGGCGAAGAACTTGTAAAGAATTGAAGAGCCAGGCTGTGGAGTTAAAACTCTGAAACGCCACTGGAGGCACGCAAGAGGGGCACGACAATTATCATGGGTTATTTTAATCTAAATGTCGACGGGACAAATCAAATTGGCAGGGGTAGCATGGAAGACGAATGTGTAGAGTGCATCAGGGATTGTTTCTTAGAACAAGACGTTGCAGAACCTACCAGGGAACAGGCTATTTTAGATTTGGTAATGTGTAATGAGGTTGGATTAACAGGAGATCTCAGAGTTAAGTATCCTCGAGGGGGGAGCAGTCATAACATGACAGAATTTCAAATTCAGTTTGTGGGTGAGCAACCCGGGTCTCAAATCAGTGTCTTCAACTTAAACAAGGGCAATTACAGAGGTATGAAGAAAGAATTGTCTCAAGCAGGCTGGGAAAATAGACAACAGGGGAAGTCAGCAGATGAGCAGACTTTTAAGCAGATATTTCATAACACTCTGCATTTATTCCAGTCAGAAGGAAGGATTCGATGAGAATGATGAACCACCCGTGGATAACAAAGGAAGTTAAGGAGATTCTCAAATGGACTGCAGCGGTTCAAGAAGGCAGTTCACCACCACCTTCTCAAGGGCAATTAGGGATGGGCAATAAATGCTGGCCTCGCCAGTGATGCCCACATCCCGTGAATGAATTTAAAAAATCAAAAACAGAGGCATGCAAATTGGCGGAAACTATTGTTAGGCCAGAGGATTGCGATTTTATTTTAGGAACCAGCAGCAGATGACTAGAAATCCAATAAAGAAGGAGAAAATTGATTATGAGATTAAACTGGCAAGAAATATAACAACAAGCATTAAGAGCTTCTACGGGTTTATAAAAAGGAAGAGAGTAGCTAAAGTAAGTGGGGGACCCTTCGATGGTGAGACTGTAGAATTAATAAAAGGGAACAAGGAAATGACAGATAATTTAAACTAATATTTTGTATCAGCCTTCACAGTGGAGGACAGTATAAACATCCCAACAATAATAGATGAGCAAGGTGTAAATGAAACGGAGGGACTTGTAACAACCTCTATCACGAGGGACAAGGTGCTGAACAAACTCATGGGAGTAAGGGCAGACAAGTCGCCAGGACCTGATGGCCTGAATCCAAGGGTTTTAAAAGAAGTAGCTGCAGAGATAGTGGAGGCATTGGTTGATATACCAAATCACACTGGATTCCGGTAGGGTACCAGCGGATTGGAAAACTGCTAATGTTACACCCCTATTCAAGAAAACAAGGAGGCAGAGAGCAGGAAACTATAGACCAGTTAGCTTAACATCTGTCATTGGGAAAATGCTACAGTCCATGATTTGGGCGGCACAGTGGCGCAGTAGTTAGCACCGCAACCTCACAGCTCCAGCGACCCGGGTTCAATTCTGGGTACTGCCTGTGTGGAATTTGTAAGTTCTGCGTGGGTTTTCTCCGGATGCTCCGGTCTCCTCCCACATGCCGAAGACTTGCTGGTTGATAGATTAATTGGCCATTATAAATTGCCCCTTGCATAGGAAGGTGGTAGGGAAATGTAGGGACGTGGTAGGAATTTGGAATTAGTGTAGGATTAGTATAAATGGGTGGTTGATGGTCGGCACAGACTCGGTGGGGACAAAATAAGAGCTCAGGGTATTGGTGGTAATGCGTGGGCATGAATTGAGGATTTACACACGGAGGCCAGAGAGTCTGGATTAATGTGGCTTTTTTTCAGGTGGAAAGCCATAACTTGTGGGTTGCCACAGGGATTGGTCCAAGCGTCTCGACTATTTACTATCTATATTAATGATTTGGAGGAAGGAAAAGAGTGTATTGTATCCAAATTTGCTGATGATACAAAGGACACAAAGAATATTCAAAGGGATATAAATAGGTTAAGTGAATGGGAAAAAACTTGGCAGATGGAGTTCAATGTGGGAAAGTGCGGGGTCATCCACTTTGACAGGAAAAATATACGGCAAATTATTATTTAGATGGAGAAAGACTGAAAAATACTGCAGTACAGAGGGATCTGGGTGTTCTTACACATGAAACGCAAAAAGTTAGCAAGCAGGTGCAGCAATTAATTAGGAAGGCAAATGGAATTTTGGCTTTTATTGCTCGGGAGTTCGAGTTTAAAGATAGGGAAGTCTTTTAAAAACAGCACAATGTGTTGGTGAGGCCACACCTGGAGTAATGCATGCAGTTTTGGTCCCCGTATTTAAGGAAGGATATACTGGCATTGGAGGCAGTTCAGAAAAGGTTCACTAGGCTGATTCCTGGAATGAAGGTGTTGTCTTATCAAGAGCAGCCAAACAGTTCAGGTCTTTATTCATTGGAGTTTCGAAGAATGAGACGTGATTAGAAGTTGAGAATATGTTTCCACTGGTAGGGGAATCTCGAACTAGGGGACATTGTTACAGAATAAGGGGTCACACATTTAAACTGTGACGCAGAGGAATTTCTTCTCTCAGAGGGTGGTGAATCTCTGGAACTCTCTACCTCAGAGAGTTGTGGGGGCTAAATCACTAAACGTATTTAAGGAGGAGCGAGATAGATTTTTGAAATCTCGGGTATTCGAGGGTTATGCAGAGCAGGCATGAAATGGGAATTGAGGCCTGGGAGAGATCAGCCATGATCTTATTGAATGACAGGGCAGGCTTGAGGGGCCTACTCCTGCTCCTATTACTTATGTTCTTATGTTCCCCACCTATGTCATTTAATCCTGCTAATATCCAGGCTTACGAATTGGAGCAAAATCAATATAGTACAACTACTACATATCTGATAAAAATAGGAGAATGTTGAAAACATTCTGCAGATCAGGCAGCATCTGTGGGTCGAGAAATGGAGTTAACATTTCAGGCCAATAGGCTTCAGAAACATAGAAACATAGAAATATAGGAGCAGGAGGAGGGCATTCGGCCCTTTGAGCCTGCTCCACCATTCAATATGATCATCCAAACCCTGTAACCTGTTCCCCCTTTGCCCTGCATCCCTTGATCCCATTAACCCTAAGAACTATATATAACTCTTTCTTGAATATATTTAATGATTTGGCCTCAACTGCTTTCCCTGGTAGGAAATTGCACAGGTTCAACACTCACTGGGTGAAGAAATCTCTCCTCATCTCAGTCCTAGATGGCTTACCCCTTATCCTTAGACTGTGACCCCTGGTCCTGGACTCCCCCGCCATTGGGAACATCCTTCCTGCATCTAGTCTTTCCAGTCCAGTTAGAATTTTCTAGGTTTCTATGCGATCCCCTCTCATTCTTCTAAACTCCAGTGAATACAAGCCTAATCGACCCATTCTGTCTTCATACGTCAGATCTGCCATCCCAGGAATCAGTCTGGTGAACCTTCACTGTACTCCATCCTTAGCAAGAACATCTTCCTCAGATAAGCAGACCATAACTGCTCACAATACTCCAGATGTCGTCTCACCAAGGCCTTGTATAATTGCAGCAAGACGTCCTTGCTCCTGTACTCGAATCCTCTCGCTATGAAGGCCAACATACCATTTGCCTTCTTAACTGCCTGATGCACCTGCATGATAGCTTTCAGTGACTGGTGCACAAGGACACCCAGGTCTCGCTGCACCTCCCCTTTCCCAATATATCATCATTCAGATACAAAGAACAAAGAACAAAGAAAATTACAGCACAGGAACAGGCCCTTCGGCCCTCCAAGCCTGCGCTGATCCAGATCCTCTATCTAAACATGTCGCCTATTTTCTAAGGGTCTGTAGCTCTTTGCTTCCTGCCCATTCATGTATCTGTCTAGATACATCTTAAAAGACGCTATCGTGCCCGCATCTGCCACCTCCACTGGCAATGCGTTCCAGGCACCCACCACCCTCTGTGTAAAGAACTTTCCATGCATATCCCCCCTAAACTTTTCCCCTCTCACTTTGAACTCGTGACCCCTAGTAATTGAATCCCCCACTCTGGGAAAAAACTTCTTGCTATCCACCCTGTCTATACCTCTCATGATTTTGTACACCTCAATCAGGTCCCCCCTCAACCTCCGTCTTTCTAATGAAAATAATCCTAATCTACTCAACCTCTCTTCATAGCTAGCGCCCTCCATACCAGGCAACATCCTGGTGAACCTCCTCTGCACCCTCTCCAAAGCATCTACATCCTTTTGGTAATGTGGCGACCAGAACTGCACGCAGTATTCCAAATGTGGCTGAAACAAAGTCTTATACAACTGTAACATGACCTGCCAACTCTTGTACTCAATACCCCGTCCGATGAAGGAAAGCATGCCGTATGCCTTCTTGACCACTCTATTGACCTGCGTTGCCACCTTCTGTGAACAATGGACCTGAACACTCAAATCTCTCTGTACATCAATTTTCCCCAGGGCTTTTCCATTTACTGTATAATTCACTCTTGAATTGGATCTTCCAAAATGCATCACCTTGCATTTGCCCTGATTGAACTCCATCTGCCATTTCTCTGCCCAACTCTCCAATCTATCTATATTCTGCTGTATTCTCTGACAGTCCCCTTCACTATCTGCTACTCCATCAATCTTAGTGTCATCTGAAAACTTGCTAATCAGACCACCTATATTTTCCTCCAAATCATTTATGTAAATCACAAACAACAGTGGTCCCAGCACGGATCCCTGTGGAACACCACTGGTCACACGTCTCCATTTTGAGAAACTCCCTTCCACTGCTACTCTCTGTCTCCTGTTGCCCAACCAGTTCTTTATCCATCTAGCTAGTACACCCTGGACCCCATGCAACTTTACTTTCTCCATCAGCCTACCATGGGGAACCTTATCAAACGCCTTACTGAAGTCCATGTATATGACATCTACAGCCCTTCCCTCATCAATCAACTTTGTCACTTCCTCAAAGAATTCTATTAAGTTGGTAAGACATGACCTTCCCTGCACAAAACCATGTTGCCTATCACTGATAAGCCCATTTTCTTCCAAATGGGAATAGATCCTATCCCTCAGTATCTTCTCCAGCAGCTTCCCTACCACTGACGTCAGGCTCACCGGTCTATAATTACCTGGATTTGCCCTGCTACCCTTCTTAAACAAGGGGACAACATTAGCAATTCTCCAGTCCTCCGGGACCTCACCCATGCTTAAGGATGCTGCAAAGATATCTGTTAAAGCCCCAGCTATTTCCTCTCTCGCTTCCCTCAGTAACCTGGGATAGATCCCATCCGGACCTGGGGACTTGTCCACCTTAATGCCTTTTAGAATACCCAACACTTCCTATCTCCTTATGCCGACTTGACCTAGAGTAATCAAACATCTGTCCCTAACCTGAACATCCGTCATGTCCCTCTCCTCGGTGAATACCGATGCAAAGTACTCGTTTAGAATCTCACCCATTTTCTCTGACTCCATGCATAACTTTCCTCCTTTGTCCTTGAGTGGGCCAATCCTTTCTCCAGTTACCCTCTTGCTCCTTATATATGAATAAAAGGCTTTGGGATTTTCCTTAACCCTGTTTGCTAAAGATATTTCATGACCCCTTTTAGCCCTCTTAATTCCTCGTTTCAGATTGTGCCTACAATCCCGATATTCTTTCAAAGCTTCGTCTTTCTTCAGCCTCCTAGACCTTATGTATGCTTCCTTTTTCCTCTTAGCTAGTCTCACAATTTCACCTGTCATCCATAGTTCCCTAATCTTGCCATTTCTATCCCTCATTTTCACAGGAACATGTCTCTCCTGCACGCTAATCAACCTCTCTTTAAAAGCCTCCCACATATCAAATGTGGATTTCCCTTCAAACAGCTGCTCCCAATCTACATTCCCCAGCTCCTGCCGAATTTTGGTAAAGTTGGCCTTCCCCCAATTTAGCACTCTTCCTTTGGGACCACTCTCGTCTTTGTCCATGAGTATTCTAAAACTTATGGAATTGTGATCACTATTCCCAAAGTAGTCCCCTATAGAAACGTCAACCACCTGGCCAGGCTCATTCCCCAACACCAGGTCCAGTATGGCCCCTTCCCGAGATGGACTATTTACATACTGCTCTAGAAAACCCTCCTGGATGCTCCTTACAAATTCTGCTCCATCTGGACCTCTAACACTAAGTGAATCGCAGTCAATGTTGGGAAAATTTAAATCTCCTATCACCACCACCCTGTTGCTCCCACATCTTTCCATAATCTCTTTACATATTTGTACGTCTATCTCACGCTCGCTGTTGGGAGGCCTGTAGTACAGCCCCAACATTGTTACCGCACCCTTCCTATTTCTGAGTTCTGCCCATATTGCCTCACTGCTTGAGTCCTCCATAGTGCCCTCCTTCAGCACAGCTGTGATATCCTCTTTGACCAGTACTGCAACTCCTCCACCCCTTTTACCTCCCTCTCTATCCCGCCGGAAGCATCGATATCCTGGGATATTTAGTTGCCAATCATGCCCTTCCCTCAACCAAGTCTCAGTAATAGCAATAACATCATACTCCCAGGTACTAATCCAGGCCCTAAGTTCATCTGCCTTACCTACTGCACTTCTTGCATTAAAACAAATGCACCTCAGACCACCAGTCCCTTTGCGTTCATCATCTGCTCCCTGTCTACTCTTTCCCTTAGTCACGCTGACTTCATTATCTAGTTCCTTACAGGCTTTTGTTACTACCTCCTTACTGTCCACTGACCTCATTTGGTTCCCATCCCCCTGTCACATTAGTTGAAACCCTCCCCAACAGCGTTAGCAAAAGCACCCCCAAGGACATTGGTTCCAGTCCGGCCCAGGTGTAGACCGTCCAATTTGTAATAGTCCCACCTCCCCCAGAATCGGTCCCAATGTCCCAAAAATCTGAACCCCTCCCTCCTGCACCATCTCTCAAGCCACGCATTCATCCTGACTATTCTTTCATTTCTACTCTGACTATCACGTGGCACTGGTAGCAATCCTGAGATTACTACCTCTGAGGTCCTACTTTTTAACTTGGCTCCTAACTCCCCAAATTCTGCTTGGAGAACCTCATCGCGTTTTTTACCTATATCATTGGTGCCTATGTGCACAACAACAACTGGCTGTTCACCCTCCCCTTTCAGAATGTTCTGCAGCCGATCGGAAACATCCCTGACCCGTGCACCTGGGAGGCAACATACCATTCGGGAGTCTCGTTTTCGACCACAGAACCGCCTATCTACTCCCCTTACAATCGAATCCCCGATGACTATAACCCTTCCACTCTTTTTCCCGCCCTTCCGAACAGCAGAGCCAGCCACGGTGCCATGAACAAGGCTACTGCTGCCTTTCCCTGGTGAGCCATCTCCCTCAACAGTATCCAAAACGGTATACCTGTTTTGGAGGGAGATGATAGCAGGGGACACCTGCGCTGCCTTCCTGCTCTTTCTCTGCCTTTTGGTCACCCATTCCCTTTCACCCTCAGCAATCCTGGATCTGCGGTGTGACCAATTCGCTAAACATGCTATCCACGACCTCCTCAGCATCGCGGATGCTCCAAAGTGAGTCCATCCACAGCTCCAGAGCCATCATGCGGTCGAACAAGAGCTGCAGCTGGACACACTTCCTGCACGTGAAGAAGTCAGGGACATCAGCTGTGTCCCTGAGCTCCCACATTGAGCAAGAGGAACATAACATGGATCTGAGATCTCCTGCCATTTTCAATCTTAAGCTTAACTTAGTCTTAACTTAGATAAACGAAAAAGGAACGAAAAGTTTTCACCAATCACACGAAAAAAAAATAAATAGAAAAAGCCTTAACTTATCTGCACACCACAGAGTCCTTTTTTTTGGTTAGATAATCACCTGCCTTTCTGTTTCTGCCACCAAAGTGGATAACTTCATATTTATCCACATTAAACTGCATCTGCCATGTATTTGCCCACTCACTCAACCTGTCCAAATCACACTGCAGCTTCTTTGCATCCTCCTCACAGCTCACACTCCCACCCAGCTTTGTGTCGTCTGCAAACTTGGATATATCACATTTAATTCCCTCATCTATATCAGTAATATATATTGTGAATAGCTGGAGTCCTAGCATTGATTCCTGCTGTACTCCACTAGTCACAGTCTGCCAGAGATCAACAGTCTTAAACTAACGATAGAGCCAGTGAAAAGTGGGGTATCGCAGGAGGAGGAAGGGTGGAGTGCAGGAATCATTCAATGATAAAAGGGATAATATTGCAATGGTGCAAGGCGAGTTGGACAATTAAAGATACGGAGGATGGGTCCAGAGGAGGTGTAAATGGTGACAGCTGAATAACAGAGGGAGAGGGTAGTATGGAAAGCTGGCAAAGCGGAGTGGGTTCCAGTGGCCTGAAAAAGTAACAGTTTGGACCAGCCTGCCTACTGTGGACCAATAAGGGATCCCCAGCCCAAGCACAAGCCCACACCCCGGCCACTCCCAGTGACTTTAGTGTAGTCATCCTCCATTACCATCAGAGATCATCTGGGCAACGGTGAACAATGGTCATAATCTCAATTTTTTAATCACAGGTTGAGTCCGACAGACAATACCATGTCTAATTGAAAAATATAGCATTGGTCTTCATTGCACTTCAGTGGAAGAGTGTAGGAGGTCGAGGAGAGAGAGGTCCGGGTGTTCGTGGGATTTGGAATTAAAGTGACAAGCAACTCGAAGCTCAGGGTGACGGTTGCAGACTGAAAGGAGGAGTCCTGCAAAGCAATCACCCAATCTGTGTTTCCCTCTCTCCCAGTGTCCAGGCGACTCCATCGTGAGCAGTGTATACTGTTACTAATTTGCAAGAAGTACAAGCAAATCATTGTTGCCTCTGGAAGGCGTATTTGGGGACTTGGAAAGTGGGAAGGGAGGCGATGAAAGGGCAGGCGTTGCATCTCATCCGCTTGCATGGAAATGTGCTCTAGGAAAGGGAGCAAATTTTGGGTGTACTTGAGGAATGGAGCAGCGTTTTCCAATGAGCTGGGATCGGAGAGGGTGCGTGGGGGTGGTGCGAGGAGAGATGAATTTAGGTTGTTGGTGGACTTTAGCTGGATGTGGCAGGCATGTTGGAGGATGATGCACTAACGGTGGAGTCTGGTGGGTTGGACAGTGAGGACAAGGGGAAACTTATCATGGTTCTGCCAAGGAAGGGAAGAGGGAAGGCAGTAACGTGGGAAATGGGATGGAAACGGTCGAGGGCTCTGTTCACCACAGTAGAGGGGAATCCTCAGCTGAGGAATAATGAAGACATATCAGAAGCACTGGTGTGGAAGGTAGCATCATCAGAACAGATGGAATAGAGGTGGAGAAGCTGGGAGAATGCAACAGAGTCCAGGAAGCGGGATGGGAGGAAGTATAATCAAGGTAGCTGTGGGATTCAGTGGGATTTTAGTAGATTTTGGTGGGCAGCCAATCGCCTGAAATGGAGGTAGAGATGTCGAGGAAGGGAAGGAACAGTCAGAGACTGACCATGTGATAATAAGGGAAGGGTGCAAATTAGAAGCAATGTTGATGAATTTCCCATTAAGGGCGGAATGAGAGAACACCAGCACACTCCTGAATGTATTGAAAAAATATATGTGAAGGAAAGGACCTGACTGAGATAGGAACAATGAATGGTCCACGTATCCTTATCAAACCAGCCGAGCGAGGACCCATTTGGCTCCCATAGCAATACCGTTTGAGTGTGGAATATCCCAATGTTTACACCCGAGGGCTACACACCTATAATATACACCAGGCTCCCTGTTCCAGAATCAGGATCAGGATAAAAGCAAAATACTGTGGATGCTGGAAATCTGAAATAAAAACAGACAATGCTGGAAATACTCAGCAGGTCCGGCAGCATCTGTGGAGAGAGAAGCAGAGTTAGAAGTTCAGGTCAGTGACCTTTCATAAGAGGTGGCAAAGATCAGAGTAAAAGTTTTTGAGCAAGTGAAGCGGGGTTGTGTGGGGGTTGTGGGGAGGCGACAAAAGGGAAAGTGTGTGATTAGGCAGAGGGCATGAGAGATTTACTGACAAGGAGGATGTGGGACAAAGGCAAAGGGAGTGTTAATGTGGTGGTGAAAGACTCGGCATTCGTCCTGAAAAAGTATTAGCGACGTTGCAGGTCTGACTGACTGTGGTCCAGGAGAGCACAGTCATCAGTGAAAAGTCATCACAGATAAGTTTATCTTGTGTCTTTGTGTGGGCCTCAAGATGCTTGAGGTTGAAAAGGCCTCCCTCAGTCTGGAAGCGTTTATAAAACTCCTTCCTTAAGGTCTTCTGTTGCCTGCTGCAGCATCATGCTGAACAAGATGCTGCATATTCGTAAAGTTTTCCACCTACCAGAAATAAGCCAAATTAAACATATTATTTATCCCCAGAATAAAGCACTCCAAACCAGGTCTCTTTAAATAACAGCAAAATTAACTACTTATTAACAAACCAAGTTGGAAATGAGAATGAGATCAATCTCTAAGTATAAAAAGATTTTATAACCTTTTATTCTTCCTCACCCTCATGCACGCACATACATTCAAACGTCAATGGTGAAACAGTTTTAAAATCATGTTTTAAAGTAGAACTCTTTCTTGGGAAAAATAAAATAACTGGGTAATATCTGGTAGGACATTTCTGGATCATTGAGGTGTCCTCGAGTCGAATATTCAGATGCCACTCATGTCTCTCCAAGTGAACTTGATAAAGTCTGTAATGCATAGGCATTCAAGGCAATTCACCTGCAGCAGGCGTCACAAAGATCTTTTAGCAAAAAGGTTTAGGAACAGGTCTACTTAAATTTTAAAGTAGCAGTCTAACAGTAGAAATTTCTTGAGATTTCAGGATATTCCAAAAACACAAAAGAATACAGGACTCACTCTTGAGGCAGGGATTCTTGAGACTGGAGGCAACAACAATCTGCCACACTTAAAACACAAGGTTTCCTTTCTCCAAAGCAGTGTTCCTCTACAGAGTATAGCAACTCTTCCTTTCCTAGATTTATTTTTCTCTCTTCAAGCTGGTCAAGCCACATCTCAAATGCAGCATTTCTTGAGAAGAGAGGAAAAGCTTCTGTTGCAGAGAGAGTAGGTCTTTTTTCGGCTCTACTATCAAATCACAGTCACAGCTTCCTACAAGCTGCACCCTGGTCTATTTCTTACTGCATACCTGAAAGCTAAAACTTTCAACAATAACCAAGTCACAAGACAATCATAATCTTTCTGGTTGCTTGGATACAGATTTTACAGCCTGCACTTCAAATACCAAGTCAACATTCAGTGTTCCCAGAAGGTCCTTTTTTTCTCAGTCTTAAATGCACAGACTTTTTAGTTTTTTTAAAGAAACATCTTATGTCACGGTTCATTAACAATCATCGGAATAGGGAATAGTGCCAGAGGACTGACAGACAGCTAATGTAATTCTTGTATCTAAAAGAGAAGATGTAACAAGTCCAAAGATTGATAGACCAGTCAGCAGCATGTTAGTGGTAGAGCATATGATCATGCAAATTAGGAGCGGCAGTCGGCCAATTGGCCCCTCGAGCCTGCTCTGCCATTCAACAAGATCATGGCTGCTCTGAGAAATCTGGGAAAGATAATGGACTCCCTATTCAAATATGCAACAAACAACATCTAGAAACACATCATATAGTAAAGAGTAGTCAACACATATTCCAAAAGGAAGGTCATACTTGACCAAACTTATCGAATTCTTTGAATAATATCAGAAAGAGTGGATAAGACTGCTACAGTAGATGTAATATGCTTTGATTTTCTAAAGGTCTTTAATAAGATACCACGCAGCAGACTCATGAATAATTTTGGAGCGAATGGAGTTCGGGGACAAGCAGTGGAATGGACAGCAAGCTGGCTGCAAAACCAGAAAACAGGGGGTAGGGATTAAAGGTGTTTATTCAGAAGGTCAGAATGTGGGAAGCAGTTTTCCACAAGGATCAGCGTTGGGAACATTGTCATCCACCATTTACATAAACAATATGGACTTGGGACACAAAAGCTCAGTTTCAAAATTTGCAGGCAAATCTAAATTGTGAATACACTTAATACGAAGGAAGAATATAGCAAAATACCTGATGGTATTATTGATAATAAGTAATAAAATAGCGCAAGAGAAATTTAAATGTCAATTAATTTCAATGTAGCTAAGTGTGAGGTGCTGAATTTTGGTCGGAAGAATAAGCTTCCCAAAAAATTCTTGGAAAATACGTATCTTAATGGGGTCGAGGAGAAAAGTGGTTCAGGGGGACAGATTCACAAATCATTTAAAGTAGCAACACAGCTTAACATGGCCATGAAAATGGAAACAAAACACTGGATTGCATTTCTAGAGGAATGAAATTGAAAAAGCAAAGAGCTGATATTAAACTAATATAGAATCTTAATTACACAACACTTTGTGCACTGTGTACAGTTTTACTGTCCATATAACGAGAATGATATCGATGCACTGGAGAAGGTGCAATTACTTTAACCAGGATGACATCAGAACTGAGAGAATTATGCTATTTATTTCATCATTTACAGTTTACTAATATTACTTACTGCCCTCAGTCAGTTCTCTGTATTCTGAAATCCTGACATGTATGTTCCTCAGTTACGCATGTCTTTCGTCATGGGGACATACCTCACTGAGCTAAAGGCAGATGTTCATACAGCTTTTATTTGTCAAGGCTCTGCATCATTAGTAAGAACTGATCCATCAAACCTTAATAAGTTACAGAAGTGGACAATTCAATAAACACAGCCCAATATTCATCCGATGTAATAATAACATAATAAAATTCAGCACTCGTGACCCAGAAATTCTCAGACTTGTTTTAGGGAAGGTGATGAATCAACACTAAAACAACTGAAGCATTTACAGTAACTACATTCAAAGTAAGAATAAGTCATTATACAAAGGATTTGAATGTTGTAACCATGCTGTCCTGCTGGTTAACTGTCAGGTAAACAATTATTTAACACTAGAAGCGGATTGGACAATTGTTCTCAGTGCAAAATTACAGTGACAGATACTGTCAGTAATACGTGGTCACTGGAATCACTCCAGTTAGTGACCCACATTCAGTACAATTCTACAGTGACAAATAATCTCAGTAATACATGGCCATTGAGGTCAGGCGTTCCACTCCAGTTAGTGACCAACACACAGAATAATTCTACGGTGACAGATACTCCTAGTCATACATGATCACTGGGATCAGGTGTTCCACTCCGGTTGGTGACCACACTCTGTTTGATTTTATACTGGCTGATTCTCCAACTAATACCTTCACTCAGAGAGCTGCTTTCCCTGAAGGTGTGATTGCACATTACATGAAATTACACAAAATGCAGCAACTTGTTAATTCAGGCAGCCTGTCAGTTACAAACAGAATATTATTATCAACTGAGACAATGAAATAAAACTGTGGAGATAAATCAGTATATTTGACTAAAGGAAATGACATTACTGATAGTGTGTCTGTGTAACAGTCACCACCAAATCAGTAATGTAACGTTATCAGTCACAGAATAAAAACAGAGACCAACTCAAACACCGATTTACAAGTCTTCAATGTTCATTGTCACTTACCATTAACACCAATGACAGCGAGGAATGGGTAATATATTTTCAAGATACCGTCAATTGGAAAATGCATTTCTGTGTGACGTGATTCTTCCCTTTGTGCTGCAGGCAGTCTCTCTGTAGTAAACTCTGAGGCATTACATTCCCAGAGCCTGCAATTTATACCTTGTGGGATTTCCATGGGGATGTTGAGGTTGCCACATCGTTCAATGTCTTTTAATGAACAAATAGATTACAGCATTGAGTTCAGTCTGTGTTGTGATTGAATATATTTATTTCTGAGATTGAATTGGAAAACTCTAAAGACTGGACAATTCTGATCAGATTAATTAACAATTAAATAATGAAAATTAGAAGCTGTATACCCCTTGCAATCAGATTGTTCTTTCAAACTCCACCAGTCCCATCTCTGGATCTCATGTTGTTTCAGTGATGTCCTTTGTTGTCTGATTGCCTCTACGAGCTTTTTTTCATTTTTTCTTTTTCTTTGGCCTTCTTGTCTCGAGAGACAATAGGTAAGCGCCTGGAGGTGGTCAGAGGTTTGTGGTGCAGCGCCTGGAGTGGCTATAAAGGCCAATTCTAGAGTGACAGACTCTTCCACAGGCGCTGCAGATGAAATTGGTTGTCGGGGCTGTGACACAGCTGGTTCCCTCCTTGCGGTTCTGTTTTTTTCCTGCCAACTGCTAAGACTGTTCGACTCGCCATTCTTTAGCCCCGTCATTATAGCGATCCACCATCTCTGGCGATCACTGGCAACTGACTCCCACGACTTGTGATCAATGTCACAGGACTTCATGTCGTGTTTGCAGATGTCTTTAAAGCAGAGACATGGACGGCCGGTGGGTCTGATACCAGTGACGACCTTGCTGTACAATGCGTCCTTGGGGATCCTGCCATCTTCCATGCGGCACACATGGCCAAGCCATCTCAGGTGGCCCTGGCTCAGTAGGGTGTGTATGCTGGGGATGTTGGCCGCCTCAAGAACTTCTGCATTGGAGATACAGTCCTGCCACCTTATGTCAAGGATTCTCCGGAGGCAGCGAAGATGGAATGAGTTGAGACATTGCTCTTGGCTGACATACGTTGCCCATGCCTCTCTGTCGCAGAGCAAGGTACTGAGGACACAGGCTTGAAACACACACTCCGACTTTTGTGTTCCATGTCAGTGCGCCATTTTCCCACACCCTCTTGGCCAGTCTGGACATAGCAGCGGACGCCTTTCCCGTGCGCTTGTTGATTTCTGCATCGAGAGACAGGTTACTGGTGATAGTTGAGCCTAGGTAGGTGAACTCTTGAACCACTTTCAAATCGTGGTCGGCGATAATGATGGATGGAGCATTTCAGACATGCTATCCCATGATGTTCATTTTCTTGAGGCTGATGGTTAGGCGAAATTCGTTGCAGGCAGCCGCAATCCTGTTGATGACTCTCTGCATGTGCGAGAAGCAGGGAGAAGAAGATCCCAAACAGTGTAGGTGTGTGAACACAGCCCTGTTTCATGCCACTCAGGATTGGAAAGTGTTCTGATGTGGCACCGCTATGCTGAATTGTGCCTTTCATATTTCACACACAGTGATGTCCTTTAAGAAAGTAGTGTGCGAATCAGCTAAGTCCCAGGAAATAAACATGTGACTCGAAGCCAGAGTCACTCCGCAACTGTCACACCCAGAGTAAAGTTCTGTAAATAGTTTGCTCTGTACTGTATATAATAGTTAAGCTGCAATAAACCTGTTTGAGATCCGCAACATAACTGTACTGCACGCATCTTATTTCAGTTGCATCAGACAACAAACCTTCACTCAATTGTGGTTCGGGTGGTGAAGAGCAGATTGCAGCCAAAGTCCAGCTGGGCCTTGAGCTGCAGGATCTCATTTTAAAGCACAGAGAATGGGAACTGCAGGCAGTGAAACTCCGGGGAGTCATTCACCATCTCATTGGCTAGAGTCTTCAGCTGTTCCTGGGAAGGGGAAAGGGAGGAGGAGACACTGGATAAGGACAGGGTAAACCATAGAAAGAGATTCACTGCCCACCACACCATGTCTGACCAATCAGAGCAAACACAGGAACAGGAGGAATCCATTCAGCCACCTTCGAGCCTGTTACACAGGTACAGGAGGGGTCCATTAAGCCCCTCGTGCTTGTTACACAGGAACAGGAGGAGTCCATTCTGCCCCCTCGAGACTGTAACACAGGAACTAGAGGAATCCATTCAGCCACCTTCGAACCTGTTACACGGGTACAAGAGGGGTCCATGAAGCCCCTCGAGCTTGTAACACAGGAACAGGAGGAGTCCATTCATCCCCCCAACACTGTTACACAGGAACAGAAAGAGTCAGTGGATGGCACAGTGGCGCAGTGGTTAGCACCGCAGCCTCACAGCTCCAGCGACCCGGGTTTGATTCTGGGTACCACCTGTGTGGAGTTTGCAAGTTCTCCCTGTGTCTGCGTGGGTTTTCTCCGGGTGCTCCGGTTTCCTCCCACATGCCAAAGACTTGCAGGTTGATAGGTAAATTGGCCATTATAAATTGTCCCTAGTATAGGTAGGTGGTAGGAGAATATAGGAACAAGTGAGGATGTGGTAGGAATATGGGATTAGTGTAGGATTAGTATAAATGGGTGGTTAATGGCCGGCACAGACTCGATGGGCCGAAGGGCCTGTTTCAGTGTTGTATCACTAAATCGAAATCTAAATCAGTTAAGCCCCTCCAAGACTGTTACACGGGTACAGGAGGAGTCCATTCAACCCCCTCGAGCTTGTTCCACCTTTTGATGAAAGTTGCGTGGAGGGAGGAGGAAATTGGGAAATAGTTTTGAGTTTTAACACAACAGAGGGATTCCTGACAGGGGGAGGTGTCGTGGAATCTTTTACCACCACCTGAGAGGGCAAAGAGAAACTCAGCATTTTGTCTCATCGAAAAAATGGCACCTCCGACATGCAGCACTACCTCAGTACTGACCCTCCGACAGTGCACACTCCCTCAGTAACAGCCCTCCGACGGTGCACACTCCCTCAGTACTGACCCTTCGACAGTGCACACTCCCTCAGGAACAGCCCTCCGACAGTGCACACTCGCTCTGACCCTCTGAGTGCTGTGCTCCCTCAGGACTGCCCTTCTGACAGTGCAGAAATCCCTTAGTGCTGGTACTGTCAGTAAATCTGAAACTGGGACCTTGCACACAAGACTTTAAATTTGGCTGGGCAGGTTTAGAGGATTCATTGAAATACATACTGGATCCTGGGATTTATAAGTAGAGGCACATGGACAAAAACATGGAAGTTACACTAAATGTGTATAAACCGCGATTCGGTCCAAGCTGGAGAATTGTGTCCAATTCTGGGCACCACACTTTAAAAATAATTTTAAGCCCTTGAAGAGGGTGCAAGAGAAGATTGACCAGAATGATAGCAGGGCTGAGGGACTTCAGTGAATGTGGAGAGGTTGGAGTAGCTGGGATTGTTCTCCTTAGAGCAGAGAAGGTTAAGGGGAGATTTAATCAAGGTGTTCATGAAGTATTTTGACAGAGTGAATAAGGAGAAACTGTTTCCACAGCAGGAGGGTCAGTAACGAGAGGGACACATTGAAGATAATCGGAAAAGGAGCAGAGGGGAAGATGAGGAGAAATGTTTTTCTGCAGCGAGTTGCTATGATCTGGAATTTGCTGCCTGAAAGGGCGGTGGAGGTAGATTCAATAGTAACTTTGAGAAGGAGAGTTGGATAAAAACGTGAAGAGGAAAACTTTACGGGGTCATGGGGAAAGAGCATAGGGAGTGTGGCCCTAACTGGATAGCTCTTTCAAAGAGCCAGCACAGGCGCACTGGGCCGAATGTTCTCTAGTGCTTCATGATTCTGTGCCCGGGTGTATTACTCAGAGTGAGAGAGGGCTGTTGGTTCAGTGTGGCACTCCCAGGGCCGTGACTAGGGCAGGACTGGCTTCCGAGTGACACACTTGAAGGATCCGGTTAGATCAACAGCGGTGGGGGATCAAAGTGGAGGTTTCTCAGCTTCGGAAATACCGAACCTGCACGTCCACTGGACAAAGCGTGAAACGCCTTTTCATGCACACGGTCTCACAGTCCGCAGTGACCACGATGAGGAATACTGTCCTGACATTAATGGTCAAAGCCCCAGTGTACAAATTATTCGATTCCTCAAAGCTTGTATCATTGTGATTTCCCCTCGAACAGAATATATAGAGAGACAGGAAGAGTCACAATAACCCGAGCTGAACCTGCCCTGGAAGTGTTTGACGGGACAGTGTCGAGGGAGCTTTACTCTGCAACTGAGCTTTCTTTTGGCATTTACTCTGCATCTAACCCATTTTTTGGCCCTTTTTCCTCAGGCCCTTTTTGTTTTGGCTTGGGGGGGGCCTTCAATTTCTAGGCCTTTATATGTGGTTTTCAAAATTAATAACTTTATTAAAAACAGATAAATAAAACAATGCTCAAAATAATATAAGATAATCCACATCTCTGACGCTCTCCAGCCCCTGCAGTGCCCTCCTGTCATGGAAAACCTCAAGCGAATCGGAAGACACCACAAGCTCCCTCTCCAGGGACACCTCGTAATCTCGTAATCAGGGTGGGCAGACCTACCATTGTCCGCAGCCGGGACCTGTGAATCAACACTTTGGTCCGGTCCAGGAACAGGCCAATGAGGAGAGCCCATTCCTGGCCCACATACTGGGTGCCCGAAGATCAGGAGTGTGGGGATGAAGCACAACCAAAATATTCAAAGGGGAGTCGTAACCTTGCAAACATCATTTAATTATGATACACGGACGTGACAGGCTGCAGAAATTACAGGTGGCCTGGGAGTCCGTGAAGCAACTTAAAAGCATGATGCACGGGACTGCCCTGTGATACAGTATTCCTCGCACCCCCCAGGTCTCCCACATAAAGTGGGAGATCTGCAGTGTAGAGACAGGTCCACCGGGGCCCCCTGTTATGCCAGATGGCAACACGGATTGCCACAGTGTGGCCAGGCAGCAGACAAAGCCGAGGAAGTGGAGAGTGTGCAGGAGTGGCCCAGACAGGAAATCCCTCCATGCCGTATGGAATGGCACGGAGGGATTTCCGAGAGGTGCTTCAAGTTGTGTGGGAATAGCTTCTGAGGTGGGTTTCAGGGCCTGGGTCCGATGGGCAGTCCAGCCAAGCAGGGTCAGCTCAGATGGGAGCGCTCCATATTCCTGTGCCTCCTCAAAATTCACAGTGAGGAGCATCCCAGAGATTTTGGTTACTCCTCCACCTGTCAGTCCCTCCCCAGATTCGGCTAACCGGGCAGCCAGAGCCCTGTCCTCCGCTGGCGGGGGATTGCCCTGACTGGAGGTGGACAGGTTCCTGACTCTGAATAAATCCTGGTAAAAGACGGGCAACTCCCTCAGAGAGGTGCAGCTAGCGTTTGCTGCTGGGAGGTGCAGGTCGTCCTGAAGGCAGGAACTCTAGCCGAAGAAAAATATATCACCAGTGTACAGCATCTAGGAGGATTCTTGATGTACCGGTATCTCTGCAGGTTCCGAAGGCAGACAGTCGCAGCCTGGGTCTCTGCTGGGTCTGCAGGTGGAGAGTCACAACCTTGGTACTGAGGCAGATCAGCGACTCATCACCTTCCTCAATTGGGAGACTCTGGACCGTGGCAGAGACCCACTCCTTCCTCTTACACCAGAGAACAGTGGACAGTCACAATTTAAACACAGGCTGAGGAGAATACTGGACAGTAACAACTTTAAATACATAGCCTGAGGGGAATCCTTAACAGTCACAGCATTAAACACAGGACGTGGGGAGAAACACCAGACAGTCACAAGTTTATACACAGGGTCTGGTTAGAATCATGGACTGTCACAGCTTTAAGCACAGTGCCTGGGGAGAATCTTGGATAGTCATAATTGTAAACACAGGACCTTGGGGGAGCTCCGGGTCTTCTTTGCTGTTAGTAGAGGTTGTGGCAATGAAGTAGTTGAAACTGTTGCTGCCGTCTGAGCCCATCCCTGCCGCTGTGAAAAAGATGGGGAAAGGCACAGATGTGCGACCGATTGTGCAGCGTCGGTTCAAGGCATTCCTCACTGGGGTGCTGAGGGTACAGTCAGCGATGAGCACTTCCACTCCGTCCTCACAATGAAGTGTTCTGATGACGGGATTAAAGTACTTTTGACATTAAGATAACCATATCCGGGTCTCAACATCAAGGGCAGCAGGGGCTGTCCGCAGATTTCACAATCTCTCAGTCCTCAATGAAGGGAGGTATGCGGTGAGCTTTCTGCAGGAAATCCACACCATACCGGGGGATGAAGCCCCGGGATCCTGGAGTGGCAGGGTGGGGTTTACACGAGTCACCTCACCCCTACTTCGAATGTAATGGCTGTCTTGTTGGCCACGACTTTTCAGCTGGAGATCTTGGGGATCAAGGCTGCATGCTCCACCTCTCCATTCACCTGGGTGGTGAGCCACTCAAATGTGTGAATATGTATGTGCCCAGCCCCAGTGTGTTGCAAGTCCGTTTCTTTAAAGTGTCTCTTCTTGAGGTCCATCGATAGCAGTGAATGCACCATCCTCGGGGAGTGAGGGGTGGGATTTCAACTGTAACGTCAAGGTGAGGGATTGCTCTGCTCCCCAGAGCGGACAGGTGTCAGGAAAGAAATTAATGGAACTGATCAGCTCCCTCAGCTTGGTGGACGCCTTGCAGAATGTCATCCCGACTCCAGCACCTTCACCTAGGGGTGGAGGAGGAGGGTCCTGAATTGACCGCCTCTACCATTTCTCAGATGCACATCTCCTGCATCTCAGCAGCATCCATGCAGCTAATGCCGTGTTCGGACCACCATCTAGTGGGCAGAGCTCACTCCATTCTGCATGCAGATGGGGTCCGCATACTGGCACTTTAACAACTGGCTGCTGGAGGATGAGCAATTTCAGGATGAGTTTCATCAATTCTATGCAGACTGGAGAAGGAAGTGGATGGGCTTCCCCTTCTTGAGGCTATGGTGGGGTTGCAGCAACACTCACATCTGTGTCTTCTGTCTGGAGTACGTGAAGGGTCGACCAAGAGGTAGGAGCCCGAAATTGGGCTCCTGGAGAGAGAGGTTCACGGAATTATAGAATTACAGAAATGTTACTGCACAGAAGGAGGCCATTTGGCCCATTGTTTCTGCACTGGCCCTCCAAATATGTAAATTTAATTAGTGCCATTCCACTGCCTTCTGCCATTAATCCTGCACATTCTTCCTTTTCATTTAATGGTCTAATTCCCTTTCGAATGCTTCAAATGATCCTGCCTCGATCACACTCCCAGGCAGCACATTCCAGACCTTAACCACTCGCTGCGTGAAAAAGTTTTTCCGCATATCATTTGTGCTTCTTTTACGAAATACTTTAAATCTGTGCCCTCTCGTTCTCTTTCCTTTCACGAGTGGGAACAGTTTCTCTCTATTTACTCTGTGCAGACCCCTCATGATTTCGAATACCTCCATCAAACCTCTTCTCAGCCTTCCTTTCTCCAAGGAAAACAGTCCTAACCTCTTCTATCTATCTCCATAACTGAAATCCTTCATCCCTTGACCGAATCTCGTGAATCTTTTCTGTACTCTCTCCCATGTCTTCACATCCTTCCTAAAGTGCGTCACCCAGAATTGGACGCAATACTCCTGCTGAGGCTGAACTAGTGTCCTATATAAGTATAATATAACCTCCTTGTTCTTGTACTCTAAGTCCCTATTAAAAAAGCCCAGAATACTGTATGCTTTATTAGCTGCTCTATCAGGCTGTCCTGCCACCATCAATGGCTTTGAACAGATTGAACAGTCTTGTGAGATGCTGTAGAAACGAAGATCCTCCGTCCTTATAATGTGCAGGGTCCTCACTAGCAGTGTCCTGTTTAGTGGTCGTCCCTCTGTTAATTTCTCATGAAAAATTCAATCTGATTTATGCCTCTTCTAGTTTTAGTTTACAATTTGTCTTTGTGTGTGTGCACAATAATTGATGATGCAGTTACACCCTCTCACCATCTCCCTCTGCTGGTGTCCCTGTCTCACTGCAGATGGTAATGCTGAGAGGGCAGCAGTTATTGCAGTGAGACAGGGACACCAGCAGATGGCGATGGCGAGAGGGGACAGTAACTGCAGTGAGACAGGGACACCAGCAGATGGAGATGGTGAGAGGGGGACAGAAACTGCAGTGAGAGGGACACCAGCAGATGGGGATAGTGAGAGGGGAGCAGTAACTGCAGTGAGACAGGGATAACGGCAGATGGAGATGGTGAGGCGGCCAGTGACTGCAGTGAGACAGGGATACCAACAGATGGAGATGGTGAGAGGGGAGCAGTAACTGCAGTGAGACAGGGACACCAGCAGATGGAGATGGTGAGAGAGGAGCAGCAACTGCAGTGAGACAGGGGCACCAACAAATGGAGATGGTGAGAGGGGGACAGTGACTGCAGCGAGACAGGGAAACCAGCACATGGAGCTTGTGAGATGGGGCAGTGACTGCAGTGAGGCAGGGACACCAGCAGATGGAGATGGTGAGAGGGGGACAATGACTGCAGCGAGACAGGGACACCAGCACATGGAGCTTGTGAGATGGGGCAGTGACTGCAGTGAGGCAGGGACACCAGCAGATGGAGATGGTGAGAGGGGGACAATGACTGCAGTGAGAGAGGGACACCAGCACATGGAGATGGTGAGAGGGGGACAGTAACTGCAGTGAGACAGGGACACCAGCAGATGGAAATAGTGAGCGGGGGACCATAACTGCAGCGAGCGAGGGATGCACGGCAGCACCATATAGATCACCACTCCATAGGAAGCAGCATGAGCTCTGCAAGCCGCACAGCACCCTGTCTGAAGGGAGGAGGGGTGGTGTTGGGGTGTTCTTCATTCTGCCGCAGTTGTAACTGTCCCCCACATACTGTAAACGGAATGGTTCAAACACCCTTTTCAATCAACCTCCAGCTGAAATAGGAATAAGCCCCACCCTTTAGACTTTATTTTGGAAAAGAGGACGCGACTGAGGTGCCAAGTGGTGATTGGCTGTTCCCATTCATTGACCCATATGGGGCACTGGTTTCCAATTCAGCATAAAGCCAGGAAAGGAGAATGGCTCCGCCTTCAAAGGGCTGGACCAGAGCTCCAATAGAGCAGGACAGAAGCAGCAAGAGATGACCATCAAAGGACCAAAAGTAAAGGTGCTGGACAAGTGGAAATATCGAAGGATCAATGGGCAGTGGGCAAGAGTTGACAACTGGAGCAGAGGCTATAAAGAGGCAGGAGGCGTAAAACACACCAAAGAGCTGTCAGGGATGAGAAAGAGGTGATGGCTGGAGGACCAGCAGTGCGCGGGCAGTGGTGTCACGCACACCAACGAGCAGTGGACAAAAGGCAAGAGATGAAGACTGGAAGACCAGATTAAAGTAAGGGTGGGGGTAAGAGGAGTGAGACCACCCCCTGCAGGAGAGAAAGGGAACCAGCAGCTACAGCTTTCCTCCACATCCCTGGTTCGATTCTCAACACCTCACATCTGCTCAGAAAAAATGACTTGCTCTTCCAAAAGCAAAATGCTTCAGATGCTGGAAATCTTGTGTGAATTTTTTAAAATATTATTTTATATATTTTTGGAGATATTTTATTGGATCCATCTCCCTTCCATTCCGCCTGCCCAGTCGTTGCTGCCTCCCTCTCTCTCTCTCTCTCTCTCTGAGACAGACAGCATTGGGGGAGGGGACTGTAGATTTTGCAGCTGGACAAGAGATGGAAGGTGTCATTGGCAGAGCTATCAAGCGGCAGTTGCTTAGCAATAACCTGCTCAGTGACACTCAGTTTGGGTTCCGCCAGGGCCACTCGGCTCCTGACTTCATTACAACCTTGTTTCAGACATGGACAAAAGAGCTGAAGTCAAGAGGTGAGGTGAGAATGACTGCCCTTGACATCAAGGCAGTGGAAATATGGCATCAAGGAGCTCCAACAAAACTGGAGTCAATGGGAATCAGGGGGGAAACCCTCCGCTGGTTGCAGTCCTACCTAATGCAAAGGAAGATGGTTGTAGCTGTTGGAGGTCAATCATCTCAGTTCCAGGACATCACTGCAGGAGTTCCTCAGGGTAGTGTCTTAGACCCAATCATCTTCAGCGGACCTATAAATGATCTTCCTTCAATCATAAGGCCAGAAGTGGGAATGTTCGCTGATGACTGCACAATGTTCAGCACCATTCATGACTCCTCAGATCCTGAAGCAATCCCTGCAGAAATGGAATAAGACCTGGACAATATTCATGCTTGGGCTGATAAGTGGCAAGTAACATTCGCACCACACAAGTGTCAGGCAATGACCATCTCCAACAAGAGAGAATCAAACCATCTAACCTGCACATGCTGCTAGAATTGGTAGAAATGTGGCAGAGTAAAATTAATGCAGAACAGTGCCAAGTGATTCCTTTTAGCAGGAAGAATGAAATAAGGCAAAATAAATTAATGAGTACAATTCTAAAGGGTGTTCAGGAGCAGAGGGACCTGGGGGTATATGTGAATAAATCATTGAAGGTTGCAGGGCAGGTTGAGAATGTGGGTAATAATACATATGGGATCCTGGGCTTTTTAAATGGGACATAGAGGACAATAACAAAAACGTTATGGTAAACCTGTATAAAACATTAGCACGGCCTCAACTGGAGTATCCGGTCCAGTTCTGGACACTGCACTTTTAGAAGGATGTTAAGGCATTAGAGTGGGCGCAGAAAAGATTTACAAGAATGGTTTCAGGGATGAGGAACTTCAGTTAAGTCCATAGATTGGAGAAGCTGGGTCTGTTCCCCTTGGAGAAGAGAAGATTAAGAGGAGATTTGATAGAGGTTTTCAAAATCATGAGGGGTCTGGATAGAGTGGATAGGAAGAAACTAGTGGCCCATTGGTCAAAGGATCGAGAACTAGAGGACACGGAGTTAAGGTGATTGGCAAAGGAATGCACTGGTGGAGGCAGGTTCAATCAAGACTTTCAAAGGAGAAAGGGATAATTATCTGAAAAAAAAATGTAGGACTAATGAGAAAAGGGAGGCAAGTGGGACTAGGTGAGTTGCTTTTGCAGAGAGCCGGCACGAACACGATGGGTTGAATGGCCTCCTCTGTGCCATAACAATTCTATGATTCTACAATTCTAAGCCATACCCCCAACACTAACCCCAAAACTCTAACACTAACCATAACCCCTAACCAACAACCCTGACCCTAATCCTGGACTTGGAGCAGCACTGATTCATCAGCCAGCAGGGGGCGGTAGGTGGTAATCACAGGTTTCCTTGCCCATGTTTGACCTGAAGCCATGAGACTTCATGGGGTCTGTAGTCAATGTTGAGGACTCCCAGGGCATCGTCCTCCCGACTGTATACCACTGTGGAACAAGACAGACCCAGGGATGGTGATGGTGATGTCAATGAGATCCGGCTGAATTTTATGAGCACGCCACAAACCCACAGTGATGCGCTCTGATCTCGGCGGGCTGCCTGCAAGGATCCACTGTCACTGAGCCCCCACAATGTTTTGCACAATAATGTAGAGGGGGCGGCCACTCCGTCCCCGGGAACAACATCTGGCACCACTGCACTGGTGCCATTTTAAAGGACTTCAAGCCCTTCGGGTAGATTTAAATTTTTGCAGGTGCCGCCGCACTGACATGAGAAATAAAATTTCAGTGAAACATCCAATCCCCTCTCCCACCCCGTCTCACCACCAAGTTATCAATAAATAAAATAACCAATTACCCCGGAAAACCAATGTTTTTAAATGACGAAACTCCATCCCCCAACTTCAGCGCCTTTGACCCTCAATCCCTTCCCATCATTCCCACACCCAATCGGAGCGGTTTTTCTCGCTCCCGCACCTACTCCAGCCCTGAAATTTTCACTCCTCCTCCCTCCCCACCAGTGTCATGACTCGGAACTCCGAACACTACCAGGTAGGTGATTATTCTTTAATTGTAATGTCATTTGCATATTAAAATGAAGGCCCCACCAACAAGCGATGGGAGGAACACACCGAGGCCTCGTCGCCAGTCAAATGCGGCGGGGCCTTCCTGGCGTCAGGGTTCATGGTGGGCCTCTCCCAGAAGAATGTTTCTGACCCCCTGCCACAACCCCCAACGTCGGAGGGCTGGTAAAATTCAGCCCAATGTCTGTAAGATATAATTCTGTGAGGATGACTATGTCAGGCTGTTGCTTGACTAGTCTGTGGGACAGCTCTCCCACTTTTCACACAAGCCCCCAGATGTTAGTAAGGAGGACTTTACAGGGTCAACAGGGCTGGGTTTGCCGTTGTCGTTTCCAGTGTCCATCTGGTTTCATTCCTTTTCCTACACTTTGTAGCAGTTTGATACAACGTAGTGAAATGCTAGGCCATTTCAGAGGGCATTTAAGTGTCAACCACATTGCTGTGGCTCTGGAGTGACATGTCGGCCAGACCAGGTAAGGACAGCAGATTTCCTTCCCTAAAGGACATTAGTGAACCAGGTGGGTATTTAAATTGCTTTTATTTCTGGATGGAGAGAGTTCAACACTTCCAAAACTCTTTGTGTGAAGGAGTGTTTCCTTAGTTTTCTCCTGAATGGACTGCTCCTGATTTTAAGGGTCTGTCTCCTTGTCCTCCAGTTCCCCAGCAGCAGGAAAAAGGTTCCTTCCCATCAATCTTTATCAATTCCTTTCATAATCCAAAAAAATTCTCAATCAAATGCAACCCGACAACCCCCCATCTCTGTAACCTCCTCCAGTCCCTACAACCCTCCCTATCTCTGTAAACGCCTCCAGCTCCTACAACCCTCCCTATCTATGTAACCGCCTCCAGACTGCCAACACTTCCTATCTATGCAACCCCCTCCAATTCCTACAAACCCCCTCCCCCCATTTCTGTAACCTTCTCCTGCCCCTGCAACCCTCCCTATCTCTATAACCTCCTCCAGATCCGACAACCCTTTCTATCTATGTTACATCCTCCAGCCCCAACAACTCTCCCTATCTGTGTAACCTCCTCCAGCCCCGAAAACCTTCTCTATGTCTGTAATCTCATCTGGTCCAACAATCCTCCCTGTCTCCGTAATCTCCTCCATTCTCTACATCCCTCCTTATCTCTGTAAATTCCTCCATTCACTACATCCATCCCTATCTCTGTAACCTCCTCCAATCACTACATCCATCCCTATCTCTGTAACCTCCTCCAATCACTACATCCATCCCTATCTCTGTAACCTCCTTCAGTCATTACTTCCCTCCCTATCTCTGTAACCTCCTCCAACCACTACATCCCTCCCTATCTCTGTAACCTCCTTTGGTCCTACAACTCTCCCTATCTCTGTAACCTCCTCCAGCCCCTACATCACTCCTTGTCTCTGTAAGCTCCTCCATGCTCTACATCACTCCTTATCTATGTAACCCACTCCAGCATGTTCTGCTCTATCGCAATCCGATACAGGGCTGTACACAGCAGGTTAGCTTGTCCCAATAACACTTCAGGTCAGTTATACTGCAGGTTACATAAAGAATAAAGTTCCCTGTACAATGTTCCATCAAAGAAGCTGAGGACAGTTACAGCAAGGGTTAGATACAGAGTAATGTTCCTTCTACACTGTCCCATCAAACACTCCCCAGGACAGGTACAGCACTGGGATTGGCTGGTCAATTTGGAGCACTTCCTGCCAGCAATCAGGGGTAGCAGCTGCACCTGTGCTGCAGCAACTGCAGAGTGGAGAGTGGAGAGTGGAGATTGCAGCAACTGGGGAGAGGAGAGTGGAATAACTGCAAAGAAGTGACAAGAGAGTGGAGACAGCTGCATTTACTGAGGAACTGTTGCACTTTTCCAAGGATTAAGAAGACCTGCAAGTCATTTTGGAGAGGTGGGTGTTGGAGCACCAGAGAACTATTGGTTGTTTGGACTGTTGGGGGAGGGAGGAGGCACCGGAAGATCCAGGGGTGGGGCTGCCAAATTCTATAGGGAGCCCTTGTATTTGCTCCTGTGTTTATCTGCCATCCTGCACAGAAGGGGCTCCCTCCCCACCCCCAACTGTGTGGCTCGGGACGGCTGGAGCTGCCCGGCTGAAGACGAGCTTTATACAACAACAGAAAAGGGAGAGAACCGGGCGGCTCTAACTGACCCGGGCGAAGAACCCTCCCCTAACTGGAAGATTGAATTGTCGACTCTGCAGGAAGGTGCTCCAACTACCAAGTGAACTGTAACATCCTCGCAGCTGTTCTCTCTCTTCCATCACTCGGCCACCTATCCTCTCCTCACCTTGTCCTTTTCAACCCTATCCTCCTCTACTCCCATCCCCACCTCCCCGATCATATTGTTTGTGTTAAAGAAAACTGTCGTGTGCTTTGTTTCTTGGGGGTGGGTGTAGCTCTGCGACCCCATGGCAAGCCCCTCTTCGCCGGTGGCGGGGCCTTCCCGTTCATATGCTGCTGCGGCTGCTGCAGCTGCATCTGTTGCCCCGTCGCCATTTGCTTTATTAACATCGAAGCATGGGGTCAAGAGCTACGTCCACCCGAACATGACTATCGAGGCATGTGTGAAAGCAATGGCCGAGGTTGTCGGCCTTTCAGCCATTGTTGCAGCCTCTAAAATGTATGGGAAGGCAGTGTTGTTCCTGAGGACCGAGCGGGCGGTGTCCCTGGCTCTGAGCAAGGGGCTCACCGTGGGCGGGACCTTTCTGCCAGTGGACCCCCTGGAGGCCACTGCGCAAAGGCTCATTCTAACCAATGTCCCGCCCTTCATTCCTGGTGAGCTCCTCCTTCCCCACCTGCACCATCTAGGGGAGGTAAAGACGGGGCTCACCCCAGTCCCGCTCGGTCTTCGGGAGAACAGCCTCCGACACGTGTACTCCTTCCGCCGCCAGTTATTCATGCAGCTGGCGCGGGAGGAGGTGACAGAGGGCCACTTTAATGTAGAATTCCAGGGGACGGCCTACCGCGTCTTCTGGAACTTGGACGGGGTGCGGTGCCATGTCTGTAAGGGGGTGGGGCATGTTCGTAAGAACTGCCCCAACCTCCCGGCTGCCAACTCCAACTCGGCGGCCCAGGGTGGCGATGCTGCACCTCCTCCCACCCCCACTACACCTCCACCAGATACCATTCAGTCGGTACCGGAGGCTGTGGTTTTGACGGCCTCCGGCAGGGAGGGGGGGTGACCGTCCAAGTGGAAGGAAGGCGCGGAGGAGAAATAAACATCGAGAGGCGCGTCCCCTGGACACCGTGACACTACCCGAGTCTGAGCTCAGCCCAAGGCCCGATCTCGGGAAGTCAACTTGCCCCAGGGCTGGGCTCAGGCCCAGGGTGAATAAAAAAAAGGAGAGTGTGGAGGTGGAGGCCTCTGATGATATGGAGGTCTCTGAGCCTCCGCACACAACTGGGAAAAAGAGGAGAAGGCACCCCTCCACAGAGGTAACAAGGGGCCCTGAGGCGCAGGGCCCATCTGTTGGAGGGGAGCTGTCTCCTGTTTCGGGTCCCCAGGTTTCCCCTACCGCCGCCACCAAGGCTGCAAAGTCCGGGCAGGAGCACCCTATTCCTCAGGATGAAGGGGAGGGGAAGGACCCGGTACTTGAGGCCCCTCCTGAAGGAGTAAGTGGGGCCCTGCTTGTGGTGGGAGAGCCTGGGGACGCCGCCCATTCTGCCACTGCTACTGGGTCGGGTGCCCTGAATGAAGGGGAGGGCGAGGCCCCAGAGGGTCGGCCCTCCCAGCCGGAGTCCACCACCAACCAGGAGACACCCGACCTGGTTATAACTGAGAATGCTACCCCATCTGCTGGGCCTGTGGGTGCTGGCGCAGCGGGAGATAGCCTCCTCCCTCCGCCTCCAGTCTCGGCTCTGGCTGGTTTCCCGGAGTCCGGAACTTCTGTCTCCCCTGGACCACTCATTGGCCTGGGGACGGAGGTTGAGGGGGGTCCTGAACCGCTGGTGCCCACAGGCTCCAGTTTCACAATAGAACCCAGAGAGGACTCCTCCGCCATCGATCTTGGGGGTGGGATCATGACGGAGGCAGGACCAGCTGGCGCGGCCGGGACGTCCGCCCCACAGTGTGTGGTGGATGTGTCGGCCGCTGGCGGTGACGACCCGGAGGAGGATGGGGATTCGGTGTTGGGCACGGAGGATGACCTTGATTCCATCGCCAGTGAGGTGGTGGAGTCCCTCATGCCTCCCACCGAATCTCCTCTCATCCCCACGGCGGAACTCCGGGATTTCCTCGCGGCTTGCAGGGGTTGCCGAGATAAAGTTCAGCTGGCCCTCGGCCGTTGGTCGAGTCTGGCGCTGATCATCCAGTCCGTCCGTGCCGCCCTGAAGAAAGCGGGCAAGCGCGCGGGCGTGAAACTGGTTGAGAGGCGCCGTTTTAATGTGTTCCTCAATGGGTTGCTGGGGGAGTGGAGGGCCAGGTGCACTTCCGCTCCCTCCTCACAGTGAGCTGTTGGTGACGGGTTTTAAGTACCTTTGACATGAAGATAACCATAGCCAGCCTCAACATCAACGGCAGCAGAGGGGCTCACCGCAGATTTCACAATCTCTCAGTCCTTAGGGAAGGGAGATACGCGGTGAGCTTTCTGCAGGAAACCCACACCGTTCCGGGAGACGAAGCCACCTGGCTCCTGGAGTGGCAGGGTGGGGTCTACATGAGTCACCTCACCCCTATTTCTAGTGGGGTGGCTATCTTGTTGGCCCCGACCTTTCAGCCGGAGATCTTGGGGGTCAAGGAGCTAGTGCCGGGCCGCTTGCTCCACCTCGCCGTTCGCCTGGGTAGCGTGCCGCTCCACTTTGTGAACGTGTACGCGCCCAGGCCCGGCGCGTTGCAAGCGCGCTTCTTTGAAGAAGTGTCCGCTCCCTTGAGCTCCATCCATAGCGGCGAGTGCATCATCCTCGGGGGGGATTTTAACTGCACCCTCGAGGTGGGGGATCGCTCTGGTCCCCAGCGTGGCCAAGCGTCGGTGGAGAAGTTGAGGGGACTGATCAGCTCCCTTAACTTGGTGGACGTCTGGCGGAATCTCCATCCCGACTCCAGCGCCTTCACGTGGAGGTCTGGAGGAGGGGGGTCGCGAATCGACCGCCTCTACATTTCGCAGGCGTACGTCTCCCGCGTTTCGGCGGCCTCCATGCGGCTGGTGCCGTGCTCGGACCACCGCCTGGTGCGGGCGGAGTTTACTCCGCTCCGCACGCGGGCGGGGTCCGCGTACTGGCACTTTAACAACCGGCTGCTGGAGGACGTGCGATTTCGGGACTCGTTCTGTCGATTCTGGGCCGACTGGAGAAGGAAGCAGGGGGGCTTCCCCTCCTTGAGGCTATGGTGGGATGTGGGCAAGACTCACATCCGCGTCTTCTGTCAGGAGTACGCGAAGGGGTCGACCAAGAGGCGGGAAGCCGAGATCGGGCGCCTTGAGAGGGAGGTGCTCGACGTGGAGTCCCGCCTCGGTCTTGCCGTCGTGGACCCGGCCCTGTGGCAGGCGTACAAAGAGAAGAAGGGCGCGCTGAGGGACCTGCAGCTCATAGGGTCCCGAGGCGCGTTCGTGAGTTCGCGGATCCAGATCCTGGAAGATTTGGACCGCGCCTCACCCTTCTTCTACTCGCTGGAAAAATGGCGGGGGGTCCGTAAGCAGCTCGTTGAGCTGCTGGCCGACGACGGATCCTCCATCATGGATCCGGAGGGAATGGGCCTCCTGGTCCGGACTTATTACAGTGCGTTGTTCTCTCCGGATCCGTCCAGCGAGGATGCGGGCAGAGTTTTGTGGGAGGACCTGCCGCAGGTCAGCCCGGAGGGCGCCGAAGGATTGGAGGCTCCGCTCACGTTGGCAGAGCTGACTGGCGCCCTCCACCAGCTCTCGAGGGGCAAATCCCCAGGGCTGGATGGGTTGACCGTAGAGTTCCTCAGGGCGTTCTGGGACGTCCTGGGGGACGATTACGCGTGTGTCCTGGGGGAAAGCCTGGCGACCGGGGAGATGCCCCTCTCGTGGCGCAGGGCGGTCATCGTCCTGCTGCCGAAGAGGGGTGATCTCCGTCTGCTTAAAAACTGGCGTCCGGTCTCCCTCCTCAGCACGGATTATAAGATCTTTGCCCGGGCTATGTCTACCCGCCTGGGCTCCGTGCTGGCCCACATGATCCACCCCGACCAGTCCTACACGGTCCCGGGCCGGTCCATCCAGGACAACATCCACCTGGTCCGGGACCTGATCCATCTTTCCCAGAGGACTGGTCAGTCGGTCGCCTTTCTCTCCCTCAATCAGGAGTAGGCGTTCGACAGGGTGGATCACGATTACCTTTTCGGGACTCTGCGCGCTTTCGGAATCGGGCCGCATTTTGTGGCCCGGGTCCGACTTTTATACGCCGCCGCAGAGTGTCTAGTCAAAGTTAACGGGTCCTTGACGGCGCCCCTTCGATTTGGGAGAGGAGTGCGTCAGGGATGCTCCATGTCCGGCCAATTGTATACCATCTGCGTGGAGCCCTTCCAGTGCCTGCTTCGCAGGAGGTTGACGGGATTGTCTCTGCGCGAGCCACCCATGCGGGTCAACCTCTCACCTTACGCCGACGACGTGCTCCTCGCAATCACAGATCCCGTTGACTTGCGGAGGATGCGCGACTGCCAGCAGACCTTTTCTGCCGCGTCCTCCACGAGGATCAATTGGGAGAAATGTTCCGGACTCCTGGTGGGTCAGTGGCGGGTGGACTCCCTGCTGGAGGAGATGACACCTTTTGCGTGGAGCACCACGCACCTCCTCTATCTGGGAGTCCACCTTAGCCCCGCTGAGGAAGCCTGGCCGGCAAACTGGCAGGAGTTGGAGGCGAAAGTCACCGCTCGGCTGGGGCGCTGGACAGGACTGCTCCGAGTGCTTTCCTACAGGGGCCGAGCGTTGGTCATAAACCAACTGGTGGCCTCCATGCTGTGGTACCGGTTGGTCACTTTGACCCCGCCCCCTGTATTTGCCACCAAGATCCAGAAGAAACTCGTCGATTTCTTCTGGGGCAAGAGGAAACACTGGGTCTCTGCCACGGTCCTGAGTCTCCCGATCGAGGAGGGCGGTCAGTCGCTGGTGTGCGTCCGCACCCAGGCTGCGACTCTCCGCCTTCGGACCCTGCAGAGATACCTGTACGTCGAGCGTCCTCCCAGATGGTGTGCGCTGGCGACGTATTTTTTCCGCCAGTGTCACTGCCTTCAAGACGACACGCAGCTCCCGGTGGAGTCCGTTAGCCGCGCCTCTCTGAGGGAGTTGCCTGTCTTTTACCGGGATCTTTTCCGAGTCTGGAACATGGTCGCCTCCAGTCAGGGTGCTCCTCCGCCGGCGGAGGAGAGCGCCTCGGCTGTCCGGGCAGCCGACTCCGGGGACGGTCCGGCGGGCGGAGGAATAGCCGAAACCCCTGGGACGCCCCTCACTGCGGGTGGCGAGGGGGCTCGGGAGTGCGGAGCGATCCCGCCTGAGCTGACCGCCGCTCGGCCGGAACTGCTCATCGGACCCAGGCCCCGAAACCCTCCTCGGGAGCCGGTCCCGCACAACCCGAGCCACCTCTCGGAAATGCCCTCCGTGCCATTCCAATCGGCGTGGAGGGGTTTCCTGTACGGGCTGCTCCTGCACACTCTCCACTTCCTCGCCCTCGTCAGCCGGCCGGACACGCCCTGGCGGTCCGCGTTGCCATCTGGCGGCGAGGGGAAACCCCGATGGAGGTCTCTCTACGCGGGAGTCTTCCCCCTTTACATCGGGGACCTGGGGTGGAGGGTGCTGCACAGAGCAGTCCCGTGCAATAGGCTTTTTAGTAGGTTCACGGACTCCCAGGCCACCTGTACTTTCTGCGGCCTGGACGAGTCCGTGTTCCACATTTATACGGAGTGTGCGAGGTTGCAGCCCCTATTTGAGTATCTGAAGGGGCTGCTCCTCAAATTCTGGCTGCACTTCAGTCCCACGCTCCTGATCTTTGGGCACCCGGTGCGGAGGGGCTTGGGCCGGGAGGAGGATCTCCTCGTCGGTCTGCTCCTGGGCCTGGCCAAGGTGGCAATTCACAGGTCCAGGTTGCGGGCCGTCGGGGGGTCCGTCCTCCCCGATTGCCTGCCCCTCTTCCGCGGTTACATTCGCGCCCGGGTGTCCCTGGAAAAGGAGCATGCGGTGTCCGCCGGTACGCTTGAGGCCTTCCGCGACCGGTGGGCACCGCAGGGACTGGAGTGCATTGTCGACGCCGAGAATGGCATTTTAATTTGAGTTTTTTGTTTATTTATCTGGTTTTAATAAAGTTATTTTAAAAATATAAGTGTGTATATGAAGGGGGCCTGAGGAATAAAGGCCCCCTCGAAATAAAAAAATATATAAAGGGGGCCTGAGGAATAAAGGCCCCCTCGACAAAAAAAAAAAAAAATGGGGGTTAGATACAGAGTAAAGCTCCTTCTATACTGTCCCCCATCAAACACTCCCAGGACAGGTACAGTACGGGGTTAGATACAGAGTAAAGCTCCCTCTACACTGTCCCCATCAAACACTCCCAGGGCAGGTAAGTACGGGGGTTAGATAAAAAAAAAACGGGGGGTTAGATACAGAGTAAAGCTCCCTCTACACTGTTCCCCATAAAAAAAAAGGGAAAAAACGGGGTAAGATCCAGAGTAAAGCTCCCTCTAAAATAAAATTAAAAAACGGAGTTAGATACAGACTAAAGCTCCCTCTACACTGTCCCATCACACACTCCCAGGGCACGTAAAGGACAGGATAGATACAGAGTAAAACTCTCTCCACACTGTCCCATCAAACACTCCCAGGAAGGGAAAGCACAGGATTTGCTGGGCAATTTGGGAAGCACTTCCTGTCTGCAATCAGGGGGAACAGCTGCACCTGTGTTGCTGCAACTGCAACTGGAGAGTGGAGGAACTGGAGAGGAGATAGCAGAGTGAAGAGAGCTGCATTTACAACTTAACTGTGGAACTGTTGCACTTTTTCAAGGACTAAGAAGACCTGCAAGTCATTTTGGAGAGGTGGGTGTTGGAGCACCAGAGAACTGTTTGTTGTTTGGACTGTTGGGGGAGGGAGGAGGCACCGGAAGATCCAGGGGTGGGGCTGCCAAATTCTATAGGGAGCCCCTGTATTTGCTCTTGTGTTTATCTTCCATCCTGCACAAAAGGGTCTCACTCCCCACCCCCAACAGTGTGGCTCGGGACAGCTGGAGCTGCCCAGCTGATAACAATCCTTATGCAACAGCAGGAAAGGGAGAGAACCGGACGGCGTTAGCTGACCTGGGCGAAGAACCCTCCCCCTGGGCGAAGAACTGGAAGACTTAACTGTGGACTCTGTAGCAAGTTGCTCCAACCACCAAATGAACAGTAACATCTTCGCAGCTCTTCTCTCCATTCCACCACTCGACCACCTATCTTCTCTCCTTTTCCTTTTCAGCCCTATACACTTCTACTCCCATCCCCCTCCCCACTATATTGCTTGTGTTTAAAAGTAAACTGTTGCGTACTTTGTTTCTTGGGGTTGGGCGTGGCTCTGTGACCCCATGGCAAGCCCCTCTTCGCTAATGGCGGGGCCTTCACACACATATGTTGCTGCTGCAGCTGCACCTGTTGCCCCGTCACCGTTTGCATTAATAACATCGAAGCATGGGGTCAAGAGTTATGTCCACCCAAACATGTCAATAGAGGTATGCGTAAAGGCAATGGCTGAGGTTGTCGGCCCTTCGGCCATTGTTGCTGCCTCAAAAATGTACGGGAAGGTGGTGTTTTTCCTGAAGACCGAGCGGGCGGTGTCCCTGGCTCTGAGCAAGGGGCTCACCATGGGCGGGGCCGTTCTGCCAGTGGACCCCCTGGAGGCCACTGCACAAAGGATCATTCTATTGAATGCCCTGCCCTTCATTCCTGGTGAGCTCCTCCTTCCCCACATGCACCATCTGGGGGTGGTAAAGACGGGACTCTCCCCAGTCCCACTCGGTCTTTGGGAGAACAGCCTCTGGCACGTGTTCTCCTTCCGCCGCCAGCTATTCATGCAGCTGGTGCAGGAGGAGGTCACAGGTGGCCATTTCAATGTAGAGTTCCAGGGGACGGCCTACCGCATCTTCTGGACCTTGGACGGGGCACGGAGCCATGTGTGCAAGGGGGTGGGGCATGTAGTTAAGAACTGCCCCAACCTCCCGGCTGCCAATTCCACCTCAGCGGTCCAGGGTGCCACCGCTGCACCACCTCCCACTCCCCTTACATCTCCACCTGACACCAGTCGGTCAGTTCTGAAGGCTGTGATTTTCACAGGCAGGGTGGGGAGTGCCCGTCCAGGTGGAAGGAAGGCGAGGAGAGAAAATAAACATCAAGAGATGCGTCCCCTGGGCACATTGACACAACCCGAGCCTGAGCTCAACCAAGGCCCGATCTCGAGGAGTCTACTTGCCCCAGGCCCAGGGTGACTAATAAAAATGTAAGTGCAGAGGTGGAGGACTCTGATGGCATGGAGGTGTCTGAGCCTCTGCCCCCAACTGGGAAAAAGAGGAGAAGGCACCCCTCAATAGAGGTAACACAGGGCCCTGAGGCGCAGGGCCCATCTATTGGAGGGGAGCTGTCTCCTGGTTCAGGTCCCCAGGTGTCCCCTACCACCACCATCACCAAGGCTGCAAAGTCTGGGCAGGAGTTCCCTACCCCTCAGGATGGAGGGAAGGGGGAGGCCCCTGTACATGAGGCCCCTCCTGAAGGAACAAGTGGAGCCCAGCTTGTGGTGGGGGAGGCTGGGGACACCTCCCCTTCATCCACTGCCACTGGGTCGGGTGTCCTGAATGGAGGGGAGGGCGAGGCCCCAAAGGGTCAGCCCTCCCAGCCAACATCCACCACCAACCAGGAAACACTTGACCCGGATATAATTGAAAATTTTGCCCCAGCTGCTGGGTCTTTGGGCGCTGGCGGGGCAGGAGATGGCCTCCTTTCTCCGCAGATGGATTTCCGGAGTCGGGCACTTCCATCATTGGCCTGGGGACAGAGGGAGAGGGGGGTCCTGAACTGCTGGTATCCACAGGCTCCAGTTCCATTCTCGAACCCAGAGAGGACTCCGCCGCCATCTATACTGGGGGTGGGATCGTGACGAAGGCGGGACCAACTGGCGCAGCCAGGACGTCCGCCCCAAAGTGGTGGGCGTGACGGCCACTGGCGGTGACGACCCAGAGGAGGATGGGGACTCGGTGTGGGGCACGGAGGACGATCTTGATTCCATCGCCAGTGAGGTGGTGGAGTCCCGCATGCCTCCCACCGAGTCTCCTCTTATCCCCACGGCGAAACTCCAGGATTTCCTCACTGCTTACAAGGGTTGCCACAAGGGGTCGTTGGTCGAGTCTGGCGCTGATCATCCAGTCAATCCGTGCCACCCTCAAGAAAGCCGGCATGGGCACGGTGTGAAACTGGTTGAGTGGCGCTGATTTAATGCGTTCCTCAATGGGTTGCTGGGGGACTGGAAGGCCAGGTGCACTTCCGCTCCCTCCTCACAGAGAGGTGTTGCTGACAGTTTTAAGTACCTTTGACATGAAGATAACCGTAGCCAGCCTCAACATCAATGGCAGCAGTGGGTGTCACCGCAGATTTCACAATCTCTCAATCCTCAGCGAAGGGAGATATGCGGTGAGCTTTCTGCAGGAAACCCACACCGTTCCAAGAGATGAAACCACCTGGCTTCTGGAATGGCAGGGTAGGGTCTACATGAGTCACCTCACCTCCATTTCTAGTGGGGTGGCTATCTTGTTGGCCCTGACATTTCAGCCGGAGTTCGTGGGGGTAAAGGAGCTGGTGCCGGGCCGCTTGCTCCACCTCGTCGTTCACCTGGGGAGCATTTCGCTCCACTTAGTGAACGTGTACGCGCCCAGGCCTGGTGCGTTGCAACTGCGCTTCTTTGAAGAAGTGTCCGCTCTCTTGAGCTTCATCGATAGCAGCAAGTGCATCATCCTCGGGGGAGAGGGGAAGGAATTTTAATAGTACCCTCGAGGTGGGGGACCACTCCAGTCCCCAGAGTGGCCAAGCGTCGGTGGAGAAGTTGAGGGGATTGATCAGCTCCCTCAACTTGCTGGATGTTTGGTGGAATCTCCATCCCGACTCCAGCGCCTTCACGTGGAGGTCTGGAGGAGGACGGTCCCGAATCAACCGCCTTTACTTTTTGCAGGCGTATGTCTGCCGCGTCTCGGCAGCCTCCATGCGGCTGGTGCCGTGGTCAGACCACCACCTGGTGTGGGCGGAGTTCATGCCGCTCCGCACGCGGGCGGGGTCCACGTACTGGCACTTTAACAACCAGCTGCTGGAGGACGAGCGATTTCGGGACTCATTCTGTCGATTCTGGGTCGACTGGAGAAGGAAGCAGGGGGGCTTCCCCTCCTTGAGGCTATGGTGGGATGTGGGCAAGACTCACATCCGCGTCTTCTGTCAGGAGTACGCAAAGGGGTTGACCAAGAGGCGGGAAGCCAAGATCGGGTGCCTACAGAGGGAGGTGCTCGACTTGAGTCCCGCCTTGCTCATGCCGTCGTGGACCCGGCCCTGTGGCAGGCGTACAAAGAGAAGAATGGCGCGCTGAGGGACCTGCAGCTCATTGGGTCCCGAGGCGCATACGTGAGGTCGCGGATCCAGATCCTGGAAGATTTGGACCGCACCTCACCCTTCTTCTACTCACTGGAAAAATGGCGGGGGGTCCTTAAGCAGCTCGATGAGCTGCTGGCCGATGACGGATCCTCCATCACGGATCCGGAGGGAATGGGCCTCCTGGTCCGTACTCATTCCAGTGCGTTGTTCTCTCCGGATCCATCCAGCGAGGACACGTGCAGAGTTTTGTGGGAGGACCTGCCGCAGGTCAGCCCGGAGGGTGCCGAAGGATTGGAGGCTCCGCTCACGTTGGCGGAGCTGACCGGCGCCCTCCACCAGCTCTCGAGGGGCAAATCCCTGGGGTTGGACGGACTGACCCTGGAGTTCCTCAGAGCGTTCTGGGACTTCCTGGGGGAGGATTCCACGCGGGTCCTGGGGGAAAACCTGGTGACCGGGGAGATGCCCCTCTTGTGGCGCAGGGCAATCATCGTCCTGCTGCCGAAGAGGGGCGATCTCCGCCTGCTTAAAAACTGGCATCCGGTCTCCCTCCTCAGCACGGATTATAAGATCTTTGCCCAGGCTATGTTTACCCGCCTGGGCTCCGTGCTGGCCCACATGATACACCCGGACCAGTCCTACACGGTCCCGGGCCGGTCCATCCAGGACAACATCCACCTGGTCCGGGACCTGATCCATCTTTCCCAGAGGACTGGGCAGTCGGTCGCCTTTCTCTCCCTCGATCAGGAGAAGGCGTTCGACAGGGTGGATCACGAATATCTTTTCGGGACTCTGCGCGCTTTCGGCCTCGGGCCACATTTCGTGGCCCGGGTCCGACATTTATACGCCGCCGCAGAGTGTCTGGTCAAAGTTAACGGGTCCTTGACGGTGTCCCTTCGCTTTGGGAGAGGACTGCATCAGGGATGCCCCATGTCCGGCCAATTGTATACATTCTGCGTGGAGATTGTATACCATCTGTGTGGAGCCCTTCCTGTGCCTGCTTCGCAGGAGGTTGACGGGATTGTCTCTGCGCGAGCCGGCCATGCAGGTCGTCATCTCGGCTTACGCCGATGACGTGCTCCTCGCGGTCACAGATCCCGTTGACTTGCGGAGGATGCGCGACTGCCAGCAGACCTTTTCTGCTGTGTCCTCCGTGAGGATCAATTGGGAGAAATGTTCTGGACTCCTGGTGGGTCAGTGGCGGGTGGACTCCGTGCTGGAGGAGTTGACACCTGTTGCGTGGAGCACCACGCACCTCCTCTATCTGGGAGTCCACCTTAGCCCCGCTGAGGAAGCCTGGCCGGCAAACTGGCAGGAGATGGAGGCGAAGGTCACCACTCGGCTGGGACACTGGACAAGACTGCTCCGAGTGCTTTCCTATAGGGGCCGAGCGCTGGTCATAAACCAACTGGTGGCCTCGATGCTGTGGTACCAGGTGGTCACTTTGGTCCCACCCCCTGCATTCACCAGCAAGACTCAGAAGAAACTCGTCGATTTCTTCTGGGGCAAGAGGAAACACTGGGTCTGTGCCGCGGTCCTGAGTCTGCCGATCGAGGAGGGCGGCCAGTCGCTGGTGTGCGTCCGCACCCAGGCTGCGACTCTCCGCCTTCAAACCCTGCAGATATACCAGTACATCGAGCGTCCTCCCAAATGGTGTGCGCTGGCGGTGTATTTTTTCCGCCAGTGTCACTGCCTTCAAGACGACACGCAGCTCCCGGTGGAGTCCGTTAGCCGCGACTCCCTGAGGGAGTTGCCTGTCTTTTACCGGGATCTATCCTGAGTCTGGCACTATGGTTGCCTACAGTCAGGGTGCTCCCCCACCGGCAGAGGAGAGCGCCTCGGCTGTCCGGGCGGCTGACTCCAGGGATGGAACGATGGGCGGAGGAGTAGCCGAAGCCCCCGGGATGCCCCTCACTGTGGGTGGCATGGGGGCTCAGGAGAGCGGAGCGCTCCCGGCCGAGCTGACCCCCGCTCGGCCGGTATTTCTCATTGAACCCAGCCACCGAAACCCTCCTCGGGAGCCGGTCCCGCATGACCCGAGCCGCCTCTCGGAAATGCCCTCCGTGCCATTCCAATCAGTGCGGATGGGTTTCCTGCACGGGCTGCTCCTGCACACTCCCCACTTCCTCGCCCTCGTCAGCAGGCCGGACACGCCCTGGCGGTCCACGTTGCCATCTGGCGGTGAGGAAAATCCCGGATGGAGGTCTCTCTATGCGGGAGTCCTCCCCCTTTGCATCGGGGACCTGGGGTGGAGCGTGTTGCACAGGGCAGTCCCGTGCAATAAAGTTTTAAGTATGTTCACAGACTCCCAGGCCGCTTGTAATTTCTGCGACCTGGACGGGTCCGTGTTGCACGTATATATGGAGTATGTGATGTTGTCGACCCTCTTTGAGTATTTGAAGGGGTTGCTCCTCAGGTTTTGGCTGCACTTCAGTCCCACACTCCTGATCTTTGGGCACCCGGTGCAGAGGGGCGTGGGCCGGGAGGAGGATTTCCTTGGCAGTCTGCTCCTGAGCCAGGACCAGGTGGCAATTCACAGGTCCAGGCTGTGGGCCATCAGGGGGTCCGTCCTCCCTGATTGCCTGCCCCTCTTCTGCGGTTTCGTTCGTGCCCGCGTGTCCCTGGAGAAGGAGCATGCGGTGTCCGCCGGTATGCTTGAGGCCTTCCGCGACCGGTGGGCACCGCAGGGACTGGAGTGCTTTGTCGACGCCGAGAACGGCATTTTAATTTGAGTTTTTTGTTTATTTATTTGATTTTAATAAAGTTATTTTAAAAAATATGTATATAAAGGGGGCCTGAGGAATAAAGTCCCCCTCAACATAAAATATATACAAAGGGCCTGGGGTATAACGGCCACCTTTATCAAAAAAACAGATTCAAAAAATAGTAAGGTTCCATCTACCCTCTCTATTTGTCTCTCCCTCTCCCCTTCTCTTGCTCTGTCTCCCCGTCTCTCTCTGTCTACCCCATATCTCACTCTGTCTCTCACTCTGTCTCCTCGTCTCTTGCTCGGTCTCTCCCCTCTCTCACTCTGTCTCCACCTGTCTCACTCTGTCTCTCCCTCTCTCTTACTTTGTCATTCCCTCTTTATCACTCCATCTCTCTGCATGTCTTTCTCTCCCACCCTCCATGTAACACACTTTTCCATACGTCCGTGATTCTTCCCCGGTTCCTCTATCACACTCCCATTCATTCTATCACCCTCTTCCACTCTCCGTCTTTCCCTCCCATTATCTCCAACTGCCCCTCCCTTTTTCTCTGTCTCTCCCATTCTCTCGGTCCCTCGTCATTTTTCCACATTCCTTTGTCCTTCTGTCCCTCCCTGACATAATAACATAAGAAATCCGAGCAGGACTAGGCCATACGGTACCTCAAGCCTGCTCTGCCATGACTGAGTGAGCCTTCGTTTTTCTGCTTCCGAGGCAATTATATCCTTATTTTCGTACAGGGACCAGGACTGCACACAGTATTCCAGGTGTGGTCTTACCAAAGACTTGTACAATTGTAACAAGACTTCCTCACCCTTGTCTTCCAGTATCCTTGCAATCAAGGCCAACACAGCATTTGTCTATCTACTTGCACCAGCAGGTTAACTTTGTGCGATTTGTGTACAAGGACACCCAAATCCCTCTGAGCACCAACATTTGATAGCTTTTCACCTCTTACATAAGATACTGTTTTTCTATTATTCCTACTGAAATGAATAACCTCACATTGTCCCACATTATATTCGAGCTGCCACTTTCTTGCCCATTGTCCCTTTGCAAGCACTTTGTGTCCTCCTCTCAGCTTACTTTAACTGTACTGTCAGTAAACCTGGATACATTACACTCGTACCCTTCATCTAACACATCGATATAGATTGTAAATAGCTGCGACTCTAAGATCCTTGTGGCACCTCACTAGTACTGGCCTGCCAACCTGAAATTGACCCATTGATTCCGACTAAGATTTCTAAGGAACCCCAATGTACATAAGTTTAATGTATCATTTTACAATGTTAATTTGAACAGCCCAGTTGTATGACAAAAGGTTAGATTTTCTACATCTGTGACCCACAGGCACACATTCTACACCTTGACTGGGTAACTAAATGTTCATAGTTAAAGAGGACAGACACATCCCAGAGTGCAGTAAAGCAGCCCTGAGAGAGAGACTCGCACATTTGAAGTTTAATTACTGAATGGCCACAGCACAGTGAAGGACATTTGCGACCCAATATGAGATGTAAAGGTAGGACTGATGGTTGTTGACAGAACACTGTTGCTGGAAGCTGACAACTCCCAATTTTTCTTTGTGAATTAATGCAATCAGAATTGCCCAATTCAGTCTCAGTGCAAGATATATTCTGTCACAAGAAGGAATTAACTCGATGTCGTAATCTGTTTTTTCAATTTTTAAAAATAATATGTTGAACAATGTTTGCAACATCAATATCCCTGTGGTGATCTCACAGGGTATAAATTACAAGCTCTGGGAATGTATCACCTCAGAGTTTAATACAGAGAGATTACCTGCAGCACGAATAAATAGATCACTTTGCAGAGAATATGCGTGAAACAATTTATACTGTCCTGCAAATTTACTATCCAATCATTGGCATCATTGGTGTTCCTGGTAAGTGACAATAGCCATTCAAGTTATGACTTAGTTTCTGGTTTTAATATAGGAGATATGATCAGTAAGTTCGCAGATGACATGAAAATTGGTGGTGTTGTAAATAGTGAGGAGGAAAGCCTTAGATTACAGGATGATATCGATGGTCTGGTAAGATGTGCAGAGCTGTGGCAAATGGAATTTAATCCTGAAAATAAGGTCAGAGGGACCTTGGTGCACTTGTCCATCGATCACTGAAGGCAGCAGCAGAGGTAGATAACGTGGTTAAGAAGGCATATGAGATACTTGCCTTTATTAGCCGAGGCATAGAATATAAGAGCAGGGAGGTTATGATAAAGCTGTATAAAACACTAGTTAGGCCACAACTGGAGTACTGTGTACAGTTCTGGGCACCACACTATAGGAAGGATGTGATTGCACCAGAGAGGGTGCAGAGGAGATTCACCAGGATGTTGCCTGGGCAGGAGCATTTCAGCTATGAAGAGAGACTGAAAAGGCTAGGATTATTTTCCTTGGAGCAGAGAAGGATGAGGGGCGACATTATTGAGGTATACAAAATTATGAGGGGCATTAGTAGGTTAGATAGGAAGAAACCTTTTCCTTAGCGGAGGGGTCAATAACCAGGGGGCATAGATTTACAGTAAGTGGCAGGAGGTTTAGAGGGGATTTGAGGAAAAATTATTTCACCCAGAGGTGGTTGGAATCTGGAATGCACTGCCTGAAGAGGTGGTAGAGGCAGGAAACCTCACAACATTTCAGAAGTATTTAGATGAGCACTTGAAATGCAATAGCATACAAGGCTACTGGCCAAGTGCTGGAAAATGGGATTAGAATAGTCAGGTGCTTGATGGCTGGCATGGACATGATGGGCCGAAGGGCCTGTTTCTGTGCTGTATAACTCTCTGACGCTGAGGCTCTATGATATAGTGGTGACTGTGATACAGACACCAGATTAGTGATATCATTTCAATGAATAGGAATTCCAAAGATTTACTGTCCTGTTTCAACGTTTTTTATCTAAATATATATTTCTATTGAAATCTCATGGCCAAGTTGTTATCAAATTTAGTGCAATGCCATGAAGTCTTGTTTCTGCCCTCTGTGCTGGTACGGGTCATGGATATTTGTACAGGAAGTATCTGTCACTGTAGAATTGTACTGAGTGTGGGTCACAAACTGGAGTGGAACACTTGACCCCAGTGGCCATGTCTTACTGGGAGTTTCTGTCACTGTGGAATTGTACTGAGTGTGGGTCACTAACTGGTGTGGAACACCTGGCCCCAGTGGCCATGTGTTACTGGGAGTATCTGTCACTGTAGAATTGTACTGAGTGAGGGTCACTAACTGGAGTGGAACACTTGACCCCAGTGGCCATGTGTTACTGGGAGTATCTGTCACTGTAGAATTGTACTGAGTGAGGGTCACTAACTGGAGTGGAACACTTGACCCCAGTGGCCATGTGTTACTGGGAGTATCTGTCACTGTGGAATTGTACTGAGTGAGGGTCACTAACTGGAGTGGAACACTTGACCCCAGTGGCCATGTGTTACTGGGAGTATCTGTCACTGTGGAATTGTACTGAGTGAGGGTCACAAACTGGAGTGGAAAAGTCTCATTCTATTTTGAAGTCATTGTTTGAGCTGACTGATCTCTCCACTTCATGGAGCTGTCTCCATCATTTACACATGCAATGGTTTGCAAACGGGAAGATTTTTGCTGTTTATTGAAAATGTCTGTTGGTGAGTTTATAAAGTGGAATGTATTGATATTGCTCTGTCTCCTGTTGAACTGCTGCAACAGAAACAGACATTAATTATTAACTGACAGGTAAACAACAGGACAGCACCGTTACTGTATTCAAATCCTCTGTATAATGGTTCATTCTTAATCTGCATATAGTTACTGTAAACACTTTGTTTGTTTTAGTTCTGTTTGGTCCCCTTCCCCCGAACTCGATCCTGAGAATCTTTGGGTCATGAGTGCTGAATTTTATTATCTGTCTATCATTGGGTGTATTTATTGAATCATCCATTTCAGTAATTGATAAAGATTTGTTGGATCAGTTCTCAGCTATGATTCAGAGTCTTTGCACATGTAACATGCACCTACAGCTGCCCTTAGCTCAGTCAGGCGTCCTTCTGTGAGGAGAGACACCTGTAACTGAGGGACAGACATATTGGGATTTCATTCTGCAGAGATCAGAGAGGTGGCAGTAAATAAAACCTTAATAAATGGTCGAATAAATGGAGAAATTCTCTGAGTTCTGGTATCATCCTGGTTAAAATAATTGCACCTGCTCCAGTGCATCATGTTCCTGTATGTCATACGGAGACCGGAAATGCACACAGAATGCTAGGTGTTGTTTCACCGAGGCTCTGCATTGGTTTAACATCAGCTCTTTGCTTTTTCAGTTCCATTCCTCTAAAAATGAACTGCAAGGCTTTCCTTGAATTTTATGGTAGTGTTAACCTGTGTTGCTACTTTAAATGATGTGTCAATCTATAGCCCCGAATCTCTTTGCCCCTCTACCCCATTCAGACACTTAACATCCAAAGATTGCTTGAGAAACTTATTCTTCTGACCAAAATTCAGCAACTCACATCAGTTCTAATCAAATTAATTTACATTTAAAAGCCCAATGTGTACCTGTCCTTATTATTGTTATTAAAGTGTTCAGGTATTTTGTTGCATTTTTCCTGCGTATTAACTGTGCTCTCAATTTGGAATTATCGGCCAATTTTGAAAACATGCCTCTGCTTCCCAAGTCCATATTGTTTATGTAAATGGTGAACCACAGTGTTCCCAGCACTGATCCTTGTGGAACACCATTTCCCACCTTCTGTCAATCTGACTAAATACTTTTAACCCCTTCTCCCTAGTTTCTGTTTTTGCCGCCCATTTAGCTTGACTCTAAATTCCATTTGCTCTGAGATTAGTTATGAACCTTTAGAACATCAATGTATATTACATCTATTGTATTAGCCTGATCGACACTTTCTGATAGTTATTCAAAACATTCAATAAGATTGGTCAAGTATGAGCTTCCTTTTGGAATCTGTGCTGACTCCTGTTCATCATATTATGTGTTTCTAGATTTTTTCTGTTATATCGTTGTACAAGAATTCCATTATCTTTCCTACCACTGATGGTATCACCGCTGGTCTATAGTTCTTTTGACTTGTGTAATGGAATCCAAAGCTTGTTTTTGCTTAGACTCTAACTCCAAGGCAAACTAGAATTGAAAGAGAAACGTGAACCAAAACTGAAACAGAAGCTGGAAATACAACTTCTAGTTTCTGAGGAAATTGAAATTGAACCTGATTAAAGGAGACAGAGTCCTCCCCAGACCAGGCAGGAGTGAAGCTCCAGAAAGCAGAAAAAGATGAAGACTGAATCCAGGAGCTGTTCCTGATACTTAAAGTAGCCGACTAACCAGATCTGGGAATATAGTGCACAGGTTGTCACTGAAGGACTCGGAAAAAGAGAAGACTGTTAAATCTACAGCATCAAGACTGTCATGAGCAGAGCTGAGGAGGTGCTGGAGAATTGTGTCTTGTGGTGAAGACTGCACCCGTGAAGTTTGGATTGAGAGGAAACTGCTATCAGAAGAGGAACAGTAGCTGAAGCCTTGAAGAAAGGAGCAGAAAATCTATATCAGGAACTTCAGAGTTGTGAAGAACTGTGGGACTGTAATTTGTTGCCATATATGCTGGGTGGACTGCCTAGTGAAACTGTGAGACCCATCTCTGTTGTGTCTGATAGTTAAGGTGGAATTTGTATATATATATTATATATATATATAGACAGTGATCTGATTTTTGCTTCATGTTTAATTTATGTTGGTTTTGCTTTATGTGTTAAAGTAAAATTTATAAAAGTGAAATCTTGTCCGTTTGGTTTGGTTTCCTAAATTGGGGTCAATCGGTGGATTTGATTCTTTTGGTTTGTTGGTGATCTCCACAGGTTGCTGCTGCTCCCTCCATTTTTCTTGGAGTTGTCTTGCTGTGAAGATCCTGTCCACTGTGCCTCTTGATGGACAGAATCCGCATTGTAATACCAGGAGGAGCTCTTCAGCCACGGGGAGGAGGAAGTTGAACAGGACTCTTGCAATGACCTTCCCTGTGGCAGACAGCAGGCGGACCACGGGGAGGAGGAAGTTGAGCAGGACTCTTGCGATGACCTTCCCTGTGGCGGACAGCAGGCGGACCACGGGGAAGAGGAAGTTGAGAAGGACTCTTGCGATGACCTTCCCTGTGGCAGACAGCAGGCGGACCACGGGGAGGAGGAAGTTGAGAAGGACTCTTGCGATGACCTTCCCTGTGGCGGACAGCAGGCATACCCCTCTCTAGTTACCACAGTGGGTCTTGTTGCCTTTATTGAAGATGGCCACAATTACGGCATCTCAGAGATCCCCCGGCGTGCTCTCCTCTTTCCAGATGAGGGAGATAGGGCCATGTATTTGTGTCAGTAGTGCCCCTCCACTGTATTTTTAGAATTTCCACAGGAATTCCATCTACGATGGCAGCCTTATTGTTTTTTAGCTGTCGTATGACCTTTTCGATCTCATGTCAGGCTGGAGTTGTGCTGAGGTCGTGGCGTGTAACATGCTGTAGAATGTAGTCGAGGGTGCTCGCATCAAGGACTGAGTTGCAATTGAGAAGATCTTCAAAGTGCTCCTACACATGGCCTTCTTTGACCTCACAAAGGCCTTTGACTCTATCAACCTGGAGGGTTTACGGAACATCCTCCTCAAATTTGGCTGCCCGGAGAAATTTGTCACCACCCTCCGCCTTTTGTGCAATGACATGCAAACTGTAATCCTTGCCAACGAGTCTGCCACTGACCCCGGCTGAGCGCAAACTTGGGTCAAGCAAGGGTGTGTCATCGCAACAACGCTCTTTTCATCTTCCTCAATGCAACTCTCCACCTCATCTCCTTGACATTCCCTGTTGGAGTAGATCTACTCTGCACGATGAGCAGCAAACTATTTAACCTTTGTGGCCTCCTGTCCAGAACCAAGGTCACTCCAACATCTGTCATTGAGCTGCAGTACGCTGACGATGCTTGTGTATGCACACACTCAGAGGCCAAGCTTCAAACCCTCGTCGATGCATTCACAGAGGTGTATGAAAGAATGGGCCTTAAACTAAACATATGGAAGACAAAGGTCCTCTATCAGTCTGCTCCCTCAGTGCAACATTGCCATTCAAGATCCACAGCGAACCACTGGACAATGGGGATCACTTCTCATATCTTGGGAGCCTCCTCTCGGCCAGGGCAGACATCGACGATGAAACTTAGCATCGCCTCCAGTGTGTCAGTGCAACCATCGGTCATCTGAGAAAAAGAGTGTTTGATGACAAAGGCCTCAAACCTGGCACCAGGCTCATGGTCTACAGGGCCGCAGTGTCACCTGCCCTCCTCTATGCATTGGAAACATGGACAGCAGACATCTCAAAGCCCTGGAGATATCACCAGCAGTGCCTCCGCAAGATCCTGCAAATTCAGTGGCAGGACAGGCACTCCAATATCAGTGTCCTCTCTCAGGCCAAAGTTCCCAGTATCGAGACACTAGTCATGACTATTCAGTGACACTGTGCGGGCCACATCGTCCACATGTCTGACACAAGACTCCCAAAACAAGCATTCTACTCCGAGCTCCGTCACGGCAAGAGGCCACCAGGAGGGCAGAGGAAACGCTACAAGGATGTCCTTCAAGCCTCCACTGATTTGTGGGAATTTCTTTCTGAGACCACCCAAAGTGGAGAAGAAACATCCACGATGGTGCCAGCCAGTCCGAACAACGTCGACATGCCCAAGCAGCGATGAAGTGCAAACAGTGGAAGGAGCGTTCGGAATATCGAGCATCCCATTCACTCGCCTCACCAAACATCACCTGCCTCACCTGTGGCAGAGCGTGCCGATCCAGAATTGGTATATTCAGTCACAACCCTAAAGTGGAAGAAAGTCAGCCTCATTCCCAAGGACTGCCTAAGAGAAAGACAGAGGTCTCCACACGGATCATTATACTCGTTTAAATACAAGAATCACATTAGCTGTCCATCAGTCCTCTAGCACTATTCCCGATTCTGATGATTATTAATGAACAGAGAACAATTCCTCTTCCTATCTCTTCATTATCTTTTATAGTCTGTGTGGATGCAATCTATGTGAACCAGAGATTTTACCCACTTTCTGATACATTATCAAATATCAAAAACAGATATAGCAATGCAAAACTGGGCATCCATGAGGTGCTGTGGGCCATCAGCAGCAGCAGAATTGTACTCAACCACAATCTGTAACCTCATGGCCCGGCATCTCCCCCACTCTACCATTACCATCAAGCTGGGGGACCAACCCTGGTTCAATGAAGAGTGCAGGAGGCCATGCCAGGAGCAGCATCAGGCATACCTCAAAATGAGGTGTCAACCTGGTGAAGCTACAACCCAGGACTGCTTGCGTGCCAAACTGTGTAAGCAGTATGCGATAGACAGAACTAAGCGATCCCATAACCAACGAATCAGATCTCAGCTCTGCAGTCCTGCCACATCTAGCCGTGAATGGTGGTGGACAATTAAACAACTAACTGGAGGAGGTGGCTCCACAAATATCCCCATCCTCAATGATGGGGGAGCCCAGCACATCAGTGCGGAAGATAAGACAGAAGCATTTGCAACAATCTTCATCCAGAAGTGCCGAATTGATGATCCATCTCAGCCTCCTCCTGAAGTCCCCAGCATCACAGATGCCAGACTTCAGCCAATTCGATTCACTCTGCGTGATATCAAGAAACGACTGAAGGCACTGGATACTGCAAAGGCTATGGGCCCTGACAATATTCCGGGAATAGTACTGAAGACCTGTGCTCCAGAACTTGCCGTGACCCTAGCCAAGCTATTTCCAGTACAGCTGCAACACTGGCATCTACCCTGCAATGTGGAAAATTGCCCAGGTATGTCCTGTACACAAAAAGCAGGACAAGTCCAACCTGGCCAATTACCGCCCCATCAGCCTACTCTCAATCATCAGTAAAGTGATGGAAGGTGTCATCAGCAGTACCATCAAGCAGTACTTGCTTAGCAATAACCTGCTCAGTGATGCTCAGTTTAGGTTCCACCAGGGCCACTCAGCTCCTGACCTCATTACAGCCTTGGTTCAAACATTGACAAAAGAGCTGAACTCAAGAGCTGAGTTGAGAGTGACTGCCCTTGAGATCAAGGCAGCATTTGACCGAGTATGGCATCAAGGAACCCGAGCAAAACAGAGGTCAATGTGAATCAGGGGGAAAACCCTCCGCTGGCTGGAGCCATACGAAGCGTAAAGGAAGATGGTTGTGGTTGTTGGAGGTCAATCATCTGAGCTACAGGACTTCACTGCAGGAGTTCCTCAGGGTAGTGTCCTGGGCCCAACCATCTTCAGCTGCTTCATCAATGACCTTCCTTCAATCATAAGGTCAGAAGTGGGGATGTTCGCTGATGATTGCACAATGTTCCGCACGATTCGTGACTCCTCAGATACTGAAACAGACCGTGTAGAAATGCAGCAAGACCTGGACAATATCCAGGCTTGGGCTGATAAGTGGCAAGTAACATTCGCGCCACACAAGTGCCAGGCAATGACCATCTCCAACAAGAGAGAATCTAACCATCTCCCCTTGACATTCAACAGCATTACCATCGCTGAATCCCCCACTAGCAACATCCTAGGGGCTACCATTGACCAGAAACTGAACTGGAGTAGCCATATAAATACCGTGGCTACAAGAGCAGGTCAGAGGCTAGGAATCCTGAGGCGAGTAACTCACCTCCTGACTGCCCAAAGCCTGTCCACCATCTACAAGGTACAAGTCAGGAGTGAGATGGAATACTCTCCACTTGCCTGGATGGGTGCAGCTCCAACAACACTCAAGAAGCTCGACACAAAGCAGGACAAAGCAGCCCACTTGATTGGCACCCCATCTACAAACATTCACTCCCTCCACCACTGACGCACAGTGGCAGCAGTGTGTACCATCTACAAAATGCACTGCAGCAATGCACCAAGGCTCCTTAGACAGTACTTTCCAAACCCGTGACCTCTACCAACTAGAAGGACAAGGGCAACAAATACATGGGAACACCACCACCTGCAAGTTCCCCTCCAAGTCACACACCATCCTGACTTGGAACTAAATCGCCGTTCCTTCACTGTCACTGGGTCAAAATCCTGGAACTCCCTTCCTAACAGCACTGTGGGTGTACCTACCCCACATGGACAGCAGTGATTCAAGAAGGCAGCTCACCACCACCCTCTCAAGGGCAATTTGGGATGGGCAATAAATGCTGTCCTAGCCAGCGACGCCCACATCCCATGAATGAATTAAAAAAATCTTCCTGGAAAGACTCTGTTCATTTCTCCCAGTTTCTCTACCTCTGTTCCATCTGTCCTGACAATGCTACCTTCCACATAAGTGCTTCTGAAATATCTTCATTATTCCTCAGCCGAGGATTCCCCTCCACTGCGGTTCTCAGGGCCCTCGACCGTGTCCATCCCATTTCCTTCATTACTGCCTTCACTCCTTCCCCTCCCGGGCAGAACCACGATAAGCTTCCCCCTTGTCCTCAACTTGCACCCCACCAGCCTCCACATGCTGCACATCAGCCTGAAACAATTCTGCCACATTCAATATATTCTGTTTCCCCTCCCATGCCCCAGATCATCGTAAAACCCTGGTCCACTCCTCGATTACCCCTAACATCTGCTCCCTTTACTAGAGCCCCTTCACATGCAGGCGCAGGAGACGTAAAACCTGCCCTTTCACCTCCACCCAAGGCCAAGGCCTCAAAAACCTTTTCCAGGTGAAATAGCAATTTTCTTGTACTTCTTAGAATTTAGTCACTGTATTCGCTGTTCACGATGGAATCTCCTGCACACTGGGAGAGCAGCAAATGCAGATTGGGTGATTGCTTTGCAGAACTCCTTTATTCAGTCTGCAAGTGTGACCCTGAGCTTCCGGTCATATGTCCCTTCCATTCTACATCTCACTCCCACTCAATAATCTCTCAGTCCTCAGACTCCTACACTCTTCCACTGAGGATCAAAGAGGAAAAACACCAGAGATCTCAATTCGGCATTTTATTGCCTATCGGACTGAACGCTAGGACTAAAACCCTCAGATTATAACCATTGCTCCCACTTTCTCAGACGGCCTGTGATGGTAATGGAGATGGCTACACCAGAGTCACTGGGAGTGGAGGGGGTGTGGGCTGGTGCTTGGGGTGCGGATCCCCTATTGGTACACAGCTGGCAGGCTGGTGCACACCCCTGGAGTCTATCCACCATTCTCTGTCACTTTTCTGGGCCACTGGAGCCTTGTCCTCTTTGCCAGATTTTCCATGTTTCCCTCTATCTCTGATTTTCTGCTGTCACCATTTACACCTCCTCTGGACCCATCCTCTGTTGCTTTAATTGTCACTTTCACCTTGCACCATCATCCCTTTTATCATTGAATCATTCCTGCCCTCCAGCCGATCACAGACCTTTCCTTTCGTTCTTTGCTCCCTCTATACACCACTTTTCACTGCCTCAATCACTGGTTTAAAACTGTTAATCTCTAATATCTGCCAGTCCTTTTGAAAGGCCATTATCGTGAAAATTTAACTCTGTCTCTCTCTCTCTCCACAGATGTTGCCTGACCTGCTGAGTGTTTTCCACACTCTCCTATTTTTATCAGATTTACAGCTGTTTCAGTATTTTGTTTTCACTCCAATGTTTAGGCCTGGATATTAACAGGGGTGAGTGACAGAGGTGGGGAGCGGAGTTTCAGAGTTTTAACTCCACAGATTGCCTCTTTTATCCTTGACAGGTTCCCTGCCCTGAAGTCAGCCTGATTGACAGGCTTGACCTCCAGTCGAGCAGGGCGGACACCGGAGCAGGCCTCAGGACCAGAGCGGTCCACACCCTGACCCCGGGTATCTGGGGGCTGTCTGATATTAAGGGTGTCCAATCACCTACTCCAGAGGGGTGGGGGGGGGGGGGGGGACAGAGTGGTGACATCTCCAATCGCTGGGCTGTCGATGCTCAACCCTGGGGAAGGGGTCTCCTATCGTGGTACATGGTACAAGTCCATGAATGGGGGAGTGGGAGTGCCTGATCCTCATCCCTGGGGAGGGGTCTCCCATCTTAGAGCCTGGCATGAGTGCAGGAAGGGGAGGGGGAGTGTCTGATCCTCATCCCTGGGGAGGGGTCTCCTATCCTGGAGCCTGGTCCGAGTACAGGGACGGGGAGGTGAGAGTTTGATTCAGGACATGATAGCGGGTCCTGATCCCCAGCGTGTCTAATCCCAGGAACCCAGTCCCGAACATGGAGGTTGCTCTGATCGCAGGAGGGGGTCTGAAAATGAGGTGGGGTCTGATCCTGGTAGGGTCCAATCCGGGGTGGGGGGAGGTGGTGGGGGGTCTGATCCCAGAGGAGCGGCTGGTTCTGTTTGACAGTTCGGGCTATCTTGGTATGTGGTGTGGGATCTATTGAGGAAACCTGGACGGCCAGAGATTAACCTGTAAAACAGATTAAATGAGACTTTCATCCTCATTCAAATATTTAAATTGTCATTCTGCTCTTCTGGGAGCAGTTGTTTGCTCGCTTCCTGTCACAACACCTTTAAATCTGGAAGCGGGCGTTTCAGAGGTGAGTTGGGATCGGGGAAAGATGTTTAAATTTAAAATTTGACCCACCCCAACCCTCCTGTCTTTGTGCTAAAATCATGCCCCTTACTGCCTGGGTCAGACACGGAGAATATTTGATCAGTAATTTCCAGTCTCTTTTCCCTTCTCTCTCTTACAGTTAATTTAGTGGCGATTGTGATCCTGTCCCGGGGAAAGTGCGGCCTCTCCACCTGCACCACTCGCTACCTGGTGGCCATGGCAACGGCAGATCTACTGGTCATTATTACTGAGGCCATACTGTTCAGGATCAATATTTATTATTTCCCGGGATCGTTCCTGCACCTTACCCCTGTGTGTAGTGTTATCCATGTCCTGCTTCGTGCAACCACACACTGTTCTGTCTGGTTCACCGTCACTTTCTCCTTTGATCGATTTGTGGCCATTTGTTGCCAGAAGCTGAAAACAAAATATTGCACCGGGAAAACTGCGGCTGTTGTTCTAACAACAACCGGCATCCTACTCTGTTTAAAAAATGTCCCCGTGTACTTTATACATGAACCTGCTCTGATAATCGACAATGTACCGTGGTACTGTACTGTAAAACCAAACTGTTTTACTGATCCCGGATGGGTGGGATTTGACTGGTTTGATACCATTTTAACCCCATTGCTCCCATTCGGTTTAATTCTGTTGCTCAACGCTCTGACAGTCAGACATGTTTTAGTGGCCAGTCGAGTCCGTAAGGGACTGAGGGGTCAGAGCAAGGGAGAGAATCACAGTGACCCAGAGATGGAGAGCAGAAGGAAGTCTGTGATTTTACTCTTCACCATATCCGGCAGCTTCATACTTCTGTGGTTGGTGTATATTATAGATTTCTTATACTATAACATTAGAGGAACAAATACCAATGATTACAACGATTCTGAATATATGTTGGGACAAGCTGGAGTTTTGCTGCGAAATTTAAGTAGCTGCACAAACACGTTTATTTATGGAGCAACACAGTCCAAGTTCAGAGAGCAGTTCAGGAATGTGGTGAATTATCCAGTTACTTCAATTATTCAGTTAATGAATAAACAAAAGAAATGACAAAAAATTCATGTCCCACCCACTATCGGTTAATTCTGCATGAAAAGCTACACAATAATTTGATGCTTTCACTCTTCCATAGAAACACAGAAAATAGGAGCAGGAGTAGGCCATTCGGCCCTTCAAGCTTCCTCCACCATTCATTGTGATCATGGCTGATCATCCAACTCAATAACCTGTTCCCACTTTCGCCCCATACCCTTTGATCCCTCCAGACCCAACAGCTATATCTAACTCCTTCTTGAAAACATACAATGTTTTGGCCTCAACTGCTTTCTGTGGTAGCAAATTCCACAGGCTCACCACTCTCTGGGTGAAGACATTTCTCCTCATCTCAGTCCTGAAAGGTTTACCCCGTATCCTTAGACAATGACCCCTGGTTCTGGACTCCCCCACCATCGGGAACGTCCTTCCTGCATCTACCCTGTCAAGTCCTGTTAGAATATTATAGGTTTCTATGAGATCCCCCCTCACTCTTCTGAACTCCAGCGAATATAATCCTAACCGACTCAATCTCTCTTCATACATCAGTCCCGCCATCCCAGGAATCAGTCTGGTAAACAACATGGACCACAGCGGTTCAAGAACGAGGCTCAACACCACCTCTCAACAGCAATTAATTATGAGCAATAAATGCTGGCCTGGCCCGTGTTGCCAGACCAGGAGCCAATATCGGTCAGCGAGCACAGAAGTGATGGTTAAATGGGACTTGGCATGAGTTAGCATTGAGGCAAATGAGATCAAGTTTATTTTTATTTATTTATTGTTTAATTAGAGATCCAGCACTGAAACAAGCCCTTCGGCCCACCGAGTCTGTGCCGACCATCAACCACCCATTTATACTAATCCTACACTAATCCCATATTCCTACCACATCCCCACCTGTCCCTATATTCCCCTACCACCTACCTATACTAGGGGCAATTTATAATGGCCAATTTACCTACCAACCTGCAAGTCTTTTGGTGGTGGGAGGAAACCGGAGCACCCGGCGAAAACCCACACAGACACAGGGAGAACTTGCAAACTCCACACAGGCAGTACCCAGAATTGAACCCAGGTCGCTGGAGCTGTGAGGCTGCGGTGCTAACCACTGCGCCACTGAGGTTAAAAGATGGGAGGCCGTTCAGGAGAGCATTGTAATAGTTGAGTCCAGACGTAACAAAGGCATGGGTGAGGTAATGTGCCAGTGAGAAATTCATTCTTGATCTATCTTAACAAAGTCATTAATGTGTTTATTTTAGAGGACTAATGAGGTTTTATTAAAATAGAGTAAGTAGGAATTTTACAGGGGCAAAATACTCTCCTTCTAATCGATGGAAAATCACAGGCCTTGAAACGATAGATTCCCAACAAGTGAATCTTCACCACCCATCCTCCACTCAGCAAACTGTTAAAAATAGCCATCATTCAACACACTAATGGAACTCTGAAACTACACTTTAGGAATTCCGTGCACTTAAAGAAACCTGCTGACTGACCTCAGTTATCCTGTCAGTTCCACTCTGCTCTCTGCTCAAGCAAGGTGAATAGTCTGCAAGTGTGTTCAAGCATGGGGGAATCCAGGGTTACGATAACAGGCACAGGCCATTAACTTTTCATCTTTACATTAGCCATAAGCTGTTAGGAACATCAAGCTCTCGACCAACATTGACCATTGGCAAACTTCCTCCGACTAATGGAGTGGGTGCCGTGTCAGAGTGAAGCCACCAATTGGAGGCTGAGTCTTCACTCCCATGGTGTTCGGCCTGAGTTTTCCACTTCTGCACTCACCAGCCACATATCAAAATGAATCGGGGGAAAACATCTCAGTCTTGTGGTGCACAGAGCCAGACCACACAAAGCTCCCTGTCTCGGAGAATATGAAATGGGTTCTTTGCATTAATGCAAGTCAAGTAATGTAAGTGACCCGTTAAAGATTGGTGGTGGAATTGCCATGGAAACAGTGCGTCATGTAGCAGAAACTGATCCCCAACATAATGCGTGACACAGGCCGACCCTCTATCCTGGGCATGGCTCCATGACCACTGTCCTGAATCTCATTCTAGTTTCTCCCTCAGTGATGCTCCCTGAAGATCTGACGTTTGCTGGGTTTTGAATCCAGGGATAGTTGCAAAAATCCAGCGTCCTCCTTTTCTATAACTATCAGGAAAGACTGAACAGGCTGGGCCTCGAGAAAAACAGAAGGCTGAGGGCTGACCCAATGGAGCTCTTTCCGATTATGAAGGGGTTTGACAGGGGAGATGTTCCCACACTGGAACTGCAGTGAGACAGGAACACCAGCAGATGGAGATAGTGAGTCGGGGACAGTAACTGCAGTGAGATAGGACCACCAGCAGATGGAGATAGTGAGTCGGGGACAGTAACTGCAGTGAGACAGGACCACCAGCAGATGGAGATAGTGAGTCGGGTACAGTAACTGCAGTGAGACAAGACCACCAGCAGATGGAGATGGTGAGCGAGGGACGGTAACTGCAGTGAGACAGGACCACCAGCAGATGGAGATGGTGAGCGGGGACAGTAACTGCAGTGTGACAGAATTTCAAGGTACCTGCGGGGAGACATTTTCAGTAATTTTCTGAACTTTCTTTACACTGGAGGTGAATAGTGAACGACATTTAATGCCATTTGTGTTAAATGGCAATTATCCAAACTGGCCCCTCCAGGTTTTAAATTACAGCAGCTTTTCTGTTATGTTAGTGAGGTTTTCGGGGGAGGGAGAGAGGCAGAGTTTCTGTCTGGATTAATCCATTTGGGACATTGGCTGGAATATCCCTCCCCCATTCGCTGTTTACACAGAGACTGTCTCATACCTGGGAGGGAGTGTCCAGCTGGATGAAGCAGAGAACTGGCTGGATGAACTGTTCTTTGGATGGACTGGGTGTTTGAGTGACAGGTTCTGGGATATATTGGGACATCAGCCACCATTCTTTCCTTCCATGCGACTGGTGTCTGAAGGTGAGTTTCTGTGTCTCAGTCTCTCTGTCTCTGTGCCCAGGTGAATTGCAAGCTGGTTACAGTGTGTGTGTGAGAGTCCAGACTGAATCCCTCTCTCTGTGTCCTGACCCTTTTCCCCAAATCCCACCCCCAATGCACCTGGTCCAGGATCTTTTCCCCATGGGCGAGCTGATGGAGGGACAATGGAGTGCAGACCGTGTGGGATGGTCAGTATCACATCTTTGTCGTCTCTTTCTTCCTCCTTCTGACTCAGTCTCTCTCTCTCTCAATCTCTCAATCACTCGCAAATGAGCTGCCACGTTTACTTCAAGAAGGTATTTTATTGGCCATCAAGTACTTTGAGATGTCCTAAGTCTGTGAAAGTTGTTGTATAATTGCATTGTCTATTCCAGTAATATCACGACATCAGTAATGTATTAAAATTTCACAGCTGTCCGCACATCACGGCTACAAAGTTTTATTACATTATCACGTTTTTCTGCGCAGAATGATATGGATTTTGCTGGACAGAAAGAGGCCATTTGACCCAACCCATCTTGATCTGGTGTTTAAGCTCCACATAGACCTCCAGCCACTCTATTTACAATCATCTCAGCCCATCACCAGGTCCTTCTATTCCTTTCTCCCACTTTTCGCACAAGCCCCCAGATGTTAGTAAGGAGGACTTTACAGGGTCAACAGGGCTGGGTTTGCCGTTGTCGTTTCCAGTGTCCATCTGGTTTCATTCCTTTTCCTACACTTTGTAGCAGTTTGATACAACGTAGTGAAATGCTAGGCCATTTCAGAGGGCATTTAAGTGTCATCCACATTGCTGTGGGTCTGGAGTGACATGTAGGCCAGACCAGGTAAGGACAGCAGATTTCCTTCCCTAAAGGACATTAGTGAACCAGGTGGGTATTTAAATTGCTTTTATTTCTGGATGGAGAGAGTTCAACACTTCCAAAACTCTTTGTGTGAAGGAGTGTTTCCTTAGTTTTCTCCTGAATGGACTGCTCCTGATTTTAAGGGTCTGTCTCCTTGTCCTCCAGTTCCCCAGCAGCAGGAAAAAGGTTCCTTCCCATCAATCTTTATCAATTCCTTTCATAATCCAAAAAAATTCTCAATCAAATGCAACCCGACAACCCCCCATCTCTGTAACCTCCTCCAGTCCCTACAACCCTCCCTATCTATGTAACCGCCTCCATACTGCCAACCCTTCCTATCTATGCAACCTCCTCCAATTCCTACAAACCCCCCTCCCCATTTCTGTAACCTTCTCCTGCCCCTGCAACCCTCCCTACCTCTATAACCTCCTCCAGATCCGACAACCCTTTCTATCTATGTTACATCCTCCAGCCCCAACAACCCACCCTATCTATGTTACATCCTCCAGCCCCAACAACTCTCCCTATCTATGTAACCTCCTCCAGCCCCGAAAACCTTCTCTATGTCTGTAACCTCATCTGGTCCTACTATCCTCCCTGTCTTCGTAATCTCCTCCATTCTCTACATCCCTCCTTATCTCTGTAAATTCCTCCATTCACTACATCCATCCCTATCTCTGTAACCTCCTTCAGTCATTACTTCCCTCCCTATCTCTGTAACCTCCTTTGGTCCTACAACTCTCCCTATCTCTATAACCTCCTCCAGCCCCTACATCTCTCCTCGTCTCTGTAAACTCCTCCATGCTCTACATCGCTCCTTATCTATGTAACCCACTCCAGCATGTTCTGCTCTATCGCAGTCCGATACAGGGCTGTACACAGCAGGTTAGCTTGTCCCATTAACCCATCACTCTGAATAGACCGTCCCAACACATCCCTCTGAATAGACAGTCCCAACCCATCACTCTGAATAGACCGTCCCAACCCATCGCTCTGAATAGACCCTTCCAACCCATCACTCTGAATAGACCCTTCCAACCCATCACTCTGAATAAACCGTCCCAACTCATCACAGGAGGAATAATAAAAATAATGGAGGTTCACATTCTGTTAGGATGCTGTTGGAACAGTGACGTGTCCCAGAGTTGAATAGTCGGATGCAACTCGATTTCTTTCAGGCGAGGTTGATGAACAATCTTTGATGGCAGGTATTCATGGCAATTTAACTGCAACAGGCGTCACATAGGTCTTCCATCAGGGGGATGGCGGGGCAGGTGGTAGGTGTAGCAACAGGTCTGCTTGGGTTTTGAAGCAGCAGCCCAGCATTGGAAGAATTCTTTAGATTTCTGGATTTTCTAAGAACACAGGAGGCAGCCGGAATCTCACTGGATGCAGAAATTCTTCAGAGACCGGAGGCAACAGGAATCTTCTATCTTTCCAATGCAGGATAACTTTTCAAGAGATGCAAGTCTCCTTTACAGAGAGAGATAACACTTTTTTATTGGTCTTTTCTCTCTGGCTCCGGGCGGGTCAAGCAAAGATTTCAAAATGTCTGCTCTTTGTCCCATTCACAGGCTTTTAAAGGGTCCAAAGAGAAAAAAGAACCGTGTTGAACATGGTCACATGTACAGACACAGTGTCTCCCCCTTGTCACTCAAGCTGTTCTGAGGAAATGTCAAACCCTTGTGGTTTCCTTGAAATTGCTGACCTTCCTGTCCTTTTACAAGTTTTAACTTCCTTTCAAAACACCCATATAGTTCAACTCTTTGTTTTGCACTTCCTTTCAAAACATTGCTGGAATTCCAATTATTTTGGCAGGTGTCCTTCACTGAGCATCATCCTTTTTTAAGTTTTTTGCGAAACACAAAGAAGTCCAAGATTTTAGTACAAAAATAAAACTTTTTGAGACACCTTCGCTCTTGGCGAAATGAAACACCATTCTTGAATTCATTTCAGTACAATGTAAACCAGGAATTGAGAATATTTTCAACATGTCCCTCATTCACTCTGCTGGCAGTTGACACAATTTTCCTTTGTACTATGATTCCTCATGTAACTCAATAATGTTAAATTCATGAGAAAGTATCTGCGATAACATTGCTTTTTCCTGAAGTGTGTACAATTTTCAAATGACAAGGTTGGAACAATAAACTCCATCTGAATATTCTGGCATTTTTGTTTTTAAATTTTTCCACAAAGGTCAGCGAATTATGGTCGGTGTATATCAGTGTTTCTTTGTAGTCATGGCAGACATATACTTCAAAATGGTTAAGAGCTATCAATAGTGCGAATGTTTCTTTTCCACAGTGGAATACCTTTTTTGGTGGTGATTCAGTTTTCTTACAAAGTACCCTACTGGTTTTTCTATGCCCAAGTCGTCATCCTTCAATGGGACTGCAACAACACCCAGGTCGCTAGCATCAATCGCTATCTTGAAGGGTTAAGCAAAATTTTGAGCAGCCAATGCTGGTTCATTAGTTAAGATTGCCATTAGCTTTTCAAAAGCTGCCTGGCATTCACCTGACCATACTACCTTGGTTTTCTTTTTCTGTAGCCAAGTAGTTAATGGAGCAGCTACAGCACTAAAGTTCAGTGCTAATCTTTTGTAGAATCCACACGTCCCCAAAAACATCATGATTTCACGCTTAGTTTTAGGGTAGGGTTTCCACTAAAGTTCGTACTTTTGCTGTTCTTGGCAACACTAGTTTACTCTTGCTTTTGCAAATTCGCTTTCTGCCAGACTTAGCATTATTATTATTAGCAGAATGAGCAGTATTTTTATTTTTTAAACAGAGTTTCTAGATGTTTTAAGTGTTCCTTCCAAGTATTACTGTATATTAGTACATCATCAAGATACACGACACAGTTGGCAACATTGGCTACCACTTGATTCATTAGTCTCTGAAAAGTTGCTGGGACATTTTTCAGCCCGAATGGCATCACTCAGCACTGATAAGGACTGTCTGGTGTGACAAAAGCTTATATTTCTTTAGCTCAAGGTGTCAAAGGAACTTGCCAGTATCCCTTCAACAAATTTATCTTTGTAAGAAACCTAGCACTGCCCACGATGTCAATACAGTCTTCTAAGCAAGGAATTGGGTAGGAGTCTGCCTTCGTTTCCGCATTGACTTCTCTGTGTTCTAGAAAAGGTCGGGTCGACCTGTCAGGTTTAGGCAGGAATACTATTGGTGAACTCCAGCTGCTTTGACTAGGTTCAATTAAGTTGTTTTCCAACATGTATCGTATTTCTGCTTTTACTTGGGCCTGTTTGTCTAGACTTAAGCAGTAAGGTTGCTGTTCTAAAGGAACAGATTCCCCTACAACCACATCACGTGTGGCTAAGGTTGTATATCCTGGTTTATCCCTACAGGCTCTTTTAAATGCTGTGAATAGCCTTGATAGGTCTTCTTGTTCTGCGTCTAAGTACAAAAGCATGATATCCAATTTTCCTAGCCATTCTATATTAGCTAACCGGATAGTAGGACGTTCAACCTGAGAATTGTCTAGGCTTCCTTCTGCCTCATCCTCACTATCCTTTTCCTTCTCAACAGTTCCCATTACCTGACAGACATGTACTAGCTTTTCCTCCTCCCTGCGATAATATTGCTTTAACATAATGATATGACACAGCCGATTCTTTTTCCAGCGATCGGGGATATCAATCAAGTAATTTACTTTAGCCACTCTTTTGATCACTTCATACGGACCACTGAACCATGCTTTTAATGGTTCACCCTGTAAAGGTAATTATACTAATATTTCATCCTCTGGTTGAAAATTTCGGGTCTTTGCATTCTTGTCTGCCCATTTTTTTCATATTCGCTGGGGATGCTTTTAGGCGTTCTTGAGTCACATTGCAAGCTTTTGTGAGCCTTTCCCGGAACACAGATATGTAGACTAGTGTCGAAGATTCATTCTTTTCTTCTAAGAATCTGTTTTTGATGAGTTTCAGAGGACCTCTTATTTCATGTCGGGAAACCAATTCGAAAAAACCTGTAGACTCATTCGGTGAATCTCTAGTGGCAAATAAAAGAAAGTCTAGCCCTTTATTTCAATCATGGGGATATTCATGACAGTATGCTCTAATCATGGTTTTGAGAGTTTGATGGGTACCTCTCTAAAGCTCCCTGTGTCTGTGGGTGATATACTGAGGATTTTAACTGTTTGATATCCGAATTACCCATGACTTCTTGAAATATTTTAGATATAAAATTAGAACCTTGATCCGATTGAATGTCAAGTGGCAATCCATATTTCACGAAGAATTGGGTTAACTTTTCTACTACTAGTTTAGTTTGGTTTAGTTTAGAGATACAGCACTGAAACAGGCCCTTTGGCCCACCGAGTCTGTGCCGACCATCAACCACCCATTTATACTAATCCTACACTAATTCCATATTCCTACCACATCCCCACCTGTCCCTATATTTCCCTACCACCTACCTACACTAGGGGCAATTGCTAATGGCCAATTTACCTACCAACCTGCAAGTCTTTGGCATGTGGGAGGAAACCGGAGCACCCGGAAGAAACCCGCAGAGGCACAGGGAGAACTTGCAAACTCCGCTCAGGCAGTACCCAGAATTGAACCCGGGTCGCTGGAGCTGTGAGGCTGCAGTGCTAACCACTGCGCCACTGTGCCACCCTACTACTTTGGCAGTAATTCTCCTCAAAGGAATCACTTTTGGAAATCGAGTAGCCATATCCATGATAGTGAGCGTATATTGGTGTCCTGCTTTTATTTTTGGCAAGGGTCCTACACAGTCCACCAATACCCTACTAACTGGTTCCTCAATAATTGGTATGGGAATTAAAGGTACCGGTTTTAGGGTAGGTTGCGGTTTCCCACCATTTGGCACGCATGGCAGGTCCTTATGTCCTTTGTAAGGCCTGTCCAGTAATAATGTTGACTTATATGTGAATTGGTGTTCCTGATCCCCATGTGTCCTGCTAGAGGAATGTCATCTGCTAATCTTAATATTCCTGCGATATTTAGGTGGTGCCACTAGCTCTCGAACAACCATCCAGTCTTCGTCCGCAGCTCTAAGTGGCAGTCTCCATTTCCTCTTCAGAACCCTGTCTTTAACATAATAGCCTTCTAGAACTGCTCCTGCCTCAGCTTTTGTTACAGCCCACTGAGCTACTCTGTGTAATCCTCGATGAGCTTGCTGTGCTGCGATTAAAGAAGACTTGTTAAAAATCTCATTTGGATTATCCAAATTAACAAGGAAAGTTTCAGGTACTCAGCTATCTGTTTGTGGTGCCATTTTTACCTCCGCCGAGGGAACTTGCTTATCCACTGCTGGGGCTACTACACATGTAGAAAATATTCCTGTAATTGTTCCGATTCTTTAACATAGCTTTGTTTCTCCATGAGTACAGGAGAAACGTATATTCTTGATCCGGCCAAATCATTCCCTAGGAGTAGGTCAATTCCCTCTACCAACAAACGATGGAAAATCCCTACCGTTACTATCCCAGATATTAGTTCACTCTCTAGGTGCAATCGATACAAAAGGTGCAGGTATATACTTCCAGCCAATTCCATTAACTAAATCTTTAGAATTCAGCATGTTCTCTGGTGGAAATGTTATACCTTTCCCCACAAAATAGTTTGAGTTGCTCCTGTATCCCTAAGTATAACAATAGGTTTGTCTGCCTTACGGGGAGGATATGAAGTTACTTTTCCTTTTGACAAGCGTTTGTAATACCGTTCAGGTATCTTATTCTCAACCTTTACACTCACTTTGTTTTTTGTGTCTGGTTTTACAGCTGCCATTAAAGTTGCAGCCTGTATCTCCTGTACTCTCAGTGAGAGCTCCTTTCTCTACATTAGCTTTGTGTACTCCAACAAGCCCATGGGTTTACCTCGCAACTTCCAGCATTCTGAACGAAGGTGTCCCACGTCATGGCAATGATATCACTTTAGCTTGCAGACTTCACTTCTAGCCTCACAACCTTCCTTTCTGGCCAGGGGAGGGGATCCTGGGGCTTTCCCAGCTGTTCCTTCTTGTCCCCGGCTACTTGCCTTCCTTTCACTCTCCCACTTTCTATCCTTCTCGGATTCGTGGAGGTGATGGATAGGAGGATTTTGCTCATTCACAAACTCGTAATCATCAGCAGTTTCCATTGCTTGCCTTGCTTTTAAATATTTTAGGTTCTCTACATGAGTTCTCACTACTGGACAGGTTGAATTTTTAAACTCTTCCAAGAGAATCAATTCTCGAAAGTTCTCCTACGTGGTTTTCTTCTTTACTGCCCGTATCCAATGATCAAAATTAATTTGCTTTACCTGCTCAAATTCTACATGTCTGTCCAGCCAATCTCCATATGTTCCAAAACTTCTGTCAGTAAGCTTCAGGGACTAACTTATGCGAGCAAGAAAAGCCTTTTTTGCCATCTCATAATCTGCAGGAAGAATGGCATAAACTTCATGAGTTCTGCCCATCAGCCTGCTTTGCCTAAGCAGTGTCCAGCTTTTCTTTAGGACATTATATAATTTGTTTGGTATTTTTTCAAAAGAAATGAAAAATGCCTCCATGTCCCTTTCCACAAACTTAGGAAGGGCTTGTATGGATTTAAACAGCTTTTCGCTGGATCGTGGGCTGGATTTAGATACCTCCTGAACAGAATTCTCCCTGGAGTCAAGATTACCCATTTGTCTTAGTTCCATCTTTGAATTGAAATTCTCCCTCTTCTCTTTCACTTTCTCTCTGAAGTGCTCTCTCTTTCTTCCTTTACTCTTTTTTTCAAATTCAAGGTTTTTCATTGCCAATTCTTTCTCAGCCTCAAGATTTTTTTTAGCTCTGTTGCTTTTTCTTTCTCCTGTTGAAGCTTAAGTTTTCCATTTCTAACTGAAACTTAGCCAATTCAACTGCATCACTTTCAGACTTACTGGCTTCTTCTTCCAATTTTCAATGTTGGGCTATTAAGTCAATTATCTTTGCTTTTTAGCACTTGTTATCAATTCTAACCCCAACTGTGCTACGAGATCGTTCAGTGTAATCTTGTTTAAAGCTTTGAAGTCACAATGGGGCACATTCTCCTTTCCAGAGAATCTGCAACAATTGATAATGCCATTCCAATGGTATAGCCTTTATCCTATTCTACAAGAAACCTGGTTCTTTTTTTTTCTTTCAAATTATTACTCCCCTCACAATTAACATAATTAGCATTGGAAACGATCCCGACAAGAGCCCTCAATTAATATGTTACAACCAAGGCAGGAGTAATGAACTGTTAATTCAGTCCCATTACTCCGCAGGTCATAGCATATCAAATAAAGTTCCCCACCTACTGAAGACTAGCCAAATTAAACATTGTATTTTCATCCAGAATAAAGCACACCAAACCAGGTTTCTTTAAAGAACAACATTAACTACTTATTTGAAAAGAAATAATAGGTCTTAACTACTAGCAAGATACATCTATATCTATATGTGAAAATCCTTCATCCGTGAACCCTCATGCACAAACACATACATTTAAAAAGAAATGGTTAACCGGTTTCAAAAGGGTTTTTTACATTACAACTGTTTCTTATAATAATAATAATGGAGGTGCATGTTCTGGTAGGATGTTTTCACTACAGTGAGGTGCCCTAGAGTCGAATAGTCGGATGCCACTCGAAGTCTCTCCAGGCAAGCATGATGAAGAGTCTCTGATGGGAACACCAATAAATGGGGAATTAGGGGAGAACATCGATAAATGGGGAAATTAGTGGAGAACACCCATGAATGGGGAATTAAGGGAGAACACCAATAAATGGGGAATTAGGGGAGAACACCAATCAATGAGGAATTAGGAGAGAACACCAATCAATGAGGAATTAGGGGAGAACACCCATAAATGGGGAATTAGGGGAGAACACCAACCAATGAGGAATTAGGGGAGAACACCAATAAATTGGGAATTAGCGGAGAACACCCATAAATGGGGAATTGGGGGAGAACACCAACCAATGAGGAATTAGGGGAGAACACCAATAAATTGGGAATTAGCGGAGAACACCCATAAATGGGGAATTAGGGAAGAACACTAATAAATGGGGAATTCGGGGAGAACACTAATAAATGGGGAATTAAGGGAGGACACCAATAAATGAGGAAATAGAGAACACCGATAAATGGGGAATTAGGAGAGAACACCAGTAAATGAGGAATTAGCAGAGGGGACCAATAAATGGGGAATATGGGGGAGAATATTATTAAATGGGGAATTAGGGGTGAAGACCAAAAAAGGGGCAATTAAGGGAAGGCACCAATGAATGGGGGAATTGGTGGAGAACAGGAATAACTGGGGTATTAGGACATGGTACCAATAATTCGCAGTGGCAGTTACCTGTCAATCAGCTGAAAGTAATTTGTTCAATAGCTGTAAATTACTGCAACAGGAAGCATAGCTAGTGAGCAGGTGACTCATCACAGGCTTTCTCAAACACTCATTGAAGTACGTGAAAAACTCTATCATGTTGCAGTTTAGGGTTAGTATTTGCGTTAGGGTTGCAGTTAGGTTAGGGCAGGCTTACTGTTGGGACTAGGTTTGCAGAAAGGATTGAGGTTCGGGCTAGTGTTAGGGTTTAGGGTTGGGATAACAGTTAGTCTTTTGGTTAACCTTAGACTTAACTTTAGGGTTAGGGTAACAGTTAGTGCTAGGTCTAGGGTTAGGGTTAGGATAACAGTTAGTGTTAAGGTTAAGGTTAGGGCTGTAGTGGCAGTTAGGGATAGGATTAGGGTTGCAGTAAAGTTTCGGGTTTTGTTTGGTGTTAGAATTATTTATAGTGTTAGCTTTAGGGTTAGTGATACAGTTAGGGTTACAGGTAGTTTTAGGGTTGGGAAAGGGAGACAACAAACGTGCCTGAGAGAGAGACACACAGACACAGAAAGCCACAAAGTAAGAGATAGACACCAACAACAACTCTCTTTATATTGTGCATTTACCAATCTATTATAATCCCATTTTCCAGCATTTGGCACATAGCCCTGTGTGCTATGACGTTTCAAGTGCTCCTCTAAATACCTCCTTAATGCTGTGAAGGTTCCTGCCTCTACCACCTCTTCAGATAGTGTGTTCCAGATTCCAACCACCCTCTGGGTGAAACACTTTGTCCTCAAATTCTCTCTAAACCTCTTGCCCCTTACCTTAAATCTATGCCCCCTGGTTATTGACACCTCTGCTAAGGGAAAAAGTTTTTTCCTATCTACCCTATCTATGCTCCTCATAATTTTGTATACCTCAATCAGGTCCCCCCTCAGCCTTCTCTGCTCTAAGGAAAACAACCCTAGCCTATCCAGTCTCTCTTCACAGCTGAGATGCTCCAGCCCAGGCAACATCCTGGTGAATCTCTTCCGCACCCTCTCCAGTGCAATCACATCCTTCCTATAGTGCAGTGACCAGAACTGTACACAGTCCTCCAGTTATGGCCTAACTAGCATTTAATACAGCTTCATCATAACCTCCGTGCTCTTCTATTCTATGCCTCAGCTAATAAAGGCACGTATCTCATGTGCCTTCCTATCCACATTATCTACCTTTGCTGCTGCCTTCAGTGATCTATGGACAAGTACACCAAGGTCCCTCTGACTGTCTGTACTTCCTACCATCCATTGTATATTCCCTTGCCTTGTTAATCTTCACAAAATGCATCACCTCACACTTTTCAGGATTAAATTCCATTTGCCACTGCTCTGCCCATCTTACCAGCCCATCTATATCGTCCTGTAATCTAAGGGTTTCCTCCTCACGATTTACAATACCACCAATTTCCGTGTCATCTGCAAACTTACTGATCATACCTCCTTTTTTCACGTCTAAATCATTAATGTATGCTGCAAACAGCAAGGGTCCCAGCACCAATCCCTGCGGTACACCAGTGATCACAGGCTTCCACTCACAAAAACAACCCTCGACCATTACCCTCTGCCTCCTGCCGCTAAGCCAATTTTGGATCCAATTTGCCAAATTGTCCTGGATCCCATGGGCTCTCACCTTCTTAACGAATCTTGCATGTGGGACCGTATCAAAAGCCTTACTGAAGTCCAGGTAGACTACATCAACTACCTTACCCTCATCTACATATGGTGCAGGAGGAGAGACCACACTTTCCCTGGGACACAATCGCCACTAAATTAACTGTAATAGAGAGAAGGGGAAAGTAACTGGAAATTACTGACAAAACATTCTCCCAGGCAGTAAGGGCAGGATTTTAACCCCTGAAACAGCTCAGTTGGTGGCGAGGTCATACAGTCATAGAGAGATACAGCACTGAAACAGGCCCTTCAGCCCACCGAGTCTGTGCTGACCAACAACCACCCTTCCCTGGGGTTGAGGATCAGCCACAGCCTCCCACTGACTTTGACCACGCAACAAGTTAGGAGTCCCCTCCCCCTCCCCGGGGTTGAGGAGCAGACATTCCCCCATCCCCATACCCGGACCACCCTGCAGCATAGGTGACGCCTTCCTGGTATTGGGGATCAGATACTCCCACAGTCTCTGCCTATCCCTTTCCCGGACTCAGACCATGCTCCAGGATAGTGGAATCCTGCCGTGTTTGAGGATCAGACACACCCTTTGCCCCCCCCCCCCCACCCCGCAACCCCCACACACACTGCTCCCTGCACTCAGACCATGTCCCAGATCGGAAATCTCTCCCGGGGGTTGGGGATCAACGGCCCAGCAATCGGTGAACCCACTACTCTCAACTTTCGGAGTTGAGGATTGGACATCCCTCCGGTATCAGAGATCCCCTATACCTCAGGTTCATGGATTGGTCCTGGTCCTGAGGCCTGCTCCAGAGTCCTTCTTGCCCAACTGGAAGCCAAGCCTGTCAATCAGGCTCACTTCCTGCTGGGGAAACTGTCAAAGGTAAAAGAGGCAGTCAATGGAGTTAAAACATTGAGACTCCGCTCCCCACCTATGACACTCACGCCTGTTAAAATCCAGGCCGAAGCATTGAAGTAAAAACGAAATACTGCAATAGGGGTAATTCTGACAAAAATAGGAGAATGCTGAAAACACTCAGCAGGTCAGGTAGCATCTGTGGAAAGAGAAACAGAGTTAATGTTTTAGGACGATAGCAGTTAATCAGAACACCAACAGTACAAGCGTTTGATACAACTGTTTAGCTTGCTAGGCTATTTCAGAGGGAATTTTCAAAGATTCAACCACATTGTTGTGGGGCTGGAGACACATGAAAGCAAGACCAGGTAGGGAAGTTATTGAACAGCTGGTTTTTACAACAATCGACAATGGTTTCATTGTCACCATTAGACTAGCCTTTTAGTTCCAGATTTATGAATTGAATTCAATTTTCACCATCTGCTGTGGTGGGATTCAAACCCATGTTTCCAATTCAGAGCAGAGGGGAAAGCTGCTTTTTTGAACCCAATATTTTAGTAGTTCATGTTACAGGTAAATATTTAATTTAACCTACCTGTAACTTAAACAAGACTAAATAAATAGTTTTTAAAATCTGTCATTTTCTATTTTGATTGATATTGTGTGTTGGCCTTGAGGCAATAATTGTGAAATAAAAAAGAAGAATACTTATATTTCTATAACACCTTTCACAGTACACCAGATGTCCCAACTTTAGGGCCAATGAAATATCTTTTGAAGTATAGTCTCTGTTGCAATGTAGTATATGGGGCAGCCAATTTGTGCATAGCAAAGTCCACAAACAGCAATATGATAATGACTAAGAGGACTGGAGGAGATTACAGAAATGGGGAGGGTTATTTGGGGCTATGGAGGTTACAGAGATAGGGAGGGTTGTAGGTGCTGGACAAGGTTACAGAGGTTGGGAGGGTTGTAGGTGCTGGACGAGGTTACAGAGATAAGAGGGTTGTATGGGCTGGAGTAGGTTACAGAAATAGGGAGGGATTTGAACACTAAGAACAAAAGTTTAAATTTAAGGCATCGTATGAATATGTGTTATTTTACATTACTAATTCAGCAAAGGGGTGATGGGAATAATCGTTACAGCAAATGCTCTCTCACACTCCTGTCCATCTCAGCCTATCTTGGCTCATTCTCCATTATGCCAATGGGAGAAGAGATCAAACATGCAAATTGCTGTCCAATCACCAGGCGCTTCCAGAGATGATGGGACGAGTTTGGTTTCCCTGCTCAATGTTGGAAGATTCACTCCTGGAGGTGAGTTCCTCTCTTTCCTCCATTGTTGGCTTTCTAAGAAGATAAGAGTTGGAACAACTCTTCCCCTCGAGCCTGCTCCACAATTCAATAAGATCATGGCAGACCTTGTACCTTAAAACCACTTTCCTGCCCCATCCTCATATGCTTCAATCCCTGGAGCAGAAAATTCCGAAGATTCACAGCCTACTGAGGGAAGAAAATTCGCCTCATCTCAGTTTGAAATGGACGACCCCGTATCCTGAAACTGTGACCCCTAGTTCTACACTCTCCAGCTGTGGGGAAATAGCCTCTCATTGTCCACCCTGTCAAGACTTTTCAAACTTCATGTATTTGAATGACATCACCACTAATTCTTCTAAACTCCAGTCCCACTGTTCCAGTTCCACTCGACAGCCTCATGCCAGCTGATAGTTCTTCAAATATATTTGCCTTCAATATATTCAAAGATGGAGCATCCTCAATCCTCTGCAGTAGAGAATTCCTAAGAGTCACAACACTTTGAATGAAAACATTTCTCCTCATCTCAGTCCTAAATGATCGGACTCTTATCCTGAGATTGTGCCACCCTGTTCTAGATACACCAGCCAGGGGAAACAACCTTTCAAAACTTCAAAATCTTGTAAGTTTCAATGAGATCACATCTCATTCTTCTAAACTCCAGAGAATATAGATCCAGTTTAATCAGCCTCTCATCATAGGACAACCCTTCTCTTCCAGTAAACAATCTAATGAACTTTTACTGTACCGCCTCCAATGCAAATATATCCTTCCTTAAATCTGGACACCAAAACTACACACAGTACTCCAGGTCTGGTCTCGCCAAAGCCCTGCATAATTGTAGCAAGACATATGTATTCCTGGACACTACCCGCATTACGGAGCTGGAGCTGCGGGTGAATTCACTGTGGAGCATCCACGATGTGAGGAAGTCGTGGATAGCACGTTTAGTGAGGTGGTCACACCGCAGGTAATGGCTGCACAGGCAGAAAAGAGATGGGTGACCACCAGACGGAGTAGTAGGGGCAGGCAGGTAGTGCAGGAGTCCCCTGTGGCCATCCCCCTCTCAAGCAGATATACCGCTTTGGATACTGTTGGGGGGATGACCTCCCAGGGGAAAGCAGCAACAGCCAAGTTCGTGGCACCACGGAGGGCTCTGCTGCACAGCAGGGGAGGAAAAGGGTTGGAAGAGCTACAGTGATAGGGGATTCTATCGTAAGGGGTGCAGATAGGCATTTCTGTGGCCACAAACGAGTCTCCAGGATGGTATGTTGCCTCCCTGGTGCTAGGGTCAAGGATGTCTCAGAGCGGCTGCAGGGAATTCTGAAAGGGGAGGGTGAGCAGCCAGAGGTCGTGGTCCATATTGGTACTAACAACATAGGCAGATGAGATCCTGCAAAGTGAATATAGGGAGTTAGGCAGAAGGTTAAAAAGCAGGACCTCTAGTGTTGTAATCTCAGGATTACGCGCTGTGCCACGTGCTAGTGAGGGTAGGAATAGGAGAATCAGGCAAATGAATGCGTGGCTGAAGAGCTGGTGCTAGCGGGAGAGCTTCAGCTACTTGGATCATTGGGATCTCTTCTGGTGCAGAGGTGACCTGTACAAGAAGGACGGGTTGCATCTAAACTGGAGGGGGACCAATATCCTTGCGGGGAGCTTTGCTGGTACTACTCGGGAGTGTTTAAACTTGTCTTGCAGCGGGGTGGGACCCAAAGTAGTAGTCTCTCAGATGAGTTAGTTGAGGCAAATGTAGAGGTTAAAGCAAGCAAGGCTAGTAGGCAGGCAGGGCAGGGGCAGCACAGGGAGCATAGAAGATCTGGTGGGCTAAACTGCATTTACTTTAATGCAAGAAGCCTTACAGGTAAGGCAGATGAACTCACAGCATGGATCGGTACATGGGATTGTGATATTATAGCTATTACGGAAACGTGGTTGCAGGATGGGCAGGACTGGCAGCTCAATGTTCCGGGGTACCGATCCTTCCGGCGTGACAGAGGTGGAGGTAAGAGAGGAGGGGGAGTGGCACTGTTGATTAGGGAGAACATCACGGCAGTGCTTAGAGAGGATATCCCGGGGGGAATGCCCAGTGAGGCCATATGGGTAGAACGTAGAAATAAGAAAGGGGTGATCACTTTGATGGGATTATACTATAGACCCCCCAATAGTCAGAGAGAAGTGGAAGAGCATATATGTAGTGAAATCACAGATAGTTGTAGGAATTATAGGGTTGTAACAGTAGGTGATTTTAACTTCCCTAATATTGACTGGGACTGCCTTCGTGTTCAGGGATCAGATGGGGAAGAATTTGTTAAGTGTGTCCAGGATAGTTTTCTGAAGCAGTATGTGGATGGCCCTACTGGAGAAGGGGCGACAGTCGACCTCATCTTAGGAAATGAGGATGGGCAGGTGGTTGATGTGTCAGTGGGGGAGCACTTTGGGACCAGTGACCATAACTCTATTAGCTTCAAGATAGTTATGGAAAAGGATAGGACTGGTCCTCAGGTTGAAGTCCAAAAATGGGGGAAGGCTAATTTCGATGGCATCAGACAGGAACTCTCTAAAGTTGAATGGGAGAGGCTGTCTACAGGTAAAGGGATGTCTGGCAAATGGGAGGCTTTTAAAAGTGAGATAGGAAGAGTTCAGGGCCGGCATGTTCCTGTTAGATGGAAGGGCAAGGCTGGCAAGTTTAGGGAACCTTGGTTGACGAGGGATATTGAGGGTCTGGTCAGGACAAAGAAGGAGGCATATGTCAGGTATAGGCAGTTGGGATCGAGTGAGTCCCTCGAGGAGTATAGGGGATGTAAGACTACACTTAAGAAGGAAATTAGGAGGGCGAAAAGGGGCCATGAGATTTCCCTGGCAGATAAGATAAAGGAGAATCCTAAAAGATTCTATAAGTATACTAAGAGTAAAAGGTAGCTAGGGAGAGAGTAGGTCCCCTTAAGGATCAGTGTGGCAATATATGTGTGGAGCCACGGGAAGTGGGCGAGGTCTTAAATGAATATTTCCCGTCCATATTTACCGTGGAGAAGGTCATGGAAGCTAATGAGTTCAAGGGAGGGAACATCGATATCCTGGAGCATATCAACATTACAAAGGAGGAGGTGTTGGAGGTATTTAAGCACATTAAAGTGGATGAATCCCCAGGGCCTGACCAGGTGTATATTACGATGCTCTGGGAAGCAAGGGAGGAGATTGCTGGGGCCCTGGCAGAGATTTCTGTATCATCGTTAGCCACAGATGAGGTGCTGGAAGGCTGTAGGATAGCTAATGTTGTGCCTTTATTTAAGAAGGGCAGCAGGGATAAGCCAGGGAACTACAGGCCGGTGAGCCTTACATCAGTGAACAAAGAACAAAGAACAAAGAACAGTACAGCACAGGAACAGGCCATTCGGCCCTCCAAGCCTGTGCCGATCTTGATGCCTGCCTACACTAAAACCTTCTGCAGTTCCGGGGACCGTATCCCTCTATTCCCATCCTATTCATGTATTTGTCAAGATGCCTCTTAAACGTCATTATTATACCTGCTTCCACCAACTCCCCCGGCAGCAGGTTCCAGGCACTCACCACCCTCTGGGTAAAGAACTTGCCTCGCACATCCCCTCCAAACTTTGCCCCTCTCACCTTAAACCTATGTCCCCTAGTAAATGATTCTTCCACCCTGGGAAAAAGCTTCTGACTGTCCACTCTGTCCATGCCGCTCATAACTTTGTAAACCTCTATCGTGTCACCCCTCCACCTTCGTCGTTCCAGTGAAAACAAGCCGAGTTTATCCAACCTCTCCTCATAGCTAATGCCCTCCAGACCAGGCAACATCCTGGTAAACCTCCTCTGTACCCTCTCCAAAGACTCCACGTCCTTCTGGTAGTGTGGCAACCAGAATTGCACGCAATATTCTAAGTGTGGCCGAACTAAAGTTCTGTACAGCTGCAGCATGACTTGCCAATTTTTGTACTCTATGCCCCGACCAATGAAGGCAAGCATGGCGTATGCCTTCTTGACTACCTTATTCACCTGCGTTGCCACTTTCAGTGACCTGTGGACCTGTACGCCCTCTCTGCCTGTCAATACTCCTAAGGGTTCTGCCATTTACTGTGTACTTCCAATCTGCATCAGATCTTCCAAAATGCATTACCTCACATTTGTCCGGATTAAACTCCATCTGCCATTTCTCTGCCCAAGTTCTCCAACCAATCTATATCCTGCTGTATCCTCGACAATCCTCATCACTATCCGTAACTCCACCAACCTTTGTGTCGTCCGCAAACTTACTAATCAGAACAGCTACATTTTCCTCCAAATCATTTATATATACTACAAAGAGCAAAGGTCAAAGCACTGATCCCTGCGAAACACCACTGGTCACATCCCTCCATTCAGAAAAGCACCCTTCCATTGCTACCCTCTGTCTTCTATGAAAGAGCCAGTTCTGTATCCATCTTGCCAGCTCACCTCTGATCCCACGTGACTTCACCTTTTGTTTCAGTCTGCCATGAGGGACCTTGTCAAAGGCTTTACTGAAGTCCATATAGATAACATCCACTGCCCTTCCTTCATCAATCATCTTTGTCACTTCCTCAAATAAATTCAATCAAATTAGTCAGACACGACCTCCCCTTCACAAAACCATGCTGCCTCTCGCTAATAAGTTCGTTCGTTTCCAAATGGTAGTAAAGCCTGTCCCGAAGAATCCTCTCTTATAATTTCCCTACCACTGATGTAAGGATCACCGACCTATAATTTCCTGATTATTCTTGCTACCCTTCTTAAGCAAAGGAACAACATTGGCTATTCTCCAGTCTTCTGGGACCTCACCTGTAGCCAATGAGGATGCAAAGATTTCTGTCAAGGCCCCAGCAATTTCTTCCCGTGCCTCCCTTAGTATTCTTGGGTAGATTCCATCAGGCCCTGGGGACTTATCTACCTTAATGCTTTGCAAGACACCCAACACCTCCTCCTTTTTGATAATGAGATGACTGAGACTATCTACACTCCCTTCCCTAGTCTCATCATCCACCAAGTACTCTTTGGTGAACACTGATGCAAAGTTTTCATTTAATACCTCGCCCATTTCCTCTAGATCCACACATAGATTCCCTTCTCTGTCCTTGAGTGGGCCAACCCTTTCCCTAGTTACCCTCTTGCTCTTTATATATGTATAAAAAGCCTTGGGATTATCCTTAATCCTGTTTGCCAATGACTTTTCATGACCCATTTTAGCCCTCCTGACTCCTTGCTTAAGTTCCTTTCTACTGTCTTTATATTCCTCAAGGGATTTTGTCTGTTCCTAGCCTTCCAGCCCTTACGAATGCTTCCTTTTTCTTTTTGACTCGGCTCACAATATCCCGCGTTATCCAAGGTTCCCGAAACTAGCCAAACTTATCCTTCGTCCTCACAGGAACATGCTGGTCCTGGATTCTAATCAACTGACATTTGAAAGACTCCCACATGTCAGATGTTGATTTACCCTCAAACAGCCGCCCCCAATCTAAATTCTTCAGTTCCTTCTTAATATTGTTCTAATTAACCTTCCCCCAATTTAGCACCTTCACCCGAGGACTACTCTTATCCTTATCCACAAGTACCTTAATGCTTATGGAATGATGGTCACTGTTCCCGAAATGCTCCCCGACTGAAGCTTCGACCACCTGGCCGGGCTCATTCCCCAATACCAGGTCCAGTACGGCCCCATCCCTAGTTGTACTATCTACATATTGTTTCAAGAAGCCCTTCTGGATGCTCCTTTCAAATTCTGCCCCATCTAAGCCCCTAGTACTAAGTGAGTCCCAGTCAATATAGGGGAAGTTAAAATCACCCACCACCACAACCCTGTTACCTTTACATCTTTCCAAAATCTGTCAACATATCTGCTCCTCTACCTCCCACTGGCTGTTGGGAGGCCTGTAGAAAACCCCCAACATCGTGACTGCACCCTTCCTATTCCTGAGCTCCACCCATATTGCCTCACTGCACGACCCCTCCGAGGTGTCCTCCCGCAGTACAGCTGTGATATTCTCCTTAACAAGTAATGCAACTCCCCCACCCCTTTTACAACCCCCTCTATCCCGCCTGAAGCTTCTAAATCCTGGAACATTTAGCTGCCAATCCTGTCCTTCCCTCAACCAAGTCTCTATAATGGCAACAACATCATACTTCCAGTGGTGGGAAAGTTATTGGAAGGGATTCTGAGAGACAGGATTTATATGCATTTTGAAAGGCATGGTCTGATTAGGGTTAGTCAGCATGGCTTTGTGCGTGGGAAATCATGTCTCACGAATTTGATTGAGTTTTTCAAGGAGGTGATCAAGAGGATTGACGAGGGCAGAGCCATAGACGTTGTCTACATGGACTTTAGTATGGCCTTTGACAAGGACACACATGGTAGGCTGGTCGAGAAGGTTCGAACACATGGGAGCTAGCTAATTGGATACAAAATTGGCTTGGTGATAGGAGGCAGAGGGTGGTAGTGGAGGGTTGTTTTTCAGATTGGACGCCGGTGACCAGTGGTGTGCCGCAGGGATAGGTGCTGGGCCCTCTGTTGTTTGTCATATATATTAATGACTTGGATGTGAATGTCAGGGGCATGATTAGTAAGTTTGCATATGACACCAAAACTGGTGGTATAGTGGACAGTGAAGAAGGTTGTCTAAGGTTACAACAAGACATAGAGCAACTGGGAAAGTGGGCAAGGGCGTGGTAAATGGAATTTAATGCCGACAAGTGTGAAGTGATGCATTTTCGGAAGTTAAAACAGGGTAGTACATATACAGTGAATGGCAGGACCCTGGGGAGTATTCTTGAGCAGAGAGACCTTGGGGTGCAAGTACATGGTTCCCTGAAAGTGGCAACACAGGTCGACAGGGTCGTGAAGAGAGTATATGGCATGCTTGCCTTCATGGGCCGAAGCATTGAGTTCAAGAGTTGGGAAGAGGAACAGATTGGGAGGCAGATTTTGGAAAGGTGCAGAAGGAGCAGGGTTGTTGTCATGGGTGACTTGAACTTCCCTAATATTGTTTGGAACCTCCTTAGTGCAAATAGTTTGGATGGAGCAGTTTTTGTCAGGTGTGTCCAGGAAGGTATCCTGACTCAATATGTAGATAGGCCGACTAGAGGGGAGGCTATCTTGGACTTGGTGCTTGGCAACGAGCCAGGCCAGGTGGCAGATCACTCGGTGGGAGAGCATTTCGGTGATAGTGATCACAACTCCCTGACCTTTACTATAGTCATGTAGAGGGACAGGAACAGACGGGATGGGAAAATATTTAATTGGGAGAGGGGGAATTACAATGCTATTAGGCAGGGACTGGGGAGCATAAATTGGGAACAGATGTTCTCAGGGAAATGCACGACAGAAATGTGGAAGTTGTTTAGGGAGCACTTGCTGCGACTGCTGGATAGGTTTGTCCCGATGAGGCAGGGAAGGGATGGTAGGGTGAAGGAACCTTGGATGACAAGAGATGTGGAACAGCTAGTCAAGAGGAAGAAGGAAGCTTACTTAAGGTTGAGGAAGCAAGGATCAGACAGGGCTCTAGAGGGTTACAAGGTAGCCAGGAAGGAACTGAAAAATGGACTTAGGAGAGCTAGAAGGGGACATGAAAAAGTCTTGGCAGGTAGAATTAAGGAAAATCCCAAGGCGTTCTACACTTATGTGAGGAACAAGAGGATGGCCAGAGTGAGGGTAAGGCCGATCAGGGATAGTGGAGGGATCTTGTGCCTGGAGTCGGAGGAGGTAGGGGAGGTCCTAAATGAATACTTTGCTTCAGTATTCACTAGTGAGAGGGACCTGGTCGTTTGTGAGGACAGTGCTGGTATGCTCGAACAGGTTGATGTTCAGAGGGAGGATGTGCTGGAAATTTTGAATGATATGAGGACAGATAAATCCCCGGGGCCAGACGGGATATACCCAAGGATATTACGGGAAGCGAGGGAAGAGATTGCCGCGCCTTTGGCGATGATCTTTGCGGCCTCACTGTCCACTGTAGTACTCCCAGATGATTGGAGGGTGGCGAATGTTATTCCCTTGATCAAGAAAGGGAATAGGGTGAACCTGGGAATTATAGACCTGTCAGTCTTACGTCGGTAGTGGGCAAATTATTGGAGAGGATTCTGAGAGACAGGATTTATGATTAATTGGAAAAGCATGGTTTGATTAGAGACAGTCAGCATGGCTTTGTGAGGGGCAGGTCATGCCTCACAAGCCTGATTGAATTCTTTGAAGATGTGACAAAACACATTGATGAAGGAAGAGCAGTGGATGTGGTGTATATGGATTTTAGCAAGGCGTTTGATAAGGTTCCCCATGGTAGACTCATTCAGAAAGTAAGGAGGCATGGGATACAGGGAAAGTTGGCTGTCTGGATATAGAATTGGCTGGCCCATAGAAGACAGAGGGTGGTAGTAGATGGAATGTATTCAGCCTGGAGCTCGGTGACCAGTGGTGTTCTGCAGGGATCTGTTCTGGGACCTCTGCTGTTTGTGATTTTTATAAATGACTTGGATGAGGAAGTGGAAGGCTGGGTTAGCAAGTTTGCCGATGACATGAAGATTGCTGGAGTTGTGGATAGTGTGGAAGGCTGTTGTAGGTTGCAACGGGACATTGACAGGATGCAGAGCTGGGCTGAGAAGTGGCAGATGGAGTTCAACCTGGAAAAGTGTGAAGTGATTCATTTTGGAAGGTCGAATTTGAATACAGAATACAGGCTTAAAGACAGGATTCTTGGTAGTGTGGAGGAACAGAGGGATCTTGGGGTCCATGTCCATAGATTGCTCAAAGTTGCCACCCAAGTTGATAGGGTTGTTAAGAAGGCATATGGTGTGTTGGCTTTCATTAACAGGGGGATTGAGTTTAAGAGCTGCGAGGTTATGCTGCAGCTCTATAAAGCCCTGGTTAGACCACACTTGGAATATTGTGTTCAGTTCTGGTCGCCTCATTATAGGAAGGATGTGGAAGCTTTGGAGAGGGTGCAGAGGAGATTTACCAGCATGCTGCCAAGACTGGAGGGCATGTCTTACGAAGAATGGTTGAGGGAGCTAGGGCTTTTCTCGTTGGAGAGAAGATGGATGAGAGGTGACTTGATAGAGGGGTACAAGATGATGAGAGGCATAGATAGAGTGGATTGCCAGAGACTTTTTCCCAGGGCGGAAAGGGCTATCACCAGGGGGCATAATTTTAAGGTGATTGGAGGAAGGTTTCAGGGAGATGTCAGAGGTAGGTTCTTTACACAGAGAGTGGTGGGTGCGTGGATTGCACTGCCAGCAGTGGTAGTAGAAGCAGATACATTCGGGACATTTAAGCGACTCTTGGATAGGTACATGGATAATAGTAGAATGAAGGGTAGGTAGTTAGTTTGATCTTAGAGTAGGTTAAAGGTTCGGCACAACATCATGGGCCGAAGGGCCTGTACTGTGCTGTACTGTTCTATGTTCTATGTTCTATGAAGTCATGTTACAGTTGTATATAACGTTGATTAGGCCGCATTTGGAGTACTGTGTGCAGTTCTGGTCGCCACACTGCAGGAAATATGTGATTAAGCTAGAGAGGGTGCAGAAAAGATTCACAAGGATATTGCCTGGTTTAGAGGGCTTGAGTTACAAAGAGCGATTGGACAGGCTGAGTCTGATTTCCCTGGAGCAAAGGAGGCTGAGAGGGGACATAATAGAGGTATATAAAATTATGAGAGGCATGGATAGGGTTGATAGCCAGAGTCTGTTTCCCATGGTAGGGGTGACTAAAACTAGAGGACATAGATTTAAGGTGAGAGGGAGGAGGTTTAAAGGGGATCAAAGGGGTAATTTTTTCACACAAAGAATAGTAGGTATCTGGAATGAGCTGCCTGAGGAGGTGGTGGAGGCAGGAACAGTAGCGACATTTAAGAGGCATCTGGACAGGTACTTGAATGAGCAAGGCATAGAGGAATATGGAATTAATGCAGGCAGGTGGGATTAGTATTGATAGGCATTATGGTCAGCATGGACGCGGTGGGCCGAAGGGCCTGTTTCTATGCTGTACGACTCTATGACCCTATGACTCCAATCCCTTTGCAATAAAGCCCAACATGCCATTTATCTTTGTTAATTACTTGCTGTACCTGCATGCTCACATTCTGTGTTCCGTTACAATAACTGGATTCTTGTTTTGTACTAATCTTTTACAGGTAACTTTTAATTCAGAACTTTTTTTTTAATGCAAGACAAATGAAAATACCTGGTTCGAGAAGTTGGAACCCAAACCAGGGGTGATTACAAATCAAAGGATAGCCCATGTTTATTTCATAATGTCATAACGGGGCATGTGGAGAATGTGTGTCTACAGCTATCTCGGTCAGGGGTTTAAATTATTCTTATGATTCCCCAGAACAAAAAGAAGATTTGGAGTCGGTAATAATTAATTTAAATTGATATATGGGACATTCTCATTATCATGTGCCAAATTGCTATGGAGCTTGGTGCTGCTAAGGAGATACATTTTGAGGTCAGAAGTTTTTTTTTTCGTGTTCGCTTCAGTCAGTCGCTCAGTTGGTTTTTAAACAAACAGGGTGGTTTTTGGAAAGGTCCGCACCCAAGCTCGGAAATCCAGATTCGTGGGGTGTTGGAGATGAACTGGAGGATTTGCTTAGCCGATGTCAGAGGGAGAGCTCCCAGGAAATCTCAAACCTCAGAAGGCAGCTGAGAAATTAAAGAAATCAAAGTGAATTCCTAAGATCTATAGTACTCTTTGGATTGGTCCTGGGAGAAGTGAACAAAACTCCAAGATCCTGTATCGTATAGGGGGAATTCTTGGGAGTGGAAGTAACACTCTAACGAGGGCGTTCTGTTGAGATTTGGAGTTTAAAGTATTTATCTTCACGTTCTGTTAAAATTTTGAATAGCTATAGCAAGTGGATAAATCTTGAGTCTACACCCAATACCACAAGTGCCAAATCTATTGAGGTTTTGAGAACTTGGTTTGCAATTTATGGGTTGCCAGAATCTTTAGTGTCAGGTAATATTCCAGGGTTTATATCAGACGTGTTTGAAATATTTCTGAGTAAGAATGGAGTCAAACACACTCTATTTTTTTTAATTCATTCATGCCAGGCCAGCATTTAGTGCCCATCCCTAATTGCCCTTGAGAAGGTGGTGGTGAGCTGCCTTCTTGAACCGTTGCAGTCCATTTGGGGTAGGTATACCCACAGTGCTGTTAGGAAGGGAGTTCCAGGATTTTGACCCAGCGACAGTGAAGGAACAGCAATATAGTTCCAAGTCAGGATGGTGTGTGACTTGGAGGGGAACTTGCAGGTGGTGGTGTTCCCATGCATTTGCTGCCCTTGTCCTTCTAGTTGGTAGAGGTTGTGGGTTTGGAAGGTGCTGTCTAAGGAGCCTTGGTGCATTGCTGCAGTGCATCTTGTAGATGGTACACACTGCTGCCACTGTGCGTCGGTGGTGGAGGGAGTGAATGTTTGTAAATGGGGTGCCAATCAAGCGGGCTGCTCTGTCCTGGATGGTGTCGAGCTTCTTGAGTGTTGTTGGAGCTGCACCCATCCAGGCAAGTGGAGAGTAATCCATCACACTCCTGACTTGTGCCTTGTAGATGGTGGACAGGCTTTGGGAACCCAAACTGAGCGTCACTGAGCAGGTTATTACTAAGCAAGTGCCACTTGATGGCCCTGTTGATAACACCTTCCATCACTTTACTGATGATTGATAGTATGCTGATGGGGCGGTAATTGGTCGGTTGTACTTTTCCTGCTTTTTGTGTACAGGACATACCTGGGCAATTTTCCACATTGCAGGGTAAATGCCAGTGTTGTAGCTGTACTGGAACAGCTTGGCTAGGGGCACAGCAAGTTCTGGAGCACAGGTCTTCAGTAATATTGTCGGAATCTTGTCAGGGCCCATAGCTTTTGTAGTATCCAGTGCCTTCAGTCGTTTCTTGATTTCACGGGGACTGAATCGAATTGGCTGAAGTCTGGCATCTAATACCACCATATGTCCCAGCATTGAATGGTGTTGCAGAAAGAAGTGTACACATTGTGAAGGGGTCTTTGCAGAAGTATTTACTCAGTGTTAAGCTTGACAGTAATAGGTATGTTTCTCATCAGCACAGTTGAGACAATATTTTGTTCCCTTACAGAATAGCCCCACAGTCTACAACAGGTTGCTCACCTTGCAAGTTAGGGTGTCAACATGCTCCGAGGACAAGGTTAAGTTTGCTTAAGCCTTATGTCAATAACAAAACAAGAGAAAAGCAAGACAGAGTGAAGATGAGTCACGATACTTGAGGCATGAAACTTAGACAGTTCAGTGCAGGTCGGACGATCAAGCTGAAAAACCACTGACGTGATAAGGAGAAGTAAGTGTTTGGAGTTGTAAAAAGACTAGGTATATTCACATATCTATTGAGGATTGGAGAGAGACACCGTCAGTGTCATCTAGATCATTTGCTTGAAAGAGGACACATGGCAAAGGGAGAGCATGAGAAACCTCCTATAGTCCAAGTTCCTACAGTACTGAGAGGAACAAAGAATGAAAGTGAAAGTCACAAAGAAACTGAAAGTTTGCCAGTATCACACAATCCATCGATGGAACAAAGTGAGTCAGGGTCTTTAATTAAGATGAATCAATCAATATCACAGTCCCAAACATTAAATGGAGTTTGTAGTCAAAGTCAAAGTTCAGAGTCAATAGTCTGAGATGTTGCGAGGGCAGAATCAAGCTAATAGAAATGGAAGAAGATGTTCAGACATCAAGAGAAAAAAGCCAGATAGGTTAATTGAAAGTATGTCGGATGAAAGATGTAACTCGTCCATTTCATTACTTTTTGTTAGATGATATTCTTGTTAAAGACATTCTTTTCTTTTGGAAAAACATTTTAACATGTAAGTTACACTGGAAATATTGGTTTTAGTTGTGACTAGAATAACGAAAGGCATGGAACCCAACCTGTCACATTTCCGGGATATTATTACTGTATTCTGGGAAATTATGTTCCTGTAACATTTTACAATTTACTGTGTAATTTTTTTGTCATTTGGGTAGGGAGTGTAGTGCATTGAAATAGCTGAAGTGTATTGAACTGGATGAGCTAGTGTTTTGTGATAAATAAGCATTTGAAAACTGTTATGCTGCCTTTCCATTGCCCTCTCTGTTGGGGAGATGTAACTAAAAGTTGAACAATGGTTGCTTACAGCTGCAGACTGTATAAAGAGATAATGTCAATCAAACAGTGAGTGATACTGTGTTCAGTGTTAGATCTTGTAGCTGCAGTTTCTGAAGGCGAGACTGGGGAGATAGCATTATTCTGGTCATTGATACGAAGCAGCAGCTTTAGTTCTCTAAGCCTTTTTTCGTGGCCCCCCATGAAGCCTTCTGCAAACGCCTATAGGTCCACGGAACCTGACTGAGAACCTCTGCTGTAAAGAATGGATGAGGGGAGAGAAAGATCTCACTTGATGTTCTTGTCAGTGGATTCTCAGTCATGGAAGAGGTCATTGCAAGTCCTACAGAAAGTAACAACTAATTACCATAAGTCTAAGAATTTGAGTAAAGTAGACAAAAGGCGACGAAACCTTTCTGTATGTCATAAAAAAGCAAAATGGTCGAACGATGTAAATAATGGATAGGACTAGCCTAATTTGACTCCAGTCACACACTACTCCTAAATGCCCATCCCGAAGTTGTTGTGAGGACATTATAACGCACTTTGCATGACTTTAATGTGTTTTGGTACTGTGGCAGTGGCGGGGGTGGGGGGGGAGGGGAAGCTGATTGGAGGGATTCGAACATGGAGCGAGAACAGTTACCAACATCAGACCTTTTGGCTAAGATCAAGTGTAGTATCTGTTCTTATCAGTGCTTATTTGATTGAGAAGAGACCATGATCATTGCCTTTTGATCCTGGGGAAGCTTTGAGTTAAATGGCTATAACCAATTTTCGAGCTTCGGGCCAGGGAGTGCGCAACACCGTTTGGGTGGTCGTGAAGGACAAGGAAGGAGATGCACCGGTCGATCGCACCTTCTTCATCAAGAAAATTCTCTTCGATTGCTGCGGATTTCAAGCGACGGACGTCTTCTGCCTGCAGGATTTCCCCAGCAGTGGATACTTCGACGTGACGTTCCGGAACGTGGCGGGATGCATCAAGTTCCTGAAGGCGTTCAAGGAGAAAGGGGACCGGGCGCCACTGTCGATCCTCACAGCGGAGCCGCTCTTCACGCTTCCGTCACAACGGGACCGGGTGGTGACGATTCACCTCTACAACCCCCATGTTCCGGTGGTGGATGTACTCACCTTTCTCGCCAGGTACGTCGAGGTGGCCGGCAGCAGCACTGATGTCAAGGACCCCTTTGGGATCTGGACCAGCAAGTGGCAGGTCAAGGTGACCTTGAAGGTAGATCCCAGTGGAGCCATCATCCACCCTCCCTCCAGCTTCGCTATCGGGGGAAGTCGAGGCTTCTTGGTCTACGCTGGGCAGCCCAGAGTTTGCCGCACCTGTGGCAAATCTGGTCACATGGCAGCCAACTGCAGCACGGTTGTTTGCAAGAACTGCAAGGAGGAAGGCCATCAGACCAAGGACTGTAAGCAGACTAAGTGTTGCAACTTGCGCGGTGCGGCAGGCCATCTCTACAAGACCTGCCCCAAACGTTGTCTCAGCTATGCTCAGGCGGCAAGGTCCAAGGAATGGCCGGGAGAAGGTTCGACGAAGGCGTCCGCTGTTCGAAAGGAGACCAGCAACCTTCTCCGCAGTGAGGAACTTCAACCTGAGAAGGAAGGGGAGGCGGCTGAAACCAACGACCCAGCACCTACCCAGCGCCCGGAAACCCCTCCTCCACAGACAGAATCAATGGAGGAGGAGGCAGCAGATGGACAAACAGGTCAGTGGCAAGTGGTCCAGAGGAAAACCACAAAGAAAAAACATCCCAAAGCCACCACCCAAACCAGTGGCAAGAGGAGGCTCTCTTCTGAATCAGACTGCAACAACTCCTCTTCACTGGACGGGGAAATGCTGGAATGACAGCCCCTTCAAAAGAGGCGGCAGAACTCCGAGATGGATGATAAAGCATCCCAGCCCCCGGGCACTGGAAGCTGTGATGGGCCCGGCGTGCCCCAACCCCAATTCCCCACACGTAACGACGTGGCCAACGCATCTCAGCTCCGGGACACCGGGAGCAAAGACACGTCTGGCGCACCTGAGCTCCGGGAGACCGGGAGCTGTGATGTTTTCGAGGAGGAACAGATGGAAGCAGCTGAGGACAACCCAATGCTCTCTGCCTACAAGACCCCCCCGATGTCACCCGAGCGGCACAAACCCTGCATGAAAAATCAGGAGGGGTTTCTGAGCCCAACCAACGTGAAACTGCTTGCGCATACGATGGGTATGCAGGAACATCCCGAAGGGGAAGGACTGGGACTAGCGAGGACAAATGGTATGGGAAGCAACAACTAATTTTTAGTAAAAAATGGGTATAAGAATTGCTTCCATTAATGTGCGTAGCATTAAATCGACTACGCGATGTGTTTCAACCTTGGATTACCTTGCCAAGGTCAAAGCTGACCTACTGTTTCTGCAGGAGTGTGGAATACCACACCTCAGCACCTACAGGCAGTGGTCGCGATGGTGGTCCCACGGGCCATCGATCTGGTCGGGGGGTAATGACTGCCGTTCCTCCGGCCTGGGTATTCTGCTGCGGGGAGGTAACTTCACCATCTCCGAAGTTAAGGAGGTGGTGGGCGGCCGCCTCCTCGTAGCAGACGTGATGTACAACAACGCTCCGCTCCGGTTGATCAACGTGTACGCCCCGGTACAACGCAGCGAGCGGCTGACCGTCTTCCAGCAGCTCCCACTGCTGCTGGCGACGTCCAGGCCGGTCATCCTAGGCGGTGACTTCAACTGCATCATCGATGCGGCTGGACGATCCGGCAGTGACGACAGCAAACTGGACGCTACGTCCAGATTCCTAATAGAAACAGTTAAGGATGCCAAACTGCACGACGTCTTCAGCAAACCTGCAGACGGAGCGCAGCGCAGATACACATGGTCAAGATCGTACGGGTCTGCCCATTCCAGGATTGACTTCCTGTTTGTGTCCCGTGCGGTCACGGTCGGATCCACCGACGTCAAGCCGGTGTTCTTCTCCGACCACTGCCTCTTACTGGCCGACTGTCACTTACAGGACGACCAGCGGGTTGGCAGAGGGACGTGGAAGCTCAATGCGACACTGCTGACCCCAGAGAACGTTGAGGAACTCAAAAGGGATTACAAAGGTTGGAGGACCGTGAAACCCCTCTTTGAGTCTCCAGTTCACTGGTGGGAAGCGATTAAGGAGAACATCAAGAGGTTCTTCATCCACAAAGGTGTTCAGAAGGCGAGAGAGAGACAGAGGGAACTGTCCCGACTCCAGAAAATTATGCAAAATCTACTCCGGTTGCAGTCAATGGGGGTCGAGGTCAAGGAGGACCTCCAAGAGGTGAAGAGCCAGCAGGCCTCCCTCTTGGCCAAGGAGGCCTCCAAGATCATCTTCCGGTCCAGAGTCCGCTCCATCGAGCAGGATGAGACGTGCTCGCGTTACTTCTTCCAAAAGGTAGACAGAGAGAGCTCTGTTATCAGTAGCCTGAAGGAAGAAGATGGCTCGGTAACGTCTTCGCAGTCCGACATACTAAGGATCAGCAAATCCTTTTACGCTGGGTTGTATGACGCGAAGCCCACAGACAGCAGAGCCTCCCAGTCCTTCCTGTCATCTATCACAGAGGTCTTAGATGACAGCAGGAGGGAGGGACTGGACAAGCCACTAACTCTGGACGAGCTGACAAAGGCCGTCGAGTCTTTCGAGGCGAGTAAAACTCCCGGGAGCGATGGCTTACCGGTCGAGTTGTACTCGGCCCTGTGGGACTGGGTCGGCCCGGACCTGCTGGAAGTATACGAGAGTATGCTCCTGGCCGGCAGCATGTCAGAATCCATGAGAAAAGGCATCATCACCCTCATTTACAAGCAGAAGGGGGAGAGGGCAGAAATCAGAAATTGGTGGCCCATCTCACTGCTTAATGTTGATTACAAGATTCTGTCCAAAGTCATAGCCAGTCGAGTCAAGTCTGCTCTGGAGCTGGTGATTCACCCCGATCAGACCTGTACTGTACCCGGCAGGAAGATCTCTGATAGCCTCGCGCTACTCAGGGATACGATTGCCTACGTACGGGACAGGAGGGTGGACACCTGCCTCATCAGCCTGGACCAGGAGAAGGCTTTTGACAGGATATCGCACACCTACATGATGGACGTGCTTTCCAAAATGGGGTTTGGGGAGGGAATCTGCAATTGGATCAAACTGCTCTACACAAACATCAGTAGCGCAGTCTCAATCAACGGGTGGGAATCGGGAAGTTTCCCGATCAAATCTGGAGTCAGACAGGGCTGTCCTCTGTCCCCGGTCTTGTTTGTTTGCTGTATTGAACCCTTTGCTGAGTCTATTAGGAAGGATGCGAGCATAAGAGGGGTGACAATCCCAGGCAGCGGAGGCACTCAGGTCAAAACCTCCCTGTACATGGATGACGTCGCCGTTTTCTGCTCGGATCCGCTGTCCGTGCGCAGACTGATGAGCATCTGCGACCAGTTCGAACTGGCCTCGGGAGCCAAAGTTAACCACGGCAAGAGCGAGGCCATGTTCTTTGGCAACTGGGCTGACCGATCCTTTGTCCCCTTCACCGTCAGGTCAGATTACCTGAAGGTGCTGGGGATATGGTTCGGAAGGGCCGGGGCGTGCACCAAAACATGGGAGGAGCGAGTAGCCAAGGTACGACAAAAGTTGGGCATGTGGGGGCAGCGATCTCTCTCCATTGTGGGTAAGAACCTGGTCATCAGGTGCGAGGCGCTCACGTTGTTGCTCTACGTGGCGCAGGTCTGGCCCATACCCCACTCCTGCGCCGTGGCAGTCACCCGAGCCATTTTCCGCTTCGTCTGGGGATCTAAAATGGACCGGGTCCGGAGGGACACGATGTTCAAATCTCTGGACAAGGGCGGGAAAAATGTACCCAACGTGGCCCTCATCCTGATGACCACCTTCGTGTGCAGCTGCATCAAGCTGTGTGTAGATCCCCAGTACGCAAACTCCAAGTGTCACTACGTGCTGAGGTTCTATCTGTCCCCGGTGTTGCGAAGGATGGGCCTGGTCACATTGCCGCGGAACGCTCCATGCAGTTGGGCCGTGCCGTACCACCTATCCTTCGTGGAGCAGTTTCTGCGGGAAAACACCTTCGACCACCGGTCCATCAGGCAGTGGTCTGCACGGAATGTCCTCAAGGCCCTACGGGAAAAGGAAACAGTGGATCCTGTCGGATGGTTCCCCGAGCAGACCGTCAAAGTCATTTGGCGGAATGCCTCATCACCAGAACTTTCAAACAAGCACCAAGACGTAGCTTGGCTGGTGGTGAGAAGGGCCCTCCCCGTCAGATCCTTCATGCACACCCGAAGTCTCGCCCCCTCCGCACAGTGCCCCCGCGTTGGCTGTGGTGGGGAAGAGACGGTCGCCCACCTCCTCCTGGAATGTGCCTTTGCAAAGCAGGTGTGGAAAGAGATGCAGTGGTTTTTGTCAAGGTTCATCCCAAGCAGCTCTGTAACACAGGAGTCTGTGCTCTACGGGCTGTTCCCAGGGACGCACACCGAGACAAACATCAACTGCTGCTGGAGGACTATCAATTCGGTGAAAGACGCCCTTTGGTCTGCCCGAAACTTGCTGGTCTTCCAGCGCAAAGAGTTGTCCACCACCGAATGTTGCAGACTGGCACATTCCAAGGTCCAGGACTACGTGCTGAGGGATGCACTAAAGCTTGGGGCAGCCGCAGCAAAGGCTCAATGGGGAAAGACCACAGTGTAAGGTTCCCCCACCAAGCTAGACTGAGGGGCTGGATCCATGGGAAACCCCTCGAACTGTATCGTTAATATTCTCAATTGCTGTAAATGTAAAACTGTAATTGACATGACAATTGTGAAACGGAAGGGTTGGGCAGAAACTCATGACAGTATTGAAGGAAACTGATCTCCCTTGCAATGTTTGTATTTTTTGGTGCTGTTTGGAAACTGTTTGGCAATGTAATTTTTACAGATTTTTATGAATAAAGTATATTTTGGAAAAAAAAAGTTACCAACATCAGCAACATGGGAGCCTAGGAAGGGACTCGGCCCCATCCATCCGAGCAGCTGCCAAGCTGAGGCGCCGGGCTGTCAGCTCCTCTGCCAAGTCCTGCCCTTCTCCCTCAGCTGAGTCCCATCTCCCCACACCAGGCTCAATGTTGGACTCATCCAGATGCAAAGCCCCACCCACAAACAAAGCCCCACCCATGTCTCGCTTGGAGAGACAGAGAGAGACGGCAGGGATGAATGGAACAGAGACAGACTCAATAAAGTGTTTCCAAAAAACATCGATTCACACAAGAAGATTTACAGCATCTGCAGCATTTTGTTTTTGTGAGAAAAAGTTTTTTTTCTGAGCAGATGTGAGGAGTTGAGAATGGAATGAGTGGAGGTGGAATGGAGACGCTGGATGCTGTTCCTCCTCCTGTACCTCAGGGGCAACTCTGATTATCCTCATGTCTGCTTTCTGTTCGCTGCTCCAAAAATCACTTCTTGCCATCTGCCCCGCTGCTCTTTAGCTTGTGTGACCTCCAACACAACCTGCCAGTGTATTTGGGGTCACCCAGCTGTCGGTTGCCCCTTGCCGACTGTCCTGTGGCTCTTTGGTGTGTGTGACTCAGCCCAGCATCCACCAGCTTATTTCGGGTCATCCAGCTGTCGGTTACCTCTTGCCCATTGGAGAGGAATATTATAGACATGGACTGGAAATACTGGGCTGCCCTCAATTGTTTAGGTTATTTATTAATTGAATAATTGATGTAACTGGATATTTCACGGCACTCTTGACCTGCTCTCTGAACTTGGACTGAGTGGCCCCATAAATAAATGTGTTTGTGCAGCAACTTAAATTCAACAGCATAAATCCTACTTGTTGAAATATATATTCGGAATTGTTGTAATACCCGGGATCTCTTCCTGCAATGTTATAATATAAGAATTCTATTACATTTATCAACCACAGAAGTATGAAGCTGCCGGATATGGTGAAGAGTAAAATCACAGACTTCCTTCTGCTCTCCATCTCTGGGTCACTGTGATTCTCTCCCTTGCTCTGACCCCTCAGTCCCTTACGGACTCGACTGGCCACTAAAATGTGTCTGACTGTCAGAGCGTTGAGCAACAGAATTAAAGCAAATGGGGACAATGGGGTTAAAACTTTATCAAACCAGTCAAATCCCACCCATCCAGGCTCAGTAAAATAGCTTGGCTTTATATAACAGCCCCATGGTAAATTGTTGATTATTGATCTAGGTTCATATACAAAGTACATGGGGATATTTCTTAAACAGAGCAGAATGCAGGTTGTTGCTAGAACAACAGTGGCAGTTTTGTTGGTGCAATATTTTGTTTTCAGCTTCTGGCAACAAATGGCCACAAATCGATCAAAGGAGAAAGTGACGGTGAACCAGACAGAACAGTCTGCGGCTGCACGACACAGGACAACGATAGTACTACACACAGGGGTGACACGCAGAAAAGATCCCGGGAAATAATTATAAATGATCCGCCACAGTATGACCTCAGTGTTAATGACCAGTAGATCCGCCGTTGCCATGGCCACCAGGTAGCGAGTGGTGCAGGTGGAGAGGCCGCACTTTCCCCGGGACAGGATCACAATCGCCAGTAAATTAACTGTAAGAGAGAGAAGGGAAAAGAGACTGGAAATTACTGATCAAACATTCTCCGTGCCTGACCCAGACAGTAACTGAAGGATTCTAGCACAAAAACAGGTGGGTTCGGGGCTAATCAGAGGTTATTTTTTTTAAATCTGAACCTTGGCCCCAACTGACCTCTGACCCGCCCACTTCCAGGTTTAACGGAGTTGGAACAGGGGACGGACAAACAGCCGCTCCCAGGAGGCGGGTTGGCAATTTAAATATCTGAATGAGGCTGAAAGTCTCTGATTTATTCTGTTTCCTAGGTTTAAATCTGCACGGCCAGATTTGCCCATTATACCCCACGCCAGATACAAAGACACTTGATGATCGGACCCATCCCCCTACAGGACCAGGCCCTTCCATGACGATCGGCCCCCCGCCACCCTGGGATCTCACCCCACCTTACCCTAGTTCAGACGCCACTCCTGGGATCAGATCTCCATCCCTGGATTAGATCCTCTTCTGCGCTTGGACTGCCTCAACTGGGATCAGACCCTCTGCTGGGCTCAGAAGCCCTAGAATCAGATCCTCCAAACCTGTCTTAGATTGGGCACTCCCCAGATCCCCTCCATCCCATGGACTCGGGCATTACACCAGGATCGGAGATCTCTTCCAGGGTTCCTGATCAGACATGCTCCAGGATAGGAGACTCCTCCATGGGCTTGGGGATTGATAGTCCTGCGGTAAGAGATGTCACCACTCTCTCCTCATCAAGAATTGGCGATTGGACACACTCCAACTGACTCCCTGTGTCAGGTTCGGACCACCCTAGTCCTGAGACCTGCTCCAGAGTCCTCATGGCCCTGCTGGAAGCCAAGGCTGTTAATCAGGACGAAGAACCTGTTAAGGATAAAAGAGGCAGGCTGTGCAGTTAAAACTCTGAAATTCTGCTGGAGGCATGGAAGTCGGGCACTACAATTATCATGGGTGATTTTAATCTGCATATAGACTGTACAAATCAAATTGGCAAGGGTAACATGGAAGACGATTGTGTAGAGTGCAACAGGGATTGTTTCTTAGAATAATACGTTGCAGAACCTACTCGAGAACGGGCTATTTTAGATTTGGTAATGTGTAATCAGGTAGGATTAATAAGACATCTCGTGGATAAGGATACTCTAGGGGGAAGCGGTCATAACATGGTAGAATTTCAAATTCAGTTTGAGGGTGAGTAACTCGAGTCTCAAAGTAGTGTCTTCAACTTAAACAAGGGCAATTACAGAGGTATGAAGAAAGAGTTGTCTAAAGCGGGCTGGGAAAATAGACTAAAGGGAAAGTCAGTAGATGAGCAGTGGCAGATTTTTAAGCAGATATTTCATAACACTCAGCAAACATTTATTCTGGTCAGAAGGAAGGACTCGATGAGAATGATGAACCATCCGTGGATAACAAAGGAAGTTAAGGAGAGTATCGATCAAAAACAAAGGCGTACAAAGTGATGAAAGCTAGTGGCAGGCCAGAGGATTGGTCATTTTTTGGGAACCAGCAACAGGTGACTAAAAAACTAACAAAGAGGGAGAAAATTGATTCTGAGGGTAAATTGCCAAGAAATATAAAAACATACAGTAAGAGCTTCCACGGGTTTATAAAAAGGAAGAGAGTAGCTAAAGTAAGTGTGGGAACCTTCGAGGATGAGACTGGGGAATTAATAACAGGGAACAGGGAAATGGCAGGTAATTTAAACCAATATTTTTCATCGGTCTTCACGGTGGAGGACAGTATAAACATCCCAACAATAATAGATGAGCAAGGTGTAAATGGGAGGGAGGAACTTATAACAATCTCCATCACGAGGGAAAATGTGCTTGACAATCTGATGGGATTAAAGGCAGACAAGTCGCCAGGACCTGATGGCCTGCATCCAAGGGTTTTAAAAGAAGTGGTTGCAGAGATAGTGGAAGTATTGGTCGTAATATACAAAAACTCACTGGATTCCAGTAGGGTACCAGCGGATTGGAAAACCGCTAATGTGACATCCCGATTCAAGAAATGAGGGAGACAGAAAGCAGGAAACTATAGACCAGTTAGCTTAACATCTGCCATTGGGAACATGCTAGAGTCCATTATTAAGGAAGAAATAGTAGGACCATTAGAAAAACATAATGCAATCAAACAGAATCAACATGGTTCTATGAAAGGGAAATCATGTTGAACAAATTTGATAGAGTTATTTGAGTTTATAACAAGCAGAGTGGATAAAGGAGAACCGGCAGATATAGTGTACTTGGATTTTCAGAAGGCTTTCGATAAGGTGTCACATAAAGGATTATTGCAGAAAAAAACAATGCAGGGTTTTGGGGGTAATGTGTTGTCATGAATTGAGAATTGGCTAACACACAGAAGGCAGAGAGTCGGGATTAATGGGTCTTTTTCAGGTTGGAAAGTCGTAAGTAGTGGGGTGCCACAAGGATCGGCCCTAGGACCTCAACTATTTACTATCTATATTAATGACTTGGAGGAACGGGCAGAGTGTCGAGCATCCAAATTTGTTGATGATACAAAAAGAAGTGGGAAGGCATGTTGTGATGAGGACACAAATAATCTGCAAAGGGATATAGATAGGTTAAGTGAGTGGGCAAAAACTTAGCAGATGGAGTTCAATGTGGGAAAGTGTGAGGTCAGCCACTTTGGTAGGAAGAATAAAAAGGCAGAGTATTATTTAGATGGAGAAAGATGACAAAATACTGCAGTACAGAGGGATCTGAGTGTTCTTATACATGAAACACAAAAAGTTAGCATGTAGGTGCAGCAAGTAGTTAGGAAGGCAAATGGAATTTTGGCCTTTATTGCTAGGGGGTTAGAGTTTAAATATAGGGAAGTCTTATTGAAACTGTACAGGGTGTTGGTGAGGCCACACCTGGAGTACTGCATACAGTTTTGGGCCCTGTATTTAAGGAAGGACATACTAGCATTGGAGACAGTTCAAAAAACGTTCACTAGGCTGATTCCTGGGATGAAGGGGCTGTCTTATTAAGAACGACTGAACAGGTTAGGCCTCTGTCATTGGAGTTTAGAAGAATGAGAGATGATCTTATTGAAACATATAAGATTCTAAGGGGGCTTGACAGGGTAGATGTTGAGAATATGTTTCCACTGGTGGGGGAATCTTGATCTAGGGGACATAATTACAAAATAAGGGGTCACACATTTAAAACTGAGATGTGAAGGAATTTCTTCTCTCAGAGGGTGGTGAATCTCTGGAATTCTCTACCACAGAGAGTTGTGGAGGCTATATCACTAAATGTATTTAAGGAGGAGATAGATAGATATTTGAAATCTCGGGGAGTCGAGTGTTATGCGGAGCAGGCCCGAAAGAGGAATTGAGGCCTGGGACAGATCAGCCATGATCTTATTGAATGGCGGGGCAGGCTTGAAGGGCTGAATAACCTACTCCTGCTCCAATTACTTATTTTCTTATGTTCTTATGTTCCCCCTATGTCACTGAATCCTGCTAATATCCAGGCCTATGAATTGGAGCAAAAACAATATAATGCAACTATTATATATCTGATAAAAATGGGCGAATGTTGAAAACATTCTGTGGATTGAGGAACAGAGATAATGTTTCAGGCCAATAGGCTTTCATAAGAACTGGAAGATATTCGAGATTAACAGTCTTATACCACCGATAGAGCCAGTGAAAAGTGACATAAGGCAGGAGGAGTGGCGGGTGGAGGACAGGTGTGATTCAATGATAAAATGGATGATGGTACAATGGTGCAAGGCGAGTGGGACAATTAAAAAAGCAGAGGATGGGTCCAGGGGAGGTGTAAATGGTGACAGCAGAATAACAGATGGGGAGGGTAGCATGGAAAATCTGGCAAAGAGAAGGCTCCAGTGACCCAGAAAAGTGACAGTTTGGACCAGCCTGCCACCTGTGTACAAATAAGAGATCCCCACCCCGAGCACAAGCCCACACCTCCGCCACTCCCAGTGCCTTTAGTGTAGTCATCCTCCATTACAAGCAGAGGTCATCTGGGCAACTGGGAACAATCCCCTGAAATGGCGGTCGAGAAATTGAGGAAGGGAGGGGAACAGTCAGAGACAGACCATGTGAAAATGAGGGAATGGTGCAAATTAGAAGCAGAGCTGATGCAATTTTCTATTAAGGCAAAAGAAGAGAGCACCAGCACATCATGAAGGTATCGAAAAAATATATGTGAACAAAAGGACCTGACTGAGATAGGAACAATGAATGGTCCATGTATCCTACACAAACCAGCCTCGCGAGGACCCATTTGGCTCCCATAGTGATACCATTTGAGTGTGGAATATCCCAATGTTTACACAGAGGTCTACACACCAGGGTCCCTGTACAGGAATCAGGATTAGGATAAAAGCAAAATACTACGGATGCTGGAAATCTGAAAAATAAACAGACAATGCTGGAAATACTCAGCACGTCTGGCAGCACCTGTGGTGAGAGAAGCAGACTTAACATTTCATGTCTGTGACCTTTCATCAGAACCGGCAAAGTTCAGAGATGTAATCGGTTTTAAACAAATGAAGCAGTGTTGTGGGGTGGGGGGGGGGGGGGGGTGCGGGTGTAAGAGGACAAAAGAGAAAGTGTGTGATAGGGCAGAGGGCAGGAAAGATTGACTGACAAGGAGGCCATGGGACAAAGGCAAAGGGAGTGTTAATGGTGTGGTGAAAGACAAAGCATTAGTCCTGACAGAGTGTTAATAACAGAAAAATGAACAGCTCTGTCCAAAAGAGCAAACATGAAAAACCAAGTTTAAGGCAGGCACATGGTAAAAAAAATGATGAAACAAAATAAAATAAAATAAAATAATAACTAAAAAAGGCCAGTCATGCTCTGAAATTCTTGAACTCAATTTTCGGTCTGGAAGGCTGTAGAGTGCGTAATTGGAAAATGAGGTGCTGAAGATAGAGCTTGCATTGAGGTTCACTGGAATACTGCAGCAAGCCAAGGACAGAAATGTAAGCATGGTGTGTTGAAATGGCAAGAGATCAGAAGATCATGGTCATGCTTACTGACCGAGCAGAGGTGTTCCGCAAAGTGATCACCCAATCTGCATTTGGTCTCCCCAGTGTAGAGGAGAGCACGTTGTGAGCAGCGAATACAGTACACTAAATTGAAACAACTAAATCGCTACTTCACCTGAAAGGAATGTTTGGGGCCTTGGGTGATGAGGAGAGAGGAGGTGAAGGGGCAAGGAGTACACCTCCTGTGATTGCATGGGAAGGTGCCTTGGGCAGGTGGTGAGGTGTCATGAACCAGGATGTTGCAGAGGGAACAATCCCTTCGGAATGCTGACGGTGGAGGGGAGGGGAAGATGTCTTTGGTGGTTGCATCATGCTGGAGGTGGCGGAAATTGTGGAGGATGATCCTTTGGATGTGTAGGCTAATGGAGTGGAAAGTGAGGACAAGGGGAACTCTGTCGCTGTTCTGGGAGGTGGGGAAGGGGTGATGGCAGAAGTGTGGGAAATGGGCCAGACACAGTTGAGGGCCCTGTCAACCACATTTGGGGGGGTGGGTGGAATCCTCAATTGAGGAAAAAGGAAGACATATTAGCAGAGCTGTTGTGGAGGGTTGCATCATCAGAACAGATGTGCGGAGGTAGAGAAACTGGGAGAATGGAATGGAGTCCTTGCAGGAATCGGGTTGTGAGGAAGTGTATTCAAGGTAGCTGTGGGAGTTGGTGGACTTATAATGAATATTAGTGGACAGTCTATCCCTGGAGATAGAGATAGAGAAGTCGGAGAAGGGAAGTGTTGGAGTTGGACCATGTAAAGGTAAGGGAAGAGTGGAAATAGGAAGTAAAGTTGAAGAAGTTTTCCAGTTCGGGGTGGGAGCAGGAAATGGCACTGATGCAATCATCAATTTACCAGGAAAAAAGTTGGAAGAGGGGGCCTGAGTAGGACTGGAACAAGGAATGTTCGACATATCCCACAAAAATACAAATGTATTGAGGACCCATGTGGTTTCCCATAGCAGCACCTTTTATTTGAAGGAAGTGAGCAGAGTTGAAGGAGACGTTGTTCAATGTGAGAACAAGTTCAGCCAGGCAGAGGAGGGTGGTGATTGTGGATGTGGGCTGGTTAGGCCTCTGTTCAAGGAAGAAGCCACTCCCCTGTCAGCAGACTGACATGGATGGAAATGTCAATGGAATTCTGGAGCATGGCTCCAAGCTCAGAAGGAAGGATGTCTCATGTGTAGTGAGACAGCTGGGGCAGAATGAATCAGTGGATCAGAATTCAAAACATGAAGAACGGAGAAACATCTCTGAGGGGAGGAACAAAATGATCAGATAATAGTGAAGAACTTCAACAAAAGACTTAAAGACAAGTAAGGTCGAAAGTGGGTAGGTATTTGATACAATAATCAAAGAGAACGTAAACCCTCTGATTCAGATGGATTGCATCCACACATACTAAAAAAGATAGAGAAGAGATAGCAGAGGCACAATTATCTGCTGTTACAACAAAAGCGGGTGTATCTTGGTATTTCTTTGCGGACAAAGATTTCGGGAAGGTTGTAGTCAGCGGTTGCAGGCCTGCTGGTGGCTAGTCAGGCCTATCCGTGACTGTCAGATTCTCCCGCAGCAGGTACAAGTGAGGCTGCCAACTTGGGCAATTGGATCTATCCTTCTCCTCCTTCCCCCTTTCGTGCTGGTTCTTTGCTCAGTCTCAAAGGTGTCTGTAGCCCTCCTGATGTAGCATCTCCAGGCATCACAATCTATGGCCTGTACTTCCCACTGCCAATGGTCAATGTGGTACACAGGCAGGGATTTCGTCAGGGAGTCCTTGAAACGTTTGCTTGGGGCCCCACTGTTTCTTTTACCCGTGGTCAGCTCTCCATACAACACGATTTGGGTAGGCAACTGTCATCCATCAGGGCGATGTGACCCACCCAACACAATTGGCTTTGCAGGAGGATGACCTCGATGCAGGTGATGCTGGCTGTTTCCAGGACTTCAGTGTTTGAGATGCAGTCCTGCCGGCAGTTCTTGAGGATGCTGTGGAGGCTGTGCTGATGGAAGCGCTCTAGAAGACGTACATAGGATCTATAACTCGGTGCCATACAGAAGGGTAGTGAGGACTATGGCTTTGTACACTTGGAGTTTGGTCTGTGCGCTGAGGCTGTGATGGCTCCCCACACGTTTGTACTGTCTGCCAAATGTTCTGTTTGCTTTTGAAAGGCTATTGTCCACTTCCTTATCTATGGTGGCATCAAACAAGATGACGCTCTCCAATAAGTAAATTGCTTGCTGGCATTCAGCTCGGTTCCCTCAATGGCAAGGCTCGGTGGTCCATATTCTTCAGTGCAGGCTGATGCAGGACGTCAGTCATCTTTAAACTGATTTTTAGTCTGAAGAGTTGTGCCGCCTCGGAAAAATGAGTTGTTATACATTGCAGGTCTGACTGCCTGTGGGCCGGGACAGCACAGTCATCAGCGAAAAGAAGTTAATGGATGAGTTTATCTTGTGTCTTTGTGTGAGTCTAAAGATGCCTGAGGTTGAAAAGGCCTCCATCAGTCCGGAAACATATGTAAAGCTTCCTCCTTGAGGTCTTCCGTTGCCTGCTGCAGCATCATGCTGAAAAAGATGGTGAATAGAGTCGGGGCCAGCACTTATCCCTGCTTCACACCACTGCAGACGACAAAGGCGGGAGTAATGCACCGCTAATTCAGTCCCACTACTCCACAGGTTACAGCATATTAGTAAAGTTTCCCATCTACCAGAAATTAGCCAAATTAAACACTTTATTTATCCCCGTAATAAAGCACTCCACACCGGGTTTCTTGAAACGACAATAAAATTAACTATTTATTAATAAACCAAGTTTAAAACGATAATGAGATAAATCTATATGTATGAAAAGATTTTATAACTTCTTATTCTTCCTCACCCTCATGCGCAAGCATACATTCAAAAACCAACAGTCAACCAGTTTTAAAATGAAGTTTTAAGGTAGAACTGTTTCTTAGGAATAATAAAATAACTCTGTAACTTCTGGTAGGATGCTTCCAGATCGGTGATGTGTCCCAGAGTTGAATAGTCGGATGCCACTCAATGTTTCTGCAGGTGAGTTTGATAAGCAGTCTGTGATGGGTAGGCGTTCAAGGCAATTCATTTGCAGCAGGCGTCACACAGATCTTTTAGCAAAAAGGTGTAGTAACAGGTTTACTGAAATTTTAAAGTAGCAATCTAACAGTAGAAACTTTCTTGAGATTTCAGGATCTTCCAAAAACACAAAAGGCAACAGGACTCACTCTTGAGGCAGGGTTTCTTGAGACTGGAGGCAACAGCAATCTGCCACACCTAAAACACAAGGCTTCCTTTCTGCAAAGCAGTGTTCCTCTACAGAGTAAAGCAATTCTTCCTTTCCTGGGTCTTTCCTCTCTCTTCAAGCAGGTCAAAGCTACACCTCAAATGTAGTATTTCTTTATAAGAGATGAAAAGCTTCTGTTGCAGAGAGAGCAGGTCTTTTTTTCTGGTCTATCAGCAAATCACAGCCACAGTTTCCTGCAAGCTGCTCACTGGTCTGTTTCACACTGAAAAACCTGAAAACTAAAAGCTTTCAACAGCAACCTAGTCACAAGATAGTCATAAATCTTTCTGGTTGCTTGGATACAAATTTTACAGCCTGCGCTTCAAATACCAAGTCAACATTCAGTGTTCATAGAAAGTTTTTTTTTTCCTCAGTCTTAAAGGCACACAGACCTCTTAGTTTAAAAAAAACTCTTATGTTACTGTTCATTAACAATCATCAGAATAGGAAATAGTGCCAGAGGACTGACAGACAGCTAATGTGATTCTTGTATTTAAAAGAGAAGACAGAACAAGTCCAAAGAATGTTAGACCAGTTAGCATCATGTTAGTGGTGGAATATATGATCGTACGAATTAGGAGTGGAAGTAGGCCACTCGGCCCCTCGAGCCTGCTCCACCATTCAACAAGATCATGTCTGCTCTGAAAAGTCTAGAAAAGATAATGGAATCCCTATTCAAAGATGTAACAGAAAAACATCTAGAAACACATAATATAATAAAAAGTAGTCAATACATATTCCAAAAGGAAGGTCATACCCGAACAAACTTATTGAATTCCTTGAATAATATCAGAAAGAGCGGATAAGACTAATACAGTAGATGTAATATGCATTGATTTTCTAAAGGTCTTCAATAAGATACCACGCAGCAGACTCATGAATAAATTTGGAACAAATGGAGTTCGGGGACAAGCAGTGGAATGGACAGCAAGCTGGCTACAAAACCAGAAAACAGGGGGTAGGGATTAAAGGTGTTTACTCAGATTGTCGGAAAGTGGGAAGCGGTGTTCCACAAGGATCAGCGCTGGGAACATTGTCGTCCACCATTTACATAAGCATTATGGACTTGGGCCACAAAAGCTCAATTTCAAAATTTGCAGGCAAATACAAATTGAAAATACACTTAATACAAAGGAAGAATGCAACAAAATACCCGATGATATTATTGATAATAATTAATAAAATAGCACAAGAGAAATTTAAATGTAAATTAATTTCACTGTAGCTAAGCGTGAGGTACTGAATTTTGGTCGGAAGAATAAGCTTCCCAAATACTACTTGGAAAATACTTTTCTTAATGGGATCGATGGGGAAATTGGTTCAGGGGGACAGATTCACAAATCATTCACAACACAGCTTAACAGGGCCATAAAAATGCAAACAAAGCACTGGAATGCATTTCTAGAGGAATGAAATTGAAAAAGCAAAGAGCTGATATTAAACTAATATAGAATCTTAGTTATACAACGCTTTGTGCACTGTGTACAGTTTTACTGTACAAGAAATATATTGATGCATTGGAGCAGGTGCAATTACTTTAACAAGGATGACACCAGAACTAAGAGCATTATACTATTTATTTGACCATTTACAGTTTATTAATATTATGTACTGCTCTCAGTCAGATCTCTGTATTATGAAATCCTGATATGTATGGTCCTCAGTTACGCATGCCTTTCCTCATGGAGACACACCTCACTGAACTAAAGACAGGGGTTCATAGAGCTTCTATGTGTAAAGGCTCCGCATCATTGGTAAGAACTGATCCATCAAACCTTAATAAGTTACAGAAGTGGCCAATTCAATAAACACAGCCTTATATTCATCCCATTTAACAGTAACATAATAACATTCAGCACTCGTGACCCAAAGATTCTCAGGACTGTGTTGGGGAAGGGGATGGATCAACACGAAAACAAATGAAGCATTTACAGCAACTATACTCAGAGTAAGAATAAGTCATTATACAGAGGATTTGAATGCTGTAACAGTGCTGTCCTGCTGTTTAACTGTCATGTAAACAATTATTTCACACTGGAACCAGATTGGACAATTGCACTCAGCACAAAATTACAGTGACAGATACTGTCAGTAATAATGGTCACTGGGATCAGGTGTTCCACTCCAGTTAGTGACCCGCACACAGTACATTTCTACAGTGACAGATACTCCCAGCAATGCAAGGTCACTGGGATCGGGTGTTCCACTCCAGTCAGTGACCCACATTCAGCTGGATTTTACACTGACTGATTCTACCTCTAATACCTTCACTCAGAGAGCTGCCTTCACTGAGGAGTGATTGGGCATTACATGAAATTCCACCAAATGCAATAACTTGATAATTCAGAGAGCCTGTCAGTTACAAACAGAGGCTTATTATCAACTGAGACAATGAAATAAAACTGCAGAGATAAATCAGTATATTTGACTTAAGGAAATAATATCACCAATTGTGTGGCTGTGGAACAGTAACCACAAGATCAGTAATGTAATGTTATCAGTCACAGAGTAAAAACAGAGACCAGCTCACACACAGAGTTACACAACTTCAGCGTTCATTGTCACTTACCAATAACACCAATGACAGCGAGGATGAGGAAATATATTTTCATGATACTATCAATTGGAAGATGCATTTTCTGTATGATGTGATTGTTTCCTTCGTGCTGCAGGCAATCTCTCGGTATTAAACTCTGAGGCATTACATTCCCAGAGCCTGCAATTTATACATTGTGGGATCTCCATGGGGATGTTGAGTTTGCCACATCATTCAATTTTCAAAAAAATGAACAAACAGATTACGACATCAGGTTCAGTCCATGTTGTGATAGAATATATTTATTTTGGAGATTGAATTGGGAAACTCTAAAGACTGGACAATTCTGATCAGATCAATTAACAATTAAATAATGAAAATTCGAAGTTGTATCTTCCCAGCAATCAGATTGTTCTTTCAAAGTCCACCCGTCCCATCTCTAGATCTCATGTTGTTTCAGTGATTCAGTGATGTCCTTTGTTGTCTGATTACCTTTAAGAGTGATATCCCTTTAAGATTTTAGTATGCTCATGAGCTAAGTACCAGGATATAATCATGTGACTCAAAGCCAGCGTCACTCTACAACTGTAACACCCAGAGTAAGGTTCTGTAAACAGTTTGCTCTGTACTGTATATAATAGTGAAGCTGTAATAAAACTGTTTGCGATCTTCAACATAACTGTACTCCATGCATCTCATTTCTATTGCATCAGACAACATACCTTCACTCAATTGTGGTTCAGGTGGTGAAGAGCAGATTGCGGCCAAGGGCCATCCGGCCTTGTGCTGCAGGCTCACATCGTAAAGCACAGAGAACGGGAACTTCAGGCAGTGAAACTCCGGGGAGTTCTTCAGCGTCTCATTGGCAAGAGTGTTCAGTTGTGCCTGGGGAAGGGAAAGGGAGGAGGAGACAATGGACAAGAACAGGGTAAACCAGAGAGAGAGATTCACTGCCCACCACACCATGTCTGACCAAACAGAGCAAACACAGGAACAGGATGAGGCCATTCAGCCCCTCGAGCTTGTAACACAGGAACAGGAGGAGGCCATTCACCCCCTCGAGCCTGTTCCATTTTTTGATGGGGAAAGAGGAAATTGGGAAATTGTTGAGAATTTTAACACAACCGAGGTACTCCTGACAGGGACAAGGTGTTGTGGAATCTTTTCCCTCCACCTGAGAGGGCAAACAAGACCTCAGTATTATGCCTCATCCAAACAATGGCACCTCCGACAGTGCAGCACACCCTCAGTACCACCACTCCGACAGCACACGCTCGCTCAGTACCATCCCTCCAACTGTGCACAGTCGCTCACTACTGACTTTATGAGTGCTGTGCTCTCTTAGTACTGCCCTTCTGGCAGTGCAGGACTCCCTCAGTGCTGGTACTGTCAGTAAATCTGAAACCGGGATCTGAAGCACAAGACTTTAAATGTGGCAGCACAGGTTTGAAGGACCCATTGAAATACATACTAGATCCTGGGATTTATACATAGAGGCACATATACAAAAACATGGAAATTACACTAAATGTGGATAAAACCCTGATTACGTCCAAGCGAATGTATTGTATCCAATTCTGGACACCACACTTTAGGAAGAATTTCAAGCCTTTGGAGAGGGTGCAAGAGGTGATTGACCGGACTGATAGCAGGGCTGAGGGACTTCCGTGAACATGGAGAGACTGGAGAAGCTGGGATTGTTCTCTTTAGAGCAGAGAAGGTTAAGGCGAGATTTAATCAAGGTGTTCATGAAGGATTTTGGCAGAGTAAATAAGGAGAAACTGTTTCCACAGCAGGAGGGTCAGTAACGAGAGGGAGACACATTTAACAAAATAGGAAAAGGAGAAAAGGGGGAGAGGGGGGGGGGATGTTTTTATGCAGCAAGTTGTTACGATCTGGAATCTGCTGCCTGGTGGTACTGAAAGCAGGTGGAAGCAGATTCAATAGTAACTTTCAGAAGGAGAATTGGGGGAAAAATTTACGGGCTCATGGGGAAAGAGCTGGGGGAGTGTGGGCCCCACTGGATAGCTCTTTCAAAGAGCCAGCACAGGCACACTGGGCCGAATGGTCTCCAGTGCTGGATGATTCTGTGCTCGCCTGTATTACTCAGAGTGAGGGAGGGCAGTTGGTTCAACGTGACACACCCAGGGCCGTGACTAGGGCAGGACTCGCTTCTGAGTGACACACTTGAAGGATTCCAATTAGATCGGCAGAGTTGGGGGATCAAAGTGGAGGTTTCTCAGCTTGAACACCTTCGGAAATACCGAACCTGCACGTCCATGGGACAAAGTGTGAAATGCATTTCCATGCACACGGTTTCACAGTCCGCAGTGGACATGATGAGGAATAACATCCTTACATTAATGGTCAAAGCCCCAGTGTACAAATTATTCGATCCCTCATACCTTCTATCATTTTGATTTCCCCTGGAACAGAATATAGAGAGAGACAGAGAGAGTCATAATAATCCGAGCTGAACCAGTGCCGAGAATGATTGCTGGGACATTGTAGAGGAAGCTTTACTCTGCATCTAACCTTTTTTTGGCATTTACTCTGCATCTAACCCATTTTCTTGGCCTTTTTAGCTCAGGACCTTTTACTTTTGTCTTGGGGCCTTTAATTTTTAGGCCCTTTTATGTGGTTTTAAAAATATATAACTTTATTAAAAACAGGTAAATAAAACAAAACTCAAAATAAGATAAGAGAATCCATATCTGTGATGCTATCCAGCCCCTACAGTGCTCACCTGTCGTGGAAGGCCTCAAGCAAACTGGAGGGCACCGCAAGCTCCCTCTCCAGGGACACCTGTGCACAAACATAATCTCGGAAGCTGGGCAGGCAATCAGGGCGGACAGACCCACCATTGCCCGCAGTCTGGACCTGTGAATCACCACTTTGGCCAGGTCCAGGAGCAGACCGATGAGGAGAGCCCATTCCTGGCACGCCCCCTTATGCACTGGGTGCCCAAAGATCAGGAGCATGGGGGTGAAGCGCAACCAAAATATTCAAAGAGGAGCTGCAACCTTGCAAACATCGAATAAACATGATACACGGACGTGTCCAGGCTGCAGAAATTACAGATGGCCGGGAGTCCATGAACCAACTTAAAAGCCTGATGCACAGGACTGCCCTGTACAGGAGTCTTCCATGCACCCCCAAGTCCCCCCGATATAAAGTGGCAGGACTGTCACATAACGACAGCTCAACCGGGGAGCCCCTTTATGCCAAATGGGAACATGGCTTGACACAGTGTGACCGGGCAGCAGCCAAAGCCAAGGAAGTGGAGAGTGTGCAGGAGCAGCCCATACAGGAAACCCCTCCATGCCGTGTGGAATGGCTTGGAGGGCATTTCCAAGAGGCTGTTCAAGTTGTGGGGGAGTGGCTTCTGAGGAGGGTTTTGGGATCTGGGTCCGATGGGCAGTCCAGCCGAGCGGGGGTCAGCTCAGATGGGAGCGCTCCATACTCCGGTGCCTCCTGAACATTCACAGTGAGGAGCATCCCAGAGGTTTTGGTTACTCCTCCACCTGTCAGTCCCTCCCCAGAATCGGCTGCCAGGTCAGCCAAAGCCCTCTCCTCCTCTGGCAGGGGAGTGCCCTGACTGGAGGTGGCCATGTTCCTAACTCTGAATAAATCTTGGTAAAAGACAGGCAACTCCCTCAAAGAGCTGCAGCTAACGTTTGCTGCTGGGAGCTGCGTGTCGTCTTAAAGGCAGGGCCCCTAGTGGAAGAAAAATATATCACCTGTGCACAGCATCGATGAGGATGCTCGATGTACATTTATCTCTGATAGGCAGAGATTCGCAGCCTGGGTCTCTGCTGGGTCTGAAGGTGGAGAGTCACAGCATGGGTACTGAGGCAGGCCAGTGACTCACCACCCTCCTCAATTGGGAGATTCTGTACCGCGGCAGAGACCCACTCCTTCCTCTTACACCAGGGAACAGTAGACAGTCACAATTTAAACACAGGGGCTGAGGAGAATACTGGGCAGTCACAACTTTAAATACATAGCCTGAGGGGAATTCTGAACAGTCACAGTATAAAACATGGGGCCTGGGGGGAAATACTGGACAGTCACAACTTTAGACACAGGGTCTGGAGGAGACCTGAATAGTAACAAGTTTATACACAGGGCCTGGTTGGAATCCTGTACTGTCACAACTTTAAGCACAGTGCCTGGGGAGAATCTTGGATAGTCATAATGGCTAGTTCCGGGTCTTCTTTGCCCTTTGTAGAGGTTGCAGCAATAAAGTGGTTGTACCTTTTGCTGCCATCTGAGTCCATCCCTGCCGCTGTCAAAAAGATAGGGAAAGGCACAGATGTGCGACCGATTGTGCAGCGTCGGTTCAAGTCATTCCTCACTGGGGTGCTGAGGGTGTGGTCAGCGATGAGCACTTCCACTCCGCCCTCACTTATTAATTTACCATTTACTAATTCTTTTATGATCGATCTCTCCCAGTATTCTCTGCACCTTGGTATTCCTCTCTGATATTATCTCTTGATTCCCACACCCCTGACAAGTTAGTTTAAACTCTCCCCAGTAGCACTATTGAGGGAGAGTTATTTATTTAAAATGCACATAAAGGGGGCTTGTGGTATAAAAGCCCCCACGACATAATAAAAGGAGCCTGAGGTATAAAGGACACAAAATGAAAAAGAAAACAGGTTTGATAAAGATTAGAGCTCCCTCTATATTAAAAAAAATGGGTTAGATACAGAGTAAAGCTTCCTCTACATTGTACCATCAAACACTTTCAGGGCTGCTATAGCACGCATTTGATACAGAGTAAAATCCCATCTGCACTATCACACAAAACACTCCCAGGGCAGGTGAGAGAGGAAGAAAAAAATAAAATAAAAACAAAAAAGAAAAGAAAAGAAGAAAGAAAAAAAAACGTGTTAGATGCACAGAAAATCTCCTTCCATACTGTCCCATCAAACCCGTGGATGGAGGGTGCAGAATGGATTAGATCCAGATTAAGCCTTGAACTAACACTGCCCCATTAAACTTTCCCAGGCAAGTGCAGAGTAAAGCTGCCTCTGCACTGTCTCGTCTCATCCAGCAATTCCAGGGCTGCTCTTCAAGGCTTTTGGAGGGCAGTGAATTTATTTTAAAAGTTTCTTGCACTGCAATTGCTCTTATATTTAACAATCAGTGAATACAATGTCAGAATTGGCAGGGATTTATTGTTGAATTCAGCTGAGATTTAATTTGGAGAACCTGTTGAAATATATTCTGTGACCTAATGGGGGAATTGTGTAAATCTATGTCCTGAACTGACTGCAACTAATAAGGAGCAGAAATGTTTCTTTTCCAGCTGAGTAACATTAATTCCAGTCACCGAACAGCAGCATTAACCCTTTACAATCTAAGTATTTTTATACGACTATATGTGTAAAACCAGACAATGGACAGATGTAAATTAAAACCCCCACAAACAAGTGAATATGATCTAAAACCAAAACAGAAAATGCTGGAAGTACTCAGCAGATCTGGCGGATTCTGTGGAGGGAGAAGCAGAGTTAACTTCAGGTGACCTTTCATCAAAACTGGCAAAGGTTAGAAATGTAATAGGTTTGAAGCAAGTGAAGCGGAGGTGCAGGGGATGGGGGACGGGGAAAGAACAAATAGGAAGGTGTATGTTAGGGGCAGAGGGCAGAAGAGATTAAATGACAAAGTTGTCATGGGACAAAGGGAAAGGGAGTGCTAATGCTGTAGTGAAAGACAAAGCATTAGTGCAGAAAGAGTGTTAAGGACAGAATATTATACAGCTCTGTCCAAAAATGCAACAATGAAAAACCAAGTAAATATGATCATTTGCATAACTATTGAGAATAACAGCTGATACGAATGTCTCGATCTGGCAGGAATGATGTGAAGGGCAAGTTTACTGATTTCAAATTACTTCCATGATCTGATGTAATCTTTTCATTCCACGGAAGTTCTATTCACTTCCCAGGGCTGGGCTCAGTCCTAACACCTGGAAACTGAACCAATTAACTGGTCAAATTCGACAAAATATCAGAAATGGGGAAAACAGTCATTTATATTTCTATTATATTTAAGATCATGGTTCTTCTCCTGGATCACTGGGATAATCTAAAATAGGTCCTATGCTCAGTAATTAATTAAACTAAATGGTCACGTGGAGAAATTTGCTAAAATTGTTAACCTGCCCTTTATATTGTGCAAATCTGCCTCGGATCAGCGAGGTATAAGATACACTGAAAGAGTCTTTTTTTCTGAGGCAGCGACCTCGTGCAATGCTGCAGAAGTGCTGTACCTGGATGGCTAGTGAAAGTACAAGTGAGGGGAGTGATGTATCTGAATGGAAAGTGACTGTAAAGTTAAATGAGTGATATAGCTGGATGGGCCGTAGCAACAATATTGAGGTCAGTGTTGCAACTGAATGAGTAGTAAATGTATAATAGGGGTCAATCGTACATCTGGATGAGTATTTACAGTGAATGTGATGTCAGTGAAATATCACAAAACCCCCTTCCCCACTCAATAACCTCAGCTCCTCCCCCTCCCCATCCAATAGCCTCAGCGCCTCCCCCTTCCCACCCAATACCCTCAGCTCCTCTTCCTCCCCCATCCAATACCCTGAGACCCTCCACGTACCCATCCAATACCCTCAGCTCCTCCCCCACTCCATCCAATACATTCACCTCCTCCCCCTCCCCTAACCATACCGTCAGCTCCTCCCGCTCCCCATCAATACCCTTATTTCATCCCCCTCCCCAACCAATTCCCTCAGTTCCTCCCACTCGCCATCCAATACACTCAACTCCTCCCCCTCCCCCTCCCCTACCCAATACCGTCAGCTCCTCCCGCTCCCCATCAATACCCTTATTTCCTCCCCCTCCCCAACCAATTCCCTCAGTTCCTCCCACTTCCCATCCAATACACTCAGCTCCTCCCCCACCCCATCCAATACCCTCACCTCGTCTACCTCCCTTACCTCCCCTACCCAATAAACCCTGCTCCTCCCCCTCCCCATCCAGTACCTTCAGCTCCTCCCCCTCCCCAATCAATTCCTTCAGCTCCTCCCCTTCCCCATCTAATACCCTCAGTCAACCCCACCTAGTACCTTCAGCTCATCCACCTCTCCCATCCAATATCCTCAGCTCCTCCCTCACCCCCAGCTAATAGACTCAGCTCCGCCCCCTCCCCATCCAAAAACCTCAGCTCCGCCCCCTCCCAATCCAATACACTCAGCACCTCCCCCTCCCCATCCAATAACCTCAGCTCATCCCCCTCCCCCATCCAATACCCTCAGCTCACCCCTCCCCATGCAGTAACCTCAGCTGCTCCCCTCCCCCAACCAATACCTTTAACTCCTGTCCCTCCCCCAACCAATTCCCTCAGCTCTTTCCCCTCCCCCATCTAATGACCTCAGCTCCTCAGTCACCCTCGCCTAGTACCCTCAGCTCATCCACCTCAGCCATCCAATACACCCAGCTCCTCCCCCCACCCCCACCTAATACCCTCAGCTCCTCCCCCAGCTCCATCTAATACCCTCAGCTCCTCTGCAACTCCAATCCAATACTTTCAGTTTCACCCCCTCACCAACCAATGCCCTCAGCTCCTCCCCCTCTCACATTCAATACCCTCAGCTCCTCCCCCATTCAGTATCCTCAGTTCCTCCCCGTCCCCCATCCATTGCCCTCAGCTATTTCCCCTCCACATCCAAGACACTCAGCTCCTCCCCCTCACCATCCAACAACCTTAGCTCCTCCCCCTCCACTTCACCATCCAATATCCTCAGCTACTCCTCTGCCCCATTTAATACGTTCAGCTGCTCCCCCACTCCATCCAATACCTTCAGCCCCACCCCCTCCCCATCCAGTACCCTCATCTCCCGCCCCTCATCCCATCCAATACCCTCAGATCCTCCCTCTCACCATCCAATGTTCTCAGCTCCTCTCACACTCCAATCCAATACCCTCAGCTCCTCCCCCTCCCCCAACCAATACCCTCAGGTACTCCCCTTCCCCATCCAATACCCTCAGCTCCTGCCCCTCCCCCATCCAATATCTTCAGATCCTCCCCCTCACCATCCAATATCCTCAGCTCCTCCCCTCCCCATCAAATACCCTCAGCTCCTCCTCTCCCCCAACCAATACCCACAGCTCCGTCCCCTCCCTATCCAATACACTCAGCTCCTCCCCTCCCATCCAATACACTCAGCTCCTCCCCCTCCCCTCCAATATCCTCAGCTCCTGCCCCTCCTCCCATCCAATACCCCCAGCTCCTCCCCTGCCCCATCCAATACCTTCAGCTGCTCCTCCACCCCATCCAATATCCTCAGCTCCTCCCCTCCCCATCCAGTACCCTCAGCTCCTCCCCCTCCCCCAACCAATACTCTCATCTCCTCGCCCTCCCCCATCCAATACCCTCAGGTCCTCCCTCTCCCCATCCAATGCCCTCAGCTCCTTCCCTCCCCAAACCAATACCCTCAGCTCCTGCCCCACTCCCATCCAATTCCCTCAGCTCTTCTCCCTCCCCCATCCAATACCCTCAGCTCCTCCTTCACCCTGAACTAATAGCCTCAGCTCCGCCCTCCCCATCCAATACCCTCAGCTCCTTCCCTCCACCAAACAATACACTCATCTCCTGCCCCTCCCCCATCCAATACCTTCAGATCCTCCCCCTCACCATCCAATATCCTCAGCTCCTCCCCTCCCCCTCAAATACCCTCAGCTCCGTCCCTCCCTATCCAATATTCTCAGCTCCTCCCCTCCTCCATCCAATATCCTCAGCTCCTCCTCTGCCTCATCTAATATGTTCAGCTGCTCCCCCTCCCCATCCAGTACCCTCATCTCCCGCCCTTCCTCCCATCCAATGCCCTCAGATCCTCCCTCTCACCATCCAAAGTTCTCAGCTCCTCCCCTCCCCATCCAATATCTGCAGCTCCTCCCCTGCCCCATCCAATACCCTCAGCTGCTCCTCCACCCCATCTAATCTCCTCAACTCCTCCTCCACCCCACCATTACCCTCAGCTCCTCCACATCTTGATATATCCTCAGCTGTTCCCCATCCCCACCCAATATCATCAATTCCTCCCCACCCCCACCTACTATCCACCACTCCTCCCCACCACCTGTCAATATCCGCAGATCCTCCCAGTCAATGATTGTACATGTGTGTATTTGTGTGTGTGAGTGTGTGAGCTTGAGTATTAGATAAGATACAGCATGTGGAAGAGAAACTGACAGGAACTCTCTGTGCTTTAGAGGGAAACACCTGACCTGGGATTTATTGTAATGTCCGGTGGCATATGTAGAGGCAGTAAGCAAGAGTCTTCAATAAAAGCTTGCTAAATCGTTCTTAAGTATGATTCTTTCTGCCTAAGATGTGGCATTGGTGACGAGGATATAAAGAAAGCAATACGGAGGTAAATTTGGAGATATTTAGTATTGTGTCATGGCATTTTCTAGATCCGATATGTCTGCAGTCCGGTGAATTGAATCGTTTGGTGCATCAGGTGATGCCAGTTCCGTAAAATGGAAAATGTGTCTGAAGGAGTTTGAAACATACACTGAGAGTCGCTGGTTGTTTTGTGACGGGGCAACGGAGGTGCAGAATCCACAGTGACGGGCTTTAGTGCTGTTCAATGCTGGTGCGTCAGTGAGGGAGACTTTCAAGACATTGCCTGACATGGGGAGAGAAGGCTGATTATGAATGTGCAGTGAAAGCTTTGAAGGACCATTATATGGTGATGCCAAATGCCACATTCAGAAGGCATTTTTTCCGTCAGATGAGGCAGAAATATGGGGAAGCAGTAGCCTAATTTGTGACTCAGCTCAAGCAGGCATCGCAATTATGTTGTGACGGATCTGAATAACCAGGTAATCGATCAAGTGTTACAACATTGGATAATTTGAGCTGCAGGCTGCTGGAAAGAGGAGGTAACTTAACGTTGGGTGAAACTTTGGAAATAGCAGCTGCATTGGAAGCAGTGGATGGATAAGTTCACAGCATGAAACTTGGTCCCATTTTCACCATCGGCATGACTAATTCTGAGGTTAATCGAGTGACACAACAGAATCTAGATACGTGTAACTATAAACAGCAAAAGTCTGAGAGTGTTTCAGATGTGGCAACTTGGGGAACTGTGGTAGAGATGCCTGCTGCCCTGCCAAGGGAAAGATATGCAGAAAATTTGGGGGCACAGACCATTTTGCCAAGAAGTGCAGAAGTAAAGCTGAGCAGAGTGGGAAGCCTGGCAAACTATGTAAAGGAAAGAGAGGTGAAAGCAGTACAACTGTGAGACGAGTTGAAGAAGATGCAGAGAGTGAGGACACGAATAGCACATGTTTTCTGTCAATGGAAGTAAACATGAGAAAGTTCCCGTGATTGTTGGGGGTGTTGAAGTGAACATTATTGTAGATTCAGACAGTGACAGTAATGTCATCAGCAGAGCACCATGGGAGGAACTGAAGGCAAAGGGAATCAAGTGCACATCTTGAAAATGTATCAAAAAGCTTTATCCTTATACATCTAAAACACCACTTCAACCGTTGAATGCTTCACTGGAAGTGTGAAAGCTGGGGATCGGAATGTCAAGGCAGAATTCGTAGTGATTGAGGAGGATGGTGAGACACTTCTGAGTAGAGAAACTGTCCAAGCTTTGGGGGTGATACACATTGAATTGAAAGTGAATTCTGTGAAATCCTATGTGGAGATTGGAGAGGTGTTTGGACCAGTGTTTTAAGGAATTGGGAAGTTGCACAAACACCAAGTGAGATTAATCATTGGTGAGAATGTGAAACCTGCTGCGCAGCTTTATGCAGAACACCATTTGTTCTGAGAGGGAAAGTTGAGGCAAAGGTCAAGGAACAGGTTGACCAAGACATCATAGAGCCAGTTAAAAGACAAACACACAGATCTTCACGAGAGAAGGAAGCTCAATTTTTCGTGCAGTTCATGTTACACCCAGAGCAATGACAACTAGAGACATTGAAAGAGACGGACAAAGATGCAGAATTGGATGACATCAGACAGAGAATCCAAACTGGAAATTGAGAGAATAGCCCATTCAAGGCGTACATTGTTATACGAGATAAACGATGTACAATTGGGAAGTGTGTTCTCCGAGGACCAGACATGTACTCCCACAAAAGCTTTGGCTTAGACTGGTGATGCCAGCTCATGAAGGTCACTTGGGAGAGGTTGGTATGAAGCAAAACTTATGAACCAAAGTACAGGGGCCAGAACATGTCATGGAGGTCAAATTGTCAGTAGACACAATCCACCAGAACCAGTACAGAATACACTGCTACTGCTTTGGCATGGAAAACGTAGCCATTGACTTCTGAGGCCCACTTCCATCAGGATAGTCCATATTAGTTGTGGTTGCCTATTACAGCCATTATTATGAGTATTCAGAACCATAGAAAAATCACGGCACAGAAGAAAGAAATTTAGCCCATCGTGTCTGCGCTGGTTAAAAAGACTAGCCACCCAATCTAATCCCACCTTTCGGCACCTGGTCCATAGCCTTGCAGGTTACAGCATATCAGGTGCATGTCCATGTATCTTTTAAAAGAGTTGAGGGTTTCTGTCTCCTCCACCGTTCCTGGCAGTGAATTTTAGATACTTGCCAACCTCTGGTTGAAAAAGTTCTTCCTCATATCCCCTCTAATCCTTCTACCAATCACCTTAAATCTGTACCCCCGATAACTGAGCTGTCCACTAGGGCAAACAGGTCCTTCCTGTCTACTCTATTTATACCCCTCATAATTTTGTACACCTCAATTAAGACAGCCTCAGCCTCCACTGTTCTAAGGAAAACAACCCTACCCATTCCAATTTTTCTTCATAGCTGCAACTTTTAAGCCCTGGCAACATTCTTGTAAATCTACTATGTACTCTCTCCACAGCATTTATCTGCTTTCTGTAATATGGTGACCAGAACTGTATGCAATGCTCCAGCTGTGGCGTAACCATCATTTTTGCAGTGCCAGCATTTCATCCCTGCATTTGAATTCTATACCTCGGCTAATAAAGGAAAACATTCCATATGCCTTCTTCTCCACTCTATCGACCTGCCCTGTCACCTTCAGGGACCTGTGGACATGCACTCCAAGATCTCTCGCTTCTTCTACCCGTCTCAATATCCTCCCGTTTATTGTGTATTCCCTTGCTTTGTTTGCTCTTCCCAAATGCATTACCTCACACTTCTCCAGATTAAATTCCATTTGCCTCTTTTCTGCCCACTCAACCAAACCATCGATATTATTCTGGAGTCTACGGCTATCCTCTTCACTATCAACTACATGGCCAATTATTGTACCATCTGCAAATTTCCCAATCATGCCTCCCACATTTAAGTCTAAATCATTAATATATACCACAAACAGCAAGGGACCCAAAACTGAGCCCACTGGAATGCCATTGGAAACCGCTGTCCATTCGCAAAACATCTGTTGACGACTACCCTTTGTTTCCTGTCACTGAGCCAATTTTGGACCCAACTTGCCAAATTCCGCTGTATCCCAGGGACTTTAATTTTTCTGACCAGTCTGCCATGTGGATCTTGTCAATGCCTTATTAAAATCTATGTGGACCACATCCACTGCACTACCCTTATCAATATCCCTTGTTACTTCCTCAAAAAACTCAATCAAATTAGTAAGACATGACCTTCCCTTAACAAATCCATGTTGACTATTCCTCATTAATCTATGCCTTTCTAAGTGGCAGTTTATCCTGTCTCTCACAATTGATTCGAATAATTTACCCACCACGGAGATAAGACTGACTGCCTATAATTCTTTGGCCTATCCCTCACACCCTTTTTAAACAATAGTATAACGTTCGTAGATCTCCAATCTTCTGGCACCTCTCGTCTATCTAGTGAGGATTTGAAGATGATCCTCAGCGCATCTGCTATTCCCTCCCTGGCTTCCTTTAACAACCTGGGGTGCAATCCATCCAGCCCTGGCTATTTATCCTCTTTCAAGGCAGTCTAACTCGAGGCCTGCTACCCGACACAACCCCGACGGGACCCGACGACATGTGACGGGTTCGGGTTGGGTCGGGTCCATCTTTAGGGCACGGCTTTCGGGTTCAGGTCGGTTCAGGCAGAGTCGGATTGCGTCAGGCTGGACATGCACAGTAAGCGCTCTGCTGCTAAGTATTGAAATTTAAAAAACTTACCTCAGCTGGGAGTCCGTGACGAAACTGTGCCTGCCCATTGAGCGAGCGACGTCACTGTGACGTCATCTCGCATGCGCTGCAGCTTCGTGGAGCTTCCCTGTCGGAAGTTAAGTAAACGGATGTTCGGGTCAGGTTCGAGTCGGATCGAGTCGGGGCAGGTTTGGGTCTGGTCAGGCTCGGGGCAAAATCAGAGGGAGACAGGTTGGATCGTGCAAGGGTCCTCTGTGGTTTGGTTGGGTTTGAGTCAGGTTCTTTTTTCTCGACCTGAGCAGGCCTCTATGTCAGACACTCTAGTACTTCCTCTCTCATGATGCTTATGGTATCTAATATTTCAGACTCCTCCTCTTTTATTACAATGTCTCTATCATCCTTCTCCTTTGTGAAGACAGAGACAAAAAACTCATTAACAACCATCCCACATCTGCATCCACACACAAGTTTCCTTGTACATTTCTGATAGGACCTACCCTTTCCTAAGTTATCCTCTTTCTCTTACTGTACAAAGAACAAGAGAACAAAGAACAGTACAGCACAGAAACAGGCCATTCGGCCCTCCAAGCCTGCACCCATCTTGATGCCTGCCTAAACTAAAACCTTCTGCACTTCCGGAGACCGTATCCCTCTATTCCCATCCTATTCATGCATTTGTCAAGATGCCTCTTAAACGTCTCTATGGTACCTGCTTCCACCACCTCCCCCGGCAACAAGCACCAGGCACTCACCACCCTCTGTGTAAAGAACTTGCCTCGCACATCCCCTCTAAACTTTGCCCCTCTCACCTTAAACCTATGTCCCTAGTAACTGACTCTTCCACCCTGGGAGACAGCTTCCAACTATCCACTCTGTCCATGCCGCTTATAACTTTGTAAACCTCTATCGTGTCGCCCCTCCACCTCCGTCGTTCCAGAGAAAACAATCCGAGTTTATCCAACCTCTCCCCATAGCTAATGCCCTCCAGACCAGGCAACATCCTGGTAAACCTCTTCTGTACCCTCTCCAAAGCCTCCACGTCCTTCTGGTAGTGTGGCGACCAGAATTGCATGCAATATTCTAAGTGTGGCCTAACTAAAGTTCTGTACAGCTGCAGCATGACTTGTCTATTTTCATACTCTATTCCCTGCCCGATGAAGACAAGCATGCTGTATGCCTTCTTGACTACCTTATCCACCTGCGTTGCCACTTTCAGTGACCTGTATGCCCAGATCTCTCTGCCTGTCAATACTCCTAAGGGTGCTGCCATTTACTGTATACTTCACACCTGCATTAGACCTTCCAAAATGCATTGCCTCACATTTGTCCGAATTAAACTCCATCTGCCATTTCTCCGCCCAAGTCTCCAACTGATCTATATCCTGCTGTATCCTCTGACAATCCTCATCACTGTCCGCAACTCCACCAACCTTTGTGTCGTCCGCAAACGTACTAATCAGACCAGCGACGTTTTCCTCCAAATCATGTATAAATACTACAAACAGCAAAGGTCCCAGCACTGATCCCTGCAGAACACCACTAGTCACATCCCTCCATTCAGAAAAGCACCCTTCCACTGCTACCCTCTGTCTTCTATGATCGAGCCAGTTCTGTATCCATCTTGTCAGCTCCCCTCTGATCCCATGTGACTTCACCTTTTGTACCAGTCTGCCATGAGGGACCTTGTCAAAGGCTTTACTGAAGTCCATATAGATAACATCCACTGCCCTTCCTTCATCAATCATCTTTGTCACTTCCTCAAATAAACTCAATCAAATTAGTGAGACACGACCTCCCCTTCACAAAACCATGCTGTCTCTCGCTAATAAGTCCATTTGTTTCCAAATGGGAGTAAATCCTGTCCCGAAGAATCCTCTCTAATAATTTCCCGACCACTGACGTAAGGCTCACCGGCCTATAATTTCCTGGATTATCCTTGCTACCCTTCTTAAACAAAGGAACAACATTGGCTATTCTCCAGTCCTCTGGTACCTCACCAGTAGCCAATGAGGACGCAAAGATTTCTGTCAAGGCCCCAGCAATTTCTTCCCTTGCCTCCCTCAGTATTCTGGGGTAGATCCCATTAGGCCCTGGGGACTTATCTACCGTAATGCTTTGCAAGACACCCAACACCTCCTACTTTTTAATAATGAGATGACTGAGACTATCTACACTCCCTTCCCTCGGCTCATCATCCACCAAGTCCTTCTCCTTGGTGAATACTGATGCAAAGTACTGATAAAACATCTTTGGATTTTCTTTGCTTTTACGTGCCAATAATTTTTCATGTCCTCTCTTTGCTTTCCTAATTTCCTTTCTAACTTCACCCCTGCACTTTCTATACTCCTCTCGGCTTTCTAAAGTATTAAGTTTTTGTGACCGTCCTTTTCTGTTTTAACTTACCCTGTATGCTTCTAGATAACCAGGACTCTAGATTTGGCCATGCCACCCTTTATCTTTGTTAGGACATGCCTACACTGTGCTTGCAGAATCCTGCTTTTGAAAGCCTCCCACTGGTTTGCCACTGATTTTGCTTCAAGTAGATGTAACCAGTCCACTTTCGCCAGATCACCTCTCAGTTTTGTAAAATTTGCCTTCCCCCAATTTAGAACTTTTACTCTTATTTTATCTTTGTCCTTTTCCATGATTATGCTGAAACTAACTGTATTATGGTCACTATCTCCAAAATGGTCACCCACTGCTACTTCATCTCCTTGCCCAGATTCATTACTGAAGACTAAATCTAGAATTGCACCCCCTCTCGTTGGGTTTGTTACATGCTGGCTAAAAAAAGTTCTCTTGAATGCAGTTCAAGAATTCTGTGCCCTCAGTGCCCTTCACACTGCTTGGATCCCAGTTGATATTAGGGTAGTTGAAATCACAATTATTATTGCACTATTGTTTTTGCACTCAACAATTTGCCTACATATTTATTCTTCTATTTTCCTCTCACTATTTGGGGGTCTAAGATACATTCCGAGCAGTGTGGCTGCCCCTTTTTTATTTCTGAACTCAACCCATATGGCTTCATTTGATGATTCATTTAGCATATCATGCCTCCTCACAGCTGTTATTGATTCCTTAAAAAATAATGCTACACCCCCTCCTTTTCTATCCCTCTCTCTATTCCACCTGAAAACTTTTTATCGAGGGATGTTGAGCTGCCATTCTTGCCCCTCTTTAAGCCAAGTTTCAGTTATAGCAATAATATCGTGTTGCCATGTGTCTATCTGTGCTCTCAGTTCATCAGGTTTATTTGCTATACTCGTGGCATTTAAATAAAAACCTTTTGACACTGCCAAATTCCTGAGCTGCACACTTTTTAACATTTGCTTTTTTCAGACTCCCTATGTTTCTGCCTTCCATTCCCTGCCCTGAAATTGTCCTATGTGAAACTCCCCTCAGGTTCCCATCCCCCTGCCAAACTCGTTTAAACCATCCCCAACAGCACTAGCAAACCTTCCTGCAAGGATGTTCGTCCCAGTCCTGTTCAGGTGTAGACCGTCTGGCTTGTACAGGTCCCACCTTCCCCAGAACCGGTCCCAATGCCCCAGAAATCTGAAGCCCTCCCGTCTGCACCATCTCTCCATTCACGCACTCATCTGGTGTATTCTCCTATTTCTGTACTCACTAGCACGTGGCCTTGGGAGTAAACCGGAGATTGCTGCCTTTGAGGTCCTGCTTGCTAATCTCTTTCCTAACTCTCTAAAGTCAGCCTGCAGGACCTCAACCCTCTTTCTTCCTATATCTTTGGTACCAATGTGGACCACAACCTCTGGCTGTGCATCCTCGCCCTCCAGAATGCTTTGCAGCCGCTCAGTGATATCCATAACCTTTGCACCAGGGAGGTAACATACCATTCTGGAATCATGTCTGCGACCACAGAAACGCCTATCTGTTACCTTAACTATAGAACCCTTACCACTATTGCTCTCTGGTCATTTCTCCTCCCTCCCCGTACAGCTGAACCACCCATGGTGCTCTGGTCATGATTCTCACTGCACTCTCCAGAGAAGCCCTCTCCCCCATTGGTACTGAGAACTGAATACCAGTTAGAAAGTGGGATACTCTCCGGGGACTCCTGCACTTCCTGCCTTGTCCATATTGTCTGTCTGGCAACCACCCAGACACTCTCTGCCTGTGTTGTCTTAAGCTCCGGGGTGACTACCTACTGAAACGTGCTATCTACATAGTTCTCTGCCTCGTCGGTACACCACAGTGACTCCAGCCACCGTTTGAGTTCTGAAACCCGGAGCTCAAGCTTGTGCAGCTGGTGACACTTCCTGCAGATGTGTTTGTCCACAACTTCCCACATACCATTTGTAATGAAATCTACAACAGCAGAGAAAACAGTGTTTGCATTGACTGAAATATTTGCAAGGCATGGTCTATCAGTCACTCTGTATTCAAACAATGGGCCACAATTCATTTCACAGATCTTTGCATATTACATGCAAGTCACAGGCATTCACAGTCACAGAGTAACCCCTAAATGGCCACAGGTAAATGGGGAAGTGGAAAGACAAAACCAATCCTGAGAGAAATGGATGAGGATTGCTAAGGCTGAGGGTAAAGACTGGAAGGAGGTGTTGTTGCCATATGTGGCCATGTATACAGCAACTACACATAATGTGAGGGGAAAGAACCCAGCTGAGTTGTTATATGGATGCAAGATACCAAAGCTGAGGGACATGAGAGTTGATCAGGAGGTTGGAGATCATGATACTGAGAAAAATGGTGCTGCAAAGTTTTCATGCAGACCACAGAAGGAGAGCTGGACAGTCCAATGTGATGCCAGGTGATGAAGTATTGCTGAGATGGGTGGGTCCGAGTAAGATGGATAAACCATATTATCTCAAGCTGTACACGGTTATTGCCAAGAAGGGAAACAGTGTGACTGTACAGTCGCCAGAAGGAGCACTGTATGACAGAAATTATTCACGTGTTAAAAAGTATCCTGGTGACAAACGCACAGCAGCAGGTAAACCAGATGTAGGAGTTGAGACGAAGCTGACATCCAGAAATCCAGATGTCCCAGCCACTGATGCAGTTGGCAGGCAGATTGCTATCCAGAGGGAGAAACATTGGTTCCAGAGGTGGCGACGACATTTCCTAATCCTGATGTGGTGACCAGAGTTCCTGAGATAACAGGAAGACTACGGTGCAAAAGAAGACCACCAAAACGATATGAAGATTTGTGCTGTGATTATGTTCAAAACAAAACGAGCATACACTGAGTGCTGCCCTTGAAACTAAATGTAATTGAAGAAATTCATTTGCTCAATGAGTTGGAAAATAATGATTTGTTAAGTTTGGTTATAAAATTTATTACAGTATATTTGGTGAGAGATGGAATTTAAGCTACATAGCCAAGAAGGAAATTATGGACATGTTTTAGTCATGTTTGTTTGCATGGGCTTTAGTATTAGAGACTACACGGAACTTGGAAGAGAAACTGAAAGTAACCTGTGTTTTGGGGAAGGTACTCACTGCTGCCACTGTGCGTCAGTGGTGAAGGAAGTGAATGTTCATGGACGGGGTGCCAATCAAGCAGGCTGCTTTGTCCTGGATGGTGTTGAGATTATTGAGTGTTGTTGGAGCTGCACCCATCCAGGTAAGTGGAGAGTATTACATCACAAGCCTGAGTTGTGCCTTGTATGGTGGACTCGTCTGGGGAGTCCAGAGGTGAGTTACTCACTGCAGTATTTATGTGGCTACTTCAGTTCAGTTTCTGGTCAATGGTAACCCCCAGGATGTTGATAGCGGGGGGATTCAGCAATCGTAATGCCATTGAATGTCAAGGGGAGATGGTTAGATTCTTTCTTGTTGGAGATGGTCATTGCCTGGCACTTGTGTGGCGTGAATGTTACTTGTCACTTATCAGACCAAGCCTGAATATTGTCCATCTGCACAGTGAATAGTTACAAGTTTAAGAGAAAGAGAGACAGAGTAGGAGTTCCATGCCAAACGTCTTTATATCAGAGATTGCACCTGTCTGTCAAACTAAAGAGTGCAAAAATTACTTATCTAAGCAGTAATCATCCCAAAATTCATCTCCATTGCCTGGGCACTGTAAACATAACTTGGAAACACACTTGCAGTGACCTGCTCTCCACCTTTCTTACCTGGGAACTAAGACAGAATGTAAAGACACACAAACACACTCACCAACAGATACCACATGGAAAAGAATGTGCATTTTTTGTACTAGCCTTAATATACTCTGAACACTGCCAGTCAAACTTCCAGTCTTCTCTGTCCACAGCTCAACCTACCAGCTGGCAGCTTCCTCCACCTGGAGCTGCCCTCCCCAGATATGGGACAGTCCAAGTTGAGTCAGGAAAGGGGGGAGGGGAGAGGAACCTCCTGCCATGTGCTCAGCCCCAAATAATTCCTTCCTTGTCTTCCCTTCCCCTGTCTCCCAGACCTCCTTAGCCTCCTTAGTGCAGACACAGTCAGGGCTGATGGTGAGATGTTGACGCTCAGACCGATTTCAATGAATTGCTGCATTGTTGGTGAACAGCTCCAGACAATTACTGAGGAAAGTTCGTGAATTCTAATCAGCAAGCTCATGCTAAAAGCTGGACAGTTCCACTGTGAGCTGGCACGGCCTCTGGACTTGTGAAATATGGACTAGATCTCCTGATAGAGGGGTTTGTGCTCACAAATCAGTACTTCATAAAGTACCTGTTACAACCCGGTGAGAAAGAGGTCCAGGGGTTCCCTCTCAGCCTTTTCCTAGTTTGACCGTAACAGAGTTTAATTTTTAAAACACCGTGTTTTTTGCTTCCCCTCAGTGAATCCATGTTCACTGCTCTCCAATTGTGATGGCAAAGAAATCAATCAGACAGGTTTTTGTAGATTTAAACAAGAAATGTGTAAGTTTATTAACCTGAAAACTCTAATTCGGTTAAAACCACTAAAAAGATGTGACGCGAACATGTAAGCATGCACACGTGATAAACACACACACCGATAGAGACAGAAAAGGAGAAATAATCAAGGAGAAAGGTCTGAAGCAATAGCTGGAGTTAATTTACTGTCGTTTGAGTTCGATGTAAAGTTTTTGGTTGCAGAAAAATCTTGCCTTCACGTTGGAGCCCAGTACACACTTTCAAACTTGTTCTGATGGTTTTCTGTCTTCCTGAAATCCAGTTGCAGTCTGCTTTTCGTGAGAGACAGAGAGACAGAGAGAGAGAGAGAGCAAGACAAGGAGATGCTGTCTTCCTTCAAGTTCAGTTGCAGTCTGACCCAAGCTGTTTTGTGAACACAATTGAAACCAAACCTCGACTAACAGGCCAGCCATGTGACGAGGTATTTTTTTCGGGACAGCCTACCCGGCGAGTTTTGTGGATTCTTTCAATCTTAGTAGACATGCTCAGTAGGGTCTGGAATGCTGATCTTCACACATTCAATGTCTGGTGATCAAAATCCATTTGGTTAATTGAATCAGGGAGCAGTTTCATTGTCTTCTCCAGGCTCTTGTCTCTTAGAATGCAAATGTTCCAAGCCATGTTTTTAGTCCAGTAAGAGTTTAAAATATATATTCCATATGATGAAATTAACATGCCTTATTCTCGGCAGATGGGGCTTCCAGCACAAACTAATATTTATTTCCCAGTCCCTTCCTGTGTGTATTCTTCAGCAGCATAATGGAAATGCATGTGTCAAACATTTACCTGGTAATAAACATGTGTGAACTGTAGAAAGAATGGATTGCCTGATGTCAGTGCTGAAGGATTGTCCATCTCAAAGAGAACCTGGTCTGGCAGTAAAACGGGTCTGGAGAACCATCCCTGCTCCTGTGACAAACTGATCCAATTCAAGTCAGATATTTTCCTTATTCAACAGTTAGTAGTTAAGATATAGAGCATAGTGTGAAAATCTTTTGGCAAAATATAACTTGAACAAACATTTTTTTAAAATCCACGATTTACACTGGGACAAAGCACAGCTGGTGCCAGACCCTAATTATCTGCGCAGACATACCACACAGAGCAGGCTTAACATTATCAAATGCATGGATTCAATTGGACCTGTTTTTTAAAAAAATAACCTCTCTGTATGTTAAGCAGGCAAAATACAGCTTCAGGCTGCGCTGTTATGTTAGTGCAATGTACAATCACACAACAACAGCTTGCTGCCAATTCTTTGTAATTGTATATCAGTGTAGGAATTTCACTGACCGTTGCTGGAGGAGTATGTGTGATTGACAGCTGCAGACTGTAGACAGAGAGATCAGTGCAGGAATTTCACCGACAGTTCCCGGGAGGGGAGTGTGTGATTGACAGCTGCAGCCTGTATACAGGGAGATCAGTGCAGGAATTTCACTGACAGTTCCTGGAGCGGAGTGTGTGATTGACAGCTGCAGACTGTATACAGAGTGATCAGTGCAGGAATTTCACTGACAGTTCCCGGGAGGAGAGTGTGTAGACTGTATACAGAGTTTCTGTCAATAAAGCTCACTGTGAGATCTTGCAGCTGCAGTTTCCGAGGGCGGTACTAAGACAGCACTTTTCTGATCACTGATATTTAGCAGCAGCTTCAGTTCTCTATGTCACTTTCTGAAACTGGTTGAGAACACTTGCTCTAAACAATGGATTTCAGGAGAGAAAGATTTCACCTGATGTTTTTGGTGGACTTTCTGTTGTGGGAGAGCTACAGAAAGTAACAATTAATTGTCATAGGTCTATGAGTTTGACTTAAATAGATGCAAGACTGATGAAAGCGTTCTGTATGTTATAAAAAAAGCAAAATAGTCGAACAATATCCTTAAGGGGGAGGACTGACCTACATTTAACTCCAGTCAAGTACTGACTCTTAATGTCCTCACAGCAATTTAGTGATGGGCGTTTATAATGCACTTTTCATGACTTTAGTGTGTTTTGGTATTGTGGCATGAGCAGAAATTCGACTTGAGAGATTCAAACATGGAGTTCCAGCGAGAATACGTTCAAAGACTTTGGAGAGGAATGGGGTGTTGAAGATGGGACGGATAATTGTCAGGATGGTGGGGTGACGAGTTTTTTTTGAGGAGAGGGCTGATGACGGCAGGCTTAAAGCAAAGAGGGACAGAACCGGAAGAAAGAGAACCATTAACAATATCAGCTATGATGGGGACCAGGAAGGGACTCGGCCCCATCCATCCGAGCAGCCACCTAGCTGAGGTGCCAGGGCTGTTGGCTCCAGTGACAAGCTCTGCTACCTGCTCCCTCACCTGGGTCTCATCTCCCCGCCCGAGCCCCTAGGCTGGGCTTGACCAGAGGCAAACCTTTACCCAGCAAGAAGACTGGCTGACTCAGAGAGAGTGCGACAGAGAGCAAGAGAGAGAAAAACAACAGTGACTGGGTGGGGGAAATGGAAGGGAGAAGGACTCATTCAAGTGCTTCCAAAAATAATCAGTTCAGACGAGAAGATTTCCAGCACCTGCAGCATTTTGAGTTGTAAAAGCAAGGTTTGTTTTCTGAGCAAATGTGAGGAGGGGAGAATCGTACCAGTGGAGGTGGAGGAGAGACTGTGGCTGCTGATTGCCCTCCTGACCTGCAGGGGACACTCTGACTCTCCTCCTGCCCCCCTGTCCATCCGCTCCTCCAAAGGTTATCCCTTGCCTGCCACCCTGGCTGCTCTTTGGCACGTGTCACCACGCAACCCTGCCCCCGCCAGCATATCTCGGGTCATCCAGCTTTCAGTCATCTCTTGTCCGCCGCCCTGCTGCTCTTTGGCCTGTGTGACCACTCTGCCCCTGCCCCCACCAATGCATTTCAGGTCCTCCAGCTGTCGGTCAACTCTTGTCGTTGGAGATAAATATTACATTCATGGACGGGAAATATCGGGTCGCGCCTCTGGGCTGTTCTCAGTTGCTTTCTTTATTGATTAATTGCATAATTGATGTAATTGGATACTTCACGGCACTCTTGAACTGCTCTCTAAACTTGGACTGAGTCGCCCCGTAAATAAATGTGTTTGTGCAACAATTTAAATTCACCAGCATAAATGCAACTTGTTGAAATATATATTCAGAATCCTTGTAACCCCAGGGATCTGTTCCTGTAATGGTATAATATCCAAAATCTATGACAAACAGCAACCACAGAAGTATGAAGCTGCCAGATATGGCGAAGAGTAAAATCACAGATTTCCTTCTGCTCTCCATGTCTGGGTCACTGCGATTCTCTCCCTTGCTCTGACCCCTCAGTCCTTTACGAACTCGACTGGCCACTAAAATGTGTCTGACTGTCAGAGCGTTGAGCAACAGAATTAAAGCGAATGGGAGCAATGGGGTTAAAACAGCATCAAACCAGTCAAATACCACCCATCCAGGATCAGTATAACAGCTTGGCTTCACAGTACAGTCCCACGGTACATTGTTGATTATTCTAGCAGGCTCGTGCATAAAGTAGAAGGGGATTTTTTTAAACAGAGCAGAATGCAGGTTGTTGCTAGAACCACAGCTGCAGTTTTCTCAGCACAATATTTTGTTTTCAGCCTCTGCCAACAAATGGCCACAAATCGATCAAAGGTGAAAGTGACGGTGAACCAGACAGAACAGTCTGTGGCTGCATGAAGCAGGACAGCGATAACACTACACACAGGGGTGATGTGCAAGAAAGATCCCGGGAAATAATAATAAATTACCCTAAACAGTATGACCTCAGTGATAATGACTAGCACATCTGCTGTTGCCATGGCCACCAGGTAGCGAGTGGTACTGGTGGAGAGTCTGCACTTTCCCTGGGTCAGGATCACAATCGCCAGTAAATTAACTGTAAAAGAGAGAAGGGAAAAGAGACTGAAAATTACTGATAAAACATTTTCCATGTCCAACCCAGACAGTGAAGGTAAGATTTTATCACCAAAAACAGGTGGATTGGGGTGGGTCAGAGGTTAAAATTTATAAATCTCAGCCTTGACGCCAACCGATCTCCGAATCGTCCACATCTTGGTTTAACGGTGTCGGGACCGGGGACAGGCGGACAACCACTCCCAGGAGGTGAGTTAGCAATTTAAATATTGTAACGAGGCCAGAGGTCTCTGATTTAAACTGTCTTACAGGTTTAACTCTGGCCGGCAGAGTTTCCTCAATATACCCCATGCCACACACTAAGACATTGGCAATCAGAATCGTCCCCCTTACAGGATCACACCCCTCCCTCACGATTGAACTCCTCCCACCCTGAGCTCACACCCCACCTTACCGGGGATCGAACCCCACCATCCCTGGGTTCCAGCCACCCTCCAGATTTCAGAGTCCCTTCCAGGATCAGTCTCCCTCTGCCAAGATCATATCCCTCTCTTGTGCTCGGAGGCCCTGGGATCAGGTCCCCTAACCATGTATAATCAGACATTCCACCCACCCCCTCCACCTCCTCCCCGACTCGGACCATGCTCCAAGGTGGAAATCCCCAATCCAGGCTTGGAGATCTACAGCCCAGCAATCAGAGGTGTATCCAGTCTCTCCACCACTAGAATTGGAGTTTGGGCACCCCCCTCACCCCCCCTACCACCCCAATATCAGTCAGCTCCCCCATACATTGGGGTCATGGTTTGGACCTCCCTGGTCCTGAGGCCTGCTCCAGAGACCTCCCTGCCCTACTCTACTGGAAGCCAAGCCTGTCAATCAGGCTGACTTCAGGGCAGGGAACCTGTCAAGGATAAAAGAGGCAGTCAACGAAGTTAAAACTGTGAAACTCCGCTCCCCACCTCTGCCGCTCACCCCTGTTAATATATAGGCCTAAACATAGCACTAAAAACAAAATACTGTTTCACAAACATGTGCTACGCTGAATGCTGATTTTTTAATCCACCGGCTGTAAACCTGAATTAACTTTTAAAAAAGGAAAAAAAGTAACAGATAAAAGATGACTGCTGGCAGTTAAGTTGGCCACTGTAATTGACATCACTGTATCTTACATTCCAATGCATCGAGGTGGAGACGAATTGTCTATCTCGTCCCCTCCAGATAATGACCTGGGGAATTTTGAGTTATTACCTGTCCTACTCCCATTAATGAGACATTAAGGCATCACTTGAGACATTAAAATGGTGGACACGAACCACTGAAACATAATCACTTGAACATTAGGACCCTAGTTGAGACAAGGGAATTCTTACACGTGAACTAATTAATTTGCAAGAGAGACTACACAATGAGCCATCATGTTGATTCACTGGGTGATGGTCATGTGACAGGCCCACCATCTGCGTGATTAAGCTGGTGTTTTCTTTGCAGCAACAGAAACAAGCAAATAGAGATTGACAAGAGAAGACCCAAGTGGTGTCCCTCCTCCCTCTCTCTCTCTCTCCAGTCCACCGTGCAAGCTTCAAACCCTGCCTGCTGGCCGTAATCACCTAGGCCTATCAGTGCTGCAAAGCGAGACCCCATGAAGGAAATCATCTGCCTCGCTGCTCTCCAGGAGAACCACGGAACCCGCTGACAACATCTGCAATCTGAAAGACTCAGGACCACCGAGTTCACGAGAAGCCAGCCAAATTACCAAAATACACAGACTGTATTCCCCTTTTAATTGCACCAAACACTAATCCAACCAATCTATACTTCCCAACTCTGTAACCTATTTGTGTGCAAGCGTGAACCTCAATTTGTGTGTGTGTTGGAGCCCACTTTATTACTTTACTTAGATCAGTTTAAGTTCAATAAAGCTAACATATTTCTTAAACTCAAGAAAACCTGTCTGATTGGTTCATTTATGAGCATGGAATGCAAATAGTTAAACACTCACTGAATTGGCAAGTATAGTTAATTGTAGTCAAACAAGGGGAGGGACACGAGAAGAGCCCTTCGACCCCCCCCCCCCCCCCCCCCCCTCACCTAATTGTAACAACTGAAACTGCTGTAAATCTGCTAAAAATAGGAGAACGTTGAAAACACTCAGCAGGTCAGGCAGCACCTGTGGAGAGAGAAACAGAGTTAATGTTTCAGGCTGATAGGCTTTCATCAGAATTGGAAGATATTAGAGATTTCCAGTGTTAAAGAAATGATAGAGCCAGAGAAAAGTGGACTATAGGAGGAGGAAAGAACAAAGGGGAAGGTCTTCATTGGGTGGAGGGTACGAGTAATTCAATGACAAAAGGAATGAAGGTGAAAGGTGAATGGGAGAACTAAGGAAACAGAGCATGGGTCCAGAGGAGGTGCAAATGGTGACAGCAGAAAAACAGAGGGAGAGGGAAGCGCGGAAAATCTGACAAAGGTGAGAAGGCTCCAGTCGCCCAGAAAAATGACAGAGAATAATGGTAGACCCCAGGGGTGTGGAACAGCTTGCCAACTGTGTACCCCACCCCAAGCACCAGCTCACACCCCTTCCACTCCTAGTGACTCTGGTGTAGCCATCCTGCATTAGCAGCACAGGCCATCCAAGAAAGTGGGATCAATGGTTATTTTTAATCTCAGAGTTGAGTCCATTATGCAATGAAATGCCTAATTGAAAAGTTCAGCGCTGTTCCCCATTGAGCTTCAGTGGAAGAGTGTAGGAGATCGAGGATAGAGAGATCACAGGGGAGTGGGATGTAGAATTAACGGGACATGTGACTGGAAGCTCAGGATCACACTTACAGACTGAAAGGAAGAGTCCAGCAAAGATATCCCATAATCTGCATTTGCTTTTCTCCCAGTGGCCAGGAGCCTCTATCATGATCAGCAAATGCTGGTAATAAATTGAAATAAAGTACAAGCAAATCGCTGTTTCACCTGGAAGGAATGTTTGGGGCCTTGGACACTGGGTAGAGAAGAGGTAAAGAAGCAGGTGTTACATGAGAAAGCGCCTGGGAAGAGGAGCTGATTTTGGGGGTAATTGAGGAGTTAACGAGGGTGTCCCGACGGTGGGGTGATGGGAGTGGATCAGATGGATGTTTGGTGTTGAACTTAGCTGGATGTGGCATGGATGTTGCAGGATGATGGATTGAATGTATACACTGGTGGCTTAGAAGGTTGGGATAAGGGGGACCTTATTGTGGAATTATCAGGGAGGAGAAGGGGTGAAGGCCATAACGTGGGAAATGGGATGCGCATGGTCGAGGCCCCTGTTAACCTTAGTTGAGGGGAATCCTCTGCTGAGGAATAATGAAGACATTTCAGAAGCATTGGTGTGGAAGGTAGCATCATTGGAACAGATGGAACAGAGGTGGAGAAACTGGGAGCATGGAACAGAGTCTTTCCAGGAAGTGGAGTGAGAGGAAGTATAATCAAGGTAGTTGCAGCAGTCAATGGGATTATATTGAATATTGGTGGATAGTCAATCCCCTGAAATTGAGGTGGAGAAGTCGAGGAAGGGAAGGAAAGTATCAGAGATGGACCACGTAAAGACAAGGGAGGGGTGGAAATAGGAAGCCAAGTTGATTAAATTTTCTAGTTCAAGGCAAAAGAAGGAAATAGCATTAGCACATTCATCAAAGTATTGGAGGTGACCTGAATAGGATTGGAACAAAGAATGGTCCACGTATCCTACACAAAGGTGGCATAGCTCGGTCCCATGCAGGCTCCCATAGGAACACCATCTGAGTGTGGAATATCCCGTAGTTTAAACCTGAGATCCTCACACCTATATTTTACAAAAGCACCCCTGCACAGGGATCAGGATCAGAAACCTGCGAGAGTTTTCATTCCTAGACCAGAGCCAATGAGGAAGAGAGGTGTTCCAGTAGGAATGGCAAGTGAATGAAACTAAATGAATCAATTCCAAATGGGGCACCCAGAATGTACCAGCAGGAGAGGGTGGAGAGAAACTGTCTGGGCGACGGCCTCTTGGTGTCTGTCACGCACAATCCCACCCACTGTGAGTTTAAGGAGCGCTCGGATTTGTAGTGAGTTCTTTATGTTGTCTTACGAAACATAATGAGATGCATGGAGTGCAATTCATTGAAGGTCTCCAACAGGAATGTCCTCAAGGCCCTACGGGAAAAGGAGACGGTGGATCCTGTCGGATGGTTCCCCGAGCAGACCGTCAAAGTCATTTGGTGGAATGCCTCATCACCAGAACTTTCAAACAAGCACCAAGACGTAGCTTGGCTGGTGGTGAGAAGGGCCCTCCCCGTCAGATCCTTCATGCACACCCGAAGTCTCGCCCCCTCCGCACAGTGCCCCCGCGTTGGCTGTGGTGGGGAAGAGACGGTCGCCCACCTCCTCCTGGAATGTGCCTTTGCAAAGCAGGTGTGGAAAGAGATGCAGTGGTTTATGTCAAGGTTCATCCCAAGCAGCTCTGTAACACAGGAGTCTGTGCTCTACGGGCTGTTCCCAGGGACGCACACCGAGACAAACATCAACTGCTGCTGGAGGACTATCAATTCGGTGAAAGACGCCCTTTGGTCTGTCCGAAACTTGCTGGTCTTCCAGCGCAAAGAGTTGTCCACCACCGAATGCTGCAGACTGGCACATTCCAAGGTCCAGGACTACGTGCTGAGGGACGCACTAAAGCTTGGGGCAGCCGCAGCAAAGGCTCAATGGGGAAAGACCACAGTGTAAGGTCCCCCCACCAAGCTGAACTGAGGGGCTGGATCCATGGGAAACCCCTCGAACTGTATCGTTAATATTCTCAATTGCTGTAAATGTAAAACTGTAATTGACATGACAATAGTGAAATGGAAGGGTTGTGAAGAAACTCATGATAGTATAGAAGGAAACTGATCTCCCTTGCAATGTTTGTATTTTTTGGTACTGTTTAAAACTGTTTGGTAATGTAATTTTTGCAGATTTTTATGAATAAACTATATTTTGGAAATATAAAAAAAAACAGGTTTACTAACAACTAAACAACTAGTGTTGGAATCTTGTGGGGACATCTCTTTAGGGAGAGGTTTAGACGCCTCGGATCTAGACATACCTTGATTGCTCTATCCTTCTTCAGTTTGCAGGTAATGGAGTTGCACCAGTCTGTGTGATGATGCATACGACAGATGATGTCATTGCATTCCATATCATCCAACTCGTACTCAAGCTTTTCTTGCATGTGTACAATCCACTTTCTGGGAGTGTCAATTGATGGAACTGCATCCTCTCTGGGGTGCAGTATGGCATTGCCTTTGAAATCTCCTATGGCGTCGAACCTGTCCGGGTACATTTGGTGCAGGTCGTGGAGTGGCACAATGCGGGTATCTTAGGTCGGTTCTGCTGTAATGGGTACGTTGGTAACCTTGCAGATAGTCATGATGTTGAGGTCCTGCCACTGCTGGTCCGCTCGTGTCTACCAAGTAAAATATTTGTGGTTTCCAAGCCGACTTGCCATAGCTGCAATGTATTGTTAGTGTGCCACTGTAAGGAATGGGTGGGCCATTGCATGCATTTAACTTTGCAGTTGTCAGCTGTTTCATTAATTTCCAACAATCCCGGTACATATCCTTCAGGATACGGACTGGTAGGATATTTGCACTAGCTCTGTGTCAATCTTAATCCTGACTGTGTGTTTGTCCCATTGTTTGACTTCATCAACACAATGTGTCAGGTTCACAATGTGAAAAGCCTGCTCATCTTTTGACTGAGAGTCGCTCCACTCTGATTCTTGTCTCGGGTCTATTCCACCATGGACTTTATGTATCGGCTTGCAATTATGCAGGTCTCTGGTGCTCTCCTTGCTGCTGTTGCCACGTTGCTGTGCCTGTCTTCCGTTTCTTTGTGTCCTATTGTGACTTTTGGCTGAGTCTTTGGAGCGAGATTTCTTGCATAGGTGGGCCCTGTGTCCTTTTGCACTGCACGCCTTGCACAGATCTCGAAATGCAGGGCAACTTCGAGGTGAGTGGAACAAACCACACTTACCACACAGCTTGCTTGGTTTTTGTGGCCTGGCTATCGTGCCAATACTCTTGGTTTCACTTAATGCTTGAAGCTACTGTTCCTAGCGACAATTGCTTCATATTTCCTGCCATCTTCTAGCTGCACATCAATGCTGTGACCTTTATTTTTCCCCAAGAGGTCCTTTTAAAATGCTTCAATGGGTGTTGATACAATCACCAGCTCCATTAGTTGCTCTGACAGCTCAGTTTCTGAAAAATTGCATTTGTTGCCCTTACTACAGCATCTACTGATGAACTGACCTATTGATTTTTGTGGCTGTTGCCTATAGGGCACTAATTCCAGGCGGTGAATTCTAAAATTCACTCTTAATCGTACCTGATCTTGTAGCACTGTCCATAGGACCTTTCTGGTCCTCTTCAGAGAGCCAGAGGTATAACCCCTCATTTCCAACTGCTGTCAGTATTTTCACAGCTTACTTCCCTGATTCTACAGTTGCTTGGGCTGTGCAGCATAACTATATACTCTTTTTGAAAATTTTGACCTGGGATAGGATTTCAATGGCCTTTCAGTTCATGCTGGGAAATTTGATATCCATCTTTCTGTTGTATATTTATCTTTGTTCAGCTCTCTGCTATTTGCAGTATGGAACTGGTTTTAAAACTTGTTGTATTCACTCTGCACTGCTTCCTCTTTACGAAATTCTCTGTTATTTTGACTGGCTGCTTGGGTGGAGCATAACAGATGATTGACAGTTTTCTCTGTTTATTTTGCTTTCAGCATTTAAGCTCATATGTTTACACAGCTGTTCAATAGGCAATTTAATTGCTTTTTTTCTAGAGTTAGTTTATGTTCTTCATGCTCAAGTGGTTCAATGTTTTTTTAACTTTGGCTGCGTGAATGGAGACTCTGCAGTGTTTGGGGTTTTCCCACATTTTCTGCAATTGGATATCTCCTGTAATGTGCTGACCTCAATCAGTCTGGGAGAGGAATCGTGTTTTCCCCATTTTTGTTTCTCTCCCATGCAGCCTTTCGAGAAAAAAATCAATTTTAAGCACTTCAAAGCCTGTTTTTTTTTAACTGCGATTCCTCGACTGCCAGCACAATGACTCACCCAATCGCAGAAATTTACTTGCCGTCTGTCGTTCTGTGCTCTGTCTTCTACAGCTGGAGGTAATTTCTTTCTTCTTTCCACTGTTTGGGCCAGTATTTATTTTGAACTTGCTCTCTTTTGACCATAGGAACTGTACTTCTCAGAGCTGTTTTACCCGTAGTCTTCAAGCTAAGATCTTGGCTTTTACCACCCCTGCCACCATATAATGAGTTCTTTATGTTGTCTTATGGAACATAATGAGATGCGTGGTGTCCAATTCGTTGAAGATCTTTAACAGGTTTATTAACAGCTAAACAAGTATATACATTACAGAGCAAACTATTGGGCAAGCGGTGGTGTAATGGTAATGTCACTGGACTAGTAATCCAGAGCCCAGGCTAATGCTTTGGGGACATGGCAGATGGTTAAATTTGAATTCAAATAATAAATCTGAAATTAAAAAGCTAGTCTAATGGTGACTATGAAACCACTGTGGATCATTGTAAAAACCCATCTGGTTCACTAATGCCCTTTAGGGAAGAAAATCTGCCATCCTTACCTGGTCTGACCTACATGTGGCTCCAGGCCCACGGCAATATGGTTGACTCTTAAATGCCCTCTGACATGGCCTATCAACCACCCATTTCAAGGGCAATTAGGGATAGGCAATAAATGCTGGCCTAGTCAGTGATGCCAACATCCCACAAGCGAATAAAGAAAAAAATTACAGAACCTTACAGTTGGAGAGTGACAGTGGCTAGTAGTCACATAACTACATCCTGGTCCTTAGCTCATTAGCATACTGAGATCTTCAAGGGACATCACACTTGAAGCAATCATACAACGGGGTTTTCCTGTCTTTGGATCAGAGAGGGGCAGACTAACATGGACAGAAGTGTAAATGGAATTCTGGAACGCGGCTCCGAGCTCAGAAGGAAGTCTTGTGTGTTGTGGGACTGTTGGGGCAGAATGAATTAGTGGATGAGGATTCAGAGCCTGAAGAAGGGAGAGAGATCTCTGAGGGGAGGAGCTAAACTGTGAAATGATGGTGAATAAATGCAACAAAAAAAAGACATTTAAGGTAGGGAAGAGATAGCAGAGGCACGATTATATGTTCATTAATAATCATCAGAATAGGGAATAATGCCAGAGAGCTGACGGACAGCTAATGTGATTCTTGTAAATAAAGTAGAAGATAGAACAAGTCCAAAGAACTGCAGACCAGTCAGGAAAACGTCAGTGGTAGGAAAGATAATGGAATCCTTATTCAAAGATGTAACACAAAAACATCTAGCAACACATCATGTAATAGAGAGTAGTCAGCACATATTCCAAAACAAAGCTAATACTTGACCAACCTTTTTATCTTACTGAATTCTTTAAATAAGCATCAGAATATGTAAATAAGACTAACACAGTAGATGTAACAATAGACATTGATTTTCTAAAGGACTTTGATAAGGCACCACACAGCAGACTCATGACTAATCTCAGAGCAAGTGCAGTTAGGGGACAAGCTGCAGAATGGACAGCGAGCTGGCTACACAAACAGAAAACAGGGTGTAGGGGTTAAAGGTATTTATTCATATTGGCGGAAGTTTGGAAGTGGTGTTCCAAGGACCAGTTCTCGGAACACTATCGTTCATCGATATCGACTTGGGAAGCAGAAGCACAATTTCAAAATTTGCAGACAAATACAAATTAAGAATTCAATTGATACAGAAGAAGAATGCAACAAAACACCTGTAGATGTTAATAATTAATAAGCTTGCACAATGGACATTCAAATGTCAAATTCATTTTGGTTTTGCTAGAGGTGATGAACTTTGGTCACAGAATAAGCATCCCAAATACTCCTTGGCAATTAACTGTCTGAATGGGGTAGAGGGGTAAAGGAGTTCAGGGGGACATATTCACAAATAATTTAAATTAGCAACACAGCTTAACAGGGCCACAAAAATGAAAACAAAGCACTGGAGTGCATTTCTAGAGGAATAGAATTGAAAAATCAAAGAGTTGATGTTAAACTATAGACCCTTGGTGAAACAACACTTGGCATACTTTGTACAGTTTTTCTCTCCATATTACAAAAAAATGCACTGGAGAAGGTGCAATTATTTTAAGCAGAATGATTCCAGAACTGAGAGTAGTGTTATTTCATTTCATTTTTAACATTTTGCTAATGTTATTATTTACTGCCCTTGATCTGATCACTGTATTATGAAATTCTGCTATGTCCATTTCCCAATTATAGGTGTCTTCCACAGGGACTCACTTCGCTGAACTAAGGATGATGATTGGTGCAGGTTACATGTGTAAAGATTCTGAATCACAAACAACGACTAATCTGTCAAGCCTATGTCAGCTACAGAACTGGAAGATTCAATAATCACAGTCTAATATTCATCCTCTGTAATAGCAAGTTAACAAAATTCACCACTCATGACCCACCAATTCTCTGGATGGCGTTGGGGGACAGGGATTAATCAGCACGAAAATAACCAAAGTGCTTACAGTAGTTTTCCTCAGGTTAAGAATATGTCATGATACTGAAGATTTAAATGCTGTAAAAGTGCTGCTCTGGTTTTTAACTGTCAGTAGATAGTAAATATCTGTTTCTCTTGGAGCAGTTCAATATATGCTTATAGCCAAACATTTTCAACCAACGGGAAAAATCTTCCATTTGCCACATATTATATCCGTTAAAAACAGAGACAGCTCCATGGAGTGGAGAACCGGACAGTAAACCAGCAATTGGAAAATAGGACCAGTGTGTTCATTGCAGTTACTGACCCATATTCAGTACAATTCTACAGTGGCAGATACTCCCACTAATATATGGCTCCACTCCGGCTAGTGACCCACACTCAGAATGATTTTAAACAAACAGATACTCCCAGTAATAACTTTGTTCACAGTGTTGCCTTCACTGAGGTCTGACTGACCAAAAGCACGATATTCCACTGAAGGCAATAACTTGATAATTCAGCAAGCCTTTGAGTTACAGAGGTTTGAAACTACAGAGATAATTCAGGGTATTCAACCTCAGAAAATCATGTCTCTGATCGGGAGCCTGTATATCAGTGTCCACTCGATCATCAATGTAGCATTATCAGTCACAGAGTAAAACAAGAGACCAGCTCACACACAGATGTACACATCGTCAATGCTTATAGTCACTTACCAGGAACACCGATGGCAGCAAGGATCAGGAAATATATTTCCCTGAAGCTGTAAAATGTTTCAAGCATTCTCTGTGTGAAGTGATCTTCGTGCTCAAGGCAACCTCTCGACATTAAACTCTGGGGCGATTGATTCCCATAGCCTGTAATTTATAGCCTGTCGGATCTCTAGAGGGACGTTGAGGTTGCAACACTGTTCAAGCATATTTTTTAAATTAAACAGATTACAACAACGAGTTTAATCTGTGTTGTGATAGAATATATTTATTCCTGAGATTCAATTGGAAGCTCCAAAGATTGGAAAATTCTGATCAAATTAAATAACTAAGGAAAATTATAAGCTGTATTCTCCCAGAAATGAGGTTGTTCTTTCAAACACCATCAGTCCCAGCTGTACATCTCATGTTGTTTCAGTGATGGCCTTCACTCGACTGTGTTTCAGGTGGTGAGAGCAGATTGCGGCCATCTTCCATTTGGGCCTTGAGCTGCAGGCTCTCATGTTAAGCATGGAGAACTGGGACTGAAGACGGCAAAACTCCAGTGCGTCCTTCGCCATCACATTGGCAAGAGTCTTTGTACTATTCTGTATTATACTGGCTGATTGCATTGTAATTGCTGAGCATTTTGTTGTACTGCTATGCCGCCTCTTGACTGCTCTCAGTAAAACCTCGGGTTAGTTTTACTCTGTGAATACACAACAGAAACATGATGATGAAAGAACGTGATTGTTGTTTTTTTCAATTTCATTCCAGAGGTTACTGTCTAAGGACAGTCTGACATACGTTTTGGAAATTCGAAGATGAATTTGAGGAATTATGAGCTATTTGAAAGATTGTTTCATGTGTGTGCAGATAGTGTCCAGCTACAACTCATTTAGTACGTAATTTTAAAAATATGACATATTTTGGAACAATGAGGGAATTCAACCCTAACAAAGAGGAGTGGTTTAATCATGAACAAAGATTACACATTTGGCTAAAAGCTAACAAAATCAGAGATCAGGAGAAAGTGAATGATTTCCTCATGATGATAGGGCCGTATACTTTTGAGGTGGTGTTTAACCAATGTTGCCCACCAGACTCCAGTATTCTGGACTATTCTGAAATGAATGGGATTCTGGACACATATTATGGCTTGACTAAGAATAAAATTACACTGAGAGTTGCATTCCATGAAAGCAAGGAGTTGCCAAATGAATCTATTGCACATTATATTCTTGAATTATAAAAACTCTCTCGTCATTGTGGTTATGGCGGCAACTTAGACATCAACCTTAGAGAAGCATTCCTTGGCGATCTAAAGAACAGTAAAATCCAGGCCAAGCTTTTGAGTAAAGGCAATAAGCTGATCTGGAAGGAGGCCTGTGATGAGAGCAGAACCATGGAGATGTCAAGAAGAGATAACTGCAGATTGCAAAGAAATTCTTTTCCGAGGCCAGCAGGGGAGGTCCACCAGATTTCAGCAGGAACCAGACCACGCCAGCCAAGTTCTCTGACTCAGAAACAGAAAATTAGATGCTATAATTTCCATGGTAGCTAGGAACCATTCATTTGCTCCCATTTCCAGTCAAAGTGTATGCCTGTGGGAAAGCCAGTTATATCCAGGTGGGATGCAGGAGTAGAGGAAACAGTAATGCTCCAGTTTGTGGTAAAGCTCTAAATTGCAGCGATGCACCAGGTCAACTTCATGTTAGACCTAGATCTAGCTCAGTAGCCTGGAAGTCCTCAAATGTGCATATGGTAGATAGGGAAACAGAAGTTGATGCTATTGAACAGGAAGATCAACAGTTGTGCTCAAGAAGAGAGCAACAATATGGAAGTTGAGAGAAAAAGGGATGAAGATATAATTACAGTGCCCACAGTAAAAATGAAAGTCAGAGAGTTGCAACTTACTTTCGTCACTGACACAGCTGCAGCCGTGTCTGTTAACTTGAAAGGAGAGTACAAGAAGTCCCTAAGTCACATTGCTTTATGAAAAACTGGTGTGAAAGTGATGAGTTATTCAAATAACAGTATTCCAATATTAGCTAAAGTGAGTGTTCAGGTAGAATACACTAATGTATCATATTACTTGCCAATGGTAGTAGTATGAGGGAACAAAATCTCCCTGATGGGAAGAAATTGGCTGAAAATATACATTCAAAATGGGCCGAGTTATTTGCAGTAGGGATCAATAAGACGACATCTAATATTGACAAAGAGGTCTTTGTGCAAGGAGGACCGAATCATAAAATTGGGCATCTCAAGGCCAAAGACAAGGTAAATGACAGTGTACAGCCAACATAACATAACATAATTACGGAAAAGGACAAGGACAGAAAGGAGCTAGCGTTCTCAGTTGGGGCAAGGCCAATTTTATTAAGCTGAGGAGTGGTTTAGTGAAGGTGATTGGAATCAGCTACTTGAAGACAAATCAGTGTCAGAGAATGCACAGAATCACAGAATTACAGAATAATACAGTGCAGAAGAGGCCTTTCGGCCCATCGAGTCTGCACCGATGCATTAAAGACACCTGACCCATCTACCTAATCCCATTTGCCAGCACTTGGCCCATAGCTTTCAATGTTATGACATGCCAAGTGCTCATCCAGGTACTTTTTAAAGGATGTGAGGCAACCCGCCTCTACCACCCTCCCAGGCAGGGCATTCCAGACTGTCACCACTCTCTGGGTAAAAAAGTTCTTCCTCAAATCCCCCTTAAACCTCCCGCCCCTCACCTTAAATTTGTGACCCCTCTTAACTGACCCTTCAACTAAGGGGAACAACTGCTCCCTATCATCCCTGTCCATGCCCCTCATAATCTTGTACACCTCGAGCAGGTCACCCCTCAGTCTTCTCTGCTCCAGCGAAAACAACCCAAGCCTATCCAACCTCTCTTCATAGCTTAAATGTTCCATCCCAGGCAACATCCTGGTGAATCGTCTCTGCACCCCCTCCAATGCAATCACATCCTTCCTATAATGTGGCGACCAGAATTGCACACAGTACTCCAGCTGTGGCCTTACCAAAGTTCTGTACAACTCCAACATGACCTCCCTGCTTTTGTAATCTATGCCTCGATTGATAAAGTCAAGTGTCCCATATGCCTTTTTCACCACCCTATTAACCTGCCCTTCTGCCGTCAGAGATCTATGGACAAACACCCCAAGGTCCCTTTGTTCCTCAGAACTTCCCAGTGTCAGGCCATTCATTGAATACTTCCGTGTCACATTACTCCTTCCAAAGTGTATCACCTCACAATTTTCAGCGTTAAGTTCCATCTGCCACTTTTCTGCCCATTTGACCATCCCATCTATATCTTCCTGGAACCTAAGACACTCCACCTCACTGTTAACCACTCGGCCAAATCTTTGTGTCATCCGCGAACATACTGATCCTACCCCCCACATAGTTATCTGTGTCATTTATATAAATGACAAACAATAGGGGAGCCAGCACAGATCCCTGTGGTACGCCACTGGACACTGGCTTCCAGTCACTAAAACAGCCATCTGTCATCACTCTCTATCTCCTACAGCTAAGCCAATTTTGAATCCACCTTATCAAGTTACCCTGTATCCCATGTGCATTTGCTTTCTTGATAAGTCTCCCATGTGGGACCTTGTCAAAGGCTTTGCTGAAATCCATGTAAACTACATCAACTGCACTACCCTCATCTACACACCTGGTCACATGCTCAAAAATTCAACTTTATTAGGCATGACCTCCCTCTGACAAAGCCATGCTGACTATTCCTAATCAAATTTTGCCTCTCCAAGTGGAGATAGATTCTCTCCTTCAGAAATTTCTCCAATAGCTTCCCTAGCACTGACATGAGACTCACTGGTCTGGAGTTCCCTGGCTTATCTCTATGACCTTTCTTAAATAGTGGGACCACATTAGCCGTTCTTCAGTCCTCTGGCACCTCCCCCGTGGCCAGAGAGGAATTAAAAATTAGGGTCAGAGCCCCTGAAATCTCCACCCTCGCCTCCCACAGCATCCTGGGACACAAATCGTCCGGAAGTGGAGATTTGTCCACTTTTAAGCCTTCCAAAACCTCCAGTACCTTGTCACTCCCTATAACAATTTGCTCAAGAACCTCACAGTCTCTCTCTCTAAGTTCCATATCTACATCCTCATTCTCTTGGGTGAAGGCACCCTACCAATATCCTCTGGCTCCACCCACAAATTTCCACCTTGGTCCCTAATAGGTCCTACTCTTTCCCTGGTTATCCGCTTCCCATTGATATACTTATAGAATATCTTGGGATTTTCCCAACTTTTACCAACCAGAGCTTTCTCATATCCCCTCTTTGCTCTCCCAATTGCTTTCTTAAGCTCCATCCTACATTTTCTGTACTCCACTAATGCTTCCATTGATTTGCTCTCCTTGTATTTGCTAAAAGCCTCTCTTTTCCTTCTCATTGTACCCTGAATGTTTCTGGTCATCCATGGTTCTCTGGGATTGTTGCTCCTACCTATTACCCTAGAGGGAACATGTTGGGCCTGTACCCTCCCCATTTCCTTTTTGAATGCCCCCCACTGCTCTTCTGTAGATTTCCCGATAAGTAACTCTTTCCAGTCTACCTTGGCCAGATCCTGCCTTATTTTACTAAAATTCACTCTCCCCCAATCCAAAACCTTTTTTTGCAACTTGTCTATTTCTTTCTCCATAACAAGCTTAAATTGTACCATGTTGTGGTCGCTATCACCAAAATGCTCCCCCACCAACACATCAACCACCTGTCCGGCTTCATTCCCCAGAATTAGGTCCAGCACTGCACCCTCCCGTGTTGGATCCTCTACATATTGAGCTGAAACGTTCTACTGTATACATTTTAAGAACTCCACTCCATCTAAGCCTTAACACGATGACTATCCCAATTAATGTTGGGAAAGTTGAAATCACCTAATATAATTACTCTATTATTTTTACACACTTCTGCAAATTGCACACATATTTGCTTCTCAATTTCCCGCTGACTATCTGGGAGTCTATAATAAACACCTAGCAATGTGGCTGTCCCTTTTTAATTCCTAAACTCAAAGGGGAGATTCAAGGGTTTCCAGGTAAACAAGTTCCCACAAAGAAAACAGGTGGGACGGCCAAATCTAGAGCTTCATAGATGTCAAGGAGCTTACAGGGTAAGATAAGGCAGAAAAGGAAAGCTTATGCCAACATAGAGAATGCAATACTACAGAAAGACGAGAGGAGTACAGTAAGTGGCGGGGGTGGGAGGTGTGAAATCAAATAGGAAATTAGGAAAGCAACGAGAAAACATGAAAGAATACTGGCAAGCTAAGTCAAGGGAACCCAAAGATGTTTTATCAATACATTAAGAGTAAGAGGATAACTAAGGAAAGAGTAGGGTCCATAAAAGACAAAAAAGGTAACCTATGTGTAGGGCAGAAGATGTTGTTATGGTTCTTAATGAATACTTTGCATCTGTCTTCACAAAAGAGGGGGAGAATGCAGATATTTTAGTTAAGGAAGAGGGGTGTGAAGTATTGGATGTGATGAACACAGGGAGAGAGGAAGTATTCATGGAATGAGCATCCTTGAAAGTTGATAAATCACCAGGGCCAGATGAAATGTACCCAGGCTGTTAAAAGAAGCAAGAGGGAAAATAGTGGAAGATCTGACCATCATTTTCCCGTCTTCACTGGATACAGGTGTGTTGCTGGAGGATTGGAGGACTGCTAACGTTGTACCTCTGTTTAAAAAGGGAGTGAGGAACAGACCGAATCATTACAGACCTGTCAGTATAACCTCAGTAGTGGGTGAATTATTGGAATCTATTCTGAGGGATACACTGTCACTTAGAAAGGCACAGATTAATCAAGTATAGTCAGCATGGATCTTTTAAGGGAAGATCTTGTCTGACTAACGAATTATCTGAAGCAACAAGGGAGATAGATGAAGGTAGTGCATTTGATGAAGTCTACATGGATTTTGACAAGGCTTTTGACAAGGTCCCACATGTCAAACTGGTTAAAAAAATAAAATCCCATGGGAGCAAGGAAATGCAGCAAGGTGGATACAAAATTGGCTCAATAGCAGGAAGCAAAGGGTAATTGTTGACAGGTGGTTTTGCGATTGGAGGGCTGTTTCCAGTGGCGTTTTTGTGTTACATGTTCACAATTTGGACATAAATGTAGGGGCATGATCAAGAAGTCTGCAGACGACACAACGATTGGCCATGTGGTAGATAGTGAGGAGAATAGCTGTAGGCTGCAGGAAGATATTGATGGCCTGGTCAGATGGGAAGAAAAGTGGCAAATGGAATTCAACCCAGAGAAGTGTGAGGTGATGCATTTGGGGAGGTCAAACAATGTAAAGGAATACACGATAAATGGGAAAATACTGAGAAGTGTAGAGGAAGTGAAGGATCTTGGAGTAAATGCCCACATATCCCTGAATGTAGCAGGGCAGGTGGATAAGGTGGTTGTGACGGCATATGGAATCCTTTTCTTTATTAACCGAAGTATAGAATATAAGAGCAGGGAGGTTATGCTGGAACTGTATAAATCATTGGTTGGGTCACAACTTGAGTATTGTGTGCAGTTCTGGTCACCTAATTACAGAAAGGATGTAATTGCAGTCGAGAAGGTACAGAGGAGATTTACAAGGATGTTGCTCGGACAGCTATGAGGAAATATTGGATAGGCTGGGGTTGTTCTGCTTGGAACAGAGAAGGCTGAGGGGAGATCTGATTGAAATGTCCAACATTTTGAGGGGCCTGGATAGAGTGGAGGTGAAGACCCTATTTACCTTAGCAGTGAGGTCAGTGACTAAGGGGTATAGACTTAAAGTGATTGGCAGTAAAATAGTGAGGAGATGAGAAAATGTTTTTTCACCCAGAGGGTGGTGGGGGTCTGGAACACACTGCCTGAAAAGGTCGTTGAAGCAGAGACCCTCAACTCATTCAAAAGAAGTCTGGATATGCACTTCAAAGGCCATAATCTTCAGGGCTACGGACTAAGTGCTGGAAGGTGGGATTAGAATGGGTGGAACGTTTCTCGGCTGGCACAAACACTCTTTCTGTGCCGTAAACTTTCTATGATTCTATGAACATTTTGCAACGCTAGGACAATGTGTTATGTACAGTTAGAAGCAGTAAATAAAGAGCTAGATAGATTGCAAAGAATAGGGGCAATTAAAAGATGAAGAGCAGTGAACGAGCCACACCCCATTGTGGGCGTTCAAAAAGCAAATGGTTCCATTCGAATTTGTGGGGATTACAAACAAACTGCAAATAAGATGATTGAAAATGATACTTACCCACTGCTTCCCAGTGATGTTTTGTGTTCGAATTTGGCAAATGGAAAAGTGTTCAGTAAGATAGATCTGTCAAATACATATTTGCGATTAGAATTAACTGACAACAGCAAGGAATTTCTTACCATTCATACTCACAAAGGGTTGTACCAGTATCAAAGATTACCATTTGGGGTGTCGACTGCGACCCAGTATCTGACAGTGTCATGGTACTAAGTGGGATGAAATGAGAGTACTGTTTCTTGGAGGACATTTTAACGAGCAGGAAGACAGAGAAACAGCCGATTTTAAGGTTGAACAAAGTCCTAGATCGACTTCAAGAGTATGGCATCAAAGCTAAAAAGCACGAGTGTTACTTCATGGTGTCGAATGCAACCTGCATCACCAAATAGATGGTGAAGGTATCCAGGTGACACTTGAGTAGGTTGAGGGGATTTTGAAAGAAAGAGACGAGAGAACAAGGACAAAATTAGAACATTCCTAGGAATTGTTGTGTATTATTCAAAGTTCATCCCTGACTTAGCTAATACATTCACTCCCTTATACCAACTGCTCAAAGATGAACTAGATTGGGAGTGGTCTGTGGAGTGTCAGAAGTGAAGAAGTGAATAAAGTGACGCTGTTTTGAGCCACTTTGATCCCAAGAAACCATTGATTTTAGCATGTGATGTTTCACCACAGGGGTTAGGTGTGGTGTTATCTCACACAATGGACAATAGTGTGGAGAAGCCTGTGGCATATGCTTCACGGACAAAGTCAGAGCAAAATTACTCACAAGTTGAGAAAGAGGCATCAGTGATCAGTTCCATAAATATCTGCATGGTAGGAGGTTCACCTTGTTAACTGACCATCAAGCCCTCACGATCATATTTGTTTCAAACAAGGGAGTACCATCTCTTGTGGCAGCACGAATTCAGAGATAGACATTGATTTTGATGGCCCCTCTGTATGCGAATAAATATTGTAAGTCATCAGAGCATGCAAATGCGGATGTTCTTTCGAGATTTCTGGAGAATACTGATTCATGCTTAGCCCATGAGTTTTGTATAAATTATGTTATATACACAAGTGACTTGCCAGTGTCTACCAGTGAAATTTCTGAAGAAACTCACCAAGGTGTGGCACTCAGTTCTCCATTATGTCGAGTGGCTGGTCTAAGAGTGCAATGATGAGAAACTGCAGAAATATTTCACACTTAGAAATGAACTGAGTGTAGATCAAGGCTCTCTCCTATGGGGTTTAAGAGTCATTATTCCGCCAATATTTAGAGAGGGATTGTTAGAAAAACCTAATCAAGAGCGCACGGGGCTAGTCCGTATGAAAGCAGTAGCAAGAAGGTATTTTTGTTATCCAAATATAGGTAGAGATATTGAAGCACTAGTGAAAAGCTGTGAAGTGTGTCTTAGAATGAGAAATGATCCAACCAAGCTTCCTTTCATTCCATGGTCAAACACAATAAAACTGGAGGAAAAAGTACATGGTGATTTCTTTGAAGTGGAAGGAAGGAGTATTTTGTTTTGGTCAATAGTGAGTCTATGCTCAACAACACAAATGCCAAAACTATTGAGGTTTTGAGAAGTTGGCTTGCAATTTATGGATTGCCAGATTGTCAGATAATGGTCCACAGTTTACGTGAAGAGTTTGAAATATTTCTGAGTAAAAATGGAGTCAAAGACATTCGAATACCTTTGTATTACCCAGCATTGAATGGTGCTGCACAAAGAAGTGTATAAATTGTGAAGATGTCTGCAAAAATTTGTGTAAAGTGTTAAGCTAGGCAGTAATTTTCATGTTTGTCTTTGACACATGATAGATAATCTTCTGTTCTGTTGTGAAATAACCCCACAGACCACAACAGGTTTCTCACCTTGCATGCTGGTGTTTGAACTTGCTCTTAGGACAGGTTTAGTTTGCTTAAATAAAAACAGAAAGTGCTGGAAATACTCAGCAGGTCAGGCAGCATCTGTGGAGAGAGAAACAGAGTTAACATTTCAGGTCTGTGACCTTTCATCAGAACCAGCAAAGGTTAGAAAAGAATTAGGTTCTAAGCAAGTGAATTGTGGGGTGGGGGCGCTGGGGGGGGCGGGGAGGTGTTGGTGAGGAGAGAACAAAGGGGAAGGTGTGTGATAGGGCAGAAGGCAGGAGTGATGAAATAACAAAGCTGTCCTGGGACAAAGACAAAGAGTGTGCTAATGCTTGTGGTGAAAGACAAAGCATTAGTCCAGAGAGAGTGTTAATAGCAGAATAATGAGCAACTCTATCGACATGGAATACAGGCACATGGTTAAAAAATAAAATAAAATAAAAAAATATAAAAATATAAAAAAGGCCTGTCATGCTCTGAAATTATTAAACTCAATGTTCAGTCCACAAGGCTGTAGAGTGCACAAGCCCACAGGGACGGCGTCGCATTTTACAAGGTGACCTCCCTGCGTGACAGAGGCCCCCACTGCTTGTAAGATCCCAGCGACGGCGGGAAAAGGCCCTTAATTGGCCGTTAATAGGCCACTTAAGGGCTTCAATTGAGCTCTGGGCAGACAGGCCGACATTGGCCTATCTCACCCCTGTGAAGGTCATTGGGTGATGGGGCGGTGACGGACCCTCTGTCCGGCACACTGCTGCCACCCATCATGATACTCCATGCGGCCCTGCTTCTGACCCTGCCTCAAGGGGTCCATAAAATCACAGCAACATGTTGTTTTACTGTGTGTACATAACAGCAATTATATGAAAACACAGCATTAGTTCCCACTTGTATGCTGACAGTGCCCAGCTCTACCTAAGCACAAATTCTCTCAACACCTCCACCATCTCTAAATTATCAGACTGCTTGTCCAACATCCAGTACTGACAGAGCAGAAATTTCCTTCAGCGGCGGCCACAAAATCCATAGCCACCCACTCCATCCCTCTCCCTGGCAACTGACGCTGAACCAGATAGTTTGCAACCTTTGGGTCGTATTTGACCCCGAGATAATTTTCCCACCGCATATCCACACAATCACTAAGACCACCTATTTCTACCTCGGTAATATTGGTCAACTCCCTGACTGCCTCTGCTCATCCGCCCTTGAAACCCTCTTCCATGTTTTTGTTACCTCTAGACCTGACTATTCCACTGCACTACTGGCTAGTTTCCCACACTCTACCCATTGTAAACTTGAGGTCATCAAAATCCCTGCTGCCATCTCTGAACTGGCACGAATTCCCATTCACCCATCATCCCTGTGTTCGGTCACCCACATTGGCTCGAAGTCAAGCAACACCTCGATTTTAAAATGCTCATCTTTGTTTTCAAATCCCTCCATGGCCTCGCTGCTCCCTATTTCTGTAACCTCCTCCAGCCCTACCACCCTCTCTATTACTGTAAACTCCTCCAGTCCCTACTACCAACTTTATCTGTATAACCTCATGCAGTCTCTACAACCCTCAGAGATATCTGTGCTCCTCTAATTCTGGTGTCTTGCACATCTCTGATTTAATATTCCCCATCAGTGGCAGCAGTGCCTTCAGCTGCCTGGGCCCGAAGCTCTGAAATTACCTCCATAAACTTCTCCCCCTCTTTCTGCTACGTTAAGACCAATCCTTAAAACCCAAACTCTAACGCGAGACCTAACTGTAAACCTAGCCCCATCCTTTAGCCAAGCTGCTTCAGACTAGCTTCAACACAGGCATCTACAGGACAATACAGGAAATTGTCCAGGTATGTCCTGTCCACAGAAAGCAAGACAAATCCAACCTGGCCAATTACCGCCCCATCAGTCTGCCCTTAATCATCAGAAAAGTAATGGAAGGATGGAAGGTGTCTTCGACACTGCTATCATGTGGGACTTACTCAGCAATAACATGCTCACCAACGCTCAGTTTGGTTTCTGCCAGCGGCACTTGGATCTACACCTCATTACAGCCTTGGTCCAAAAATGGACAAAAGAGCTGAATTCCAGAGGTGAGATGAGAGGGACTGTCCTTGACATCAAGGCAGCATTTGACCAAAGGAAATCTAGCCAAATTGAAGGCAATGTAAATCAGGTGAAAAGCTCCCCGCTGTCTGGAGATGCAGCTATCACAAAGGAAGATGGTTATGGTTTTTGGAGGTTAATCATCTCAATCCCAGAACATCACTGCAGGGGTTCCTCAGGGTCGTGTGCTGGATCCAACCATCTTCAGCTGCTTCATCAACGACCTTCCCTCCATCATAATTACAGAAATGGGGATGTTCACTGATGATTGCACAATGTTCAGTACCATTTGCAACTCCTCAGATAATCAAGAGGTCTGTGACCACATGCAGCAAGACCTGGACAACATTCAGGCTTGAGCTGATAGGTGGCAAGTAATATTCGCGCCACACTAGTGCCAGGCAATGATCATCTCCAACAAGAGAGATCTCACCATTTCCCTTTGACATTCAATGCCATTTCCATCGCTGAGTCTCCCACCATCAACATCTGGTGGGGTTACCATTGACCACAAATTTAATTGAAGCAACCATATAATTATTGCGGCTATAAGAATAGGAAAGAGTCTGGGAATTCTGCAGTGAATAAGCCACCTCCTGACTCCCCAAAGCCTGTCCACAATCTACAAGGCACAAGTGATGGAATACTCTGCACTCACCCAGATGATTACAACTCCAACAAAACTCATGCCCGCTTAATCAGCACCCCATCTGCCACCTTAAACATTTACTGCCTCCACACTGGCACACAGTGAAATCAGTGTGTGCCATATACAAGAAGTATTGCAGCAACTTGCCAAGTGTCCTTTGATAGCACCTTCCAAACCCGTGACCTCTATCACCTAGAAGGACAAGGACAGTTGACACATGGGGACAGCACCACCTTCAAGTTCCCCTCCAAGTCACACACCATCCTGACTTGGACCTATATCACAGTCCCTTCACTGTGATTGGGTAAAAAAATCCTTGAACTCCGCGACTGCACCATGGCTTACAAAAGGAATTAGGGATAGTATTAGATCCAAAGAGGAGACGTATAAAATTGCCAGAAAATCAGCAAGTCTGAGGATTGGGAGCAGTTTAGAATTCATCAAAGGAGGACAAAGAGGTTAATTAAGCGGCAGAAAATAGAATATGAGAGTAAACTTGCGGGGAACGTAAAAACTGACTGTAAAAGATTCTATAAATATGTATATTTGGCAAATGTAGTCCCACTATTTAAAAAAGGAGGGAGAGAAAAAACAGGGAATTACAGACCAGTTAGCCTTCCATCAGTAGTGGGGAAAATGTTAGAGTCTATTATAAAGGAAGTGATAGCAGAACACCTGGAAAACATAAACGGCATTGAACAAAATCAGCATGGGTTTATGAAAGGGAAATCATGCTTTACAAATACATATGACATATATTAATGACTTGGGTGAGGGAACGAAATGTAACATTTCCAAATTTGCAGACGACACAAAGCTGGGCGGAGGGGGAAATGTGAGCTGTGAGGAGTATGAAAAAGGCTCCAATGTGATTTGGACAAGTTGGGAGAGTGGGCAAATGCATGACAGATGCAGTATAACATGGATAAATGTGAGGTTATCCAATTTGTTTGTAAAAACAGAAAGTTAGATTATTATCTGAATGGTGATAGTTTGGGAAAGGGGGAGGTGCAACGAGACCTTGGTGTCCTTGTACACCAGTCGCTGAAAGCAAACATTCAGGTGCAGCAAACAGTTAGGAAGGGGAATGGTATGTTGGTCTTCATTGCAAGAGGATTTGAGTACAGGAACAAGGATGTCTTACTGCAGTTATACAGGGGCTTGGTGAGACCACATCTGGGGTAGTGTGTGCAGTTTTGGTCTCCTTATCTGAGGAAGGATTTTCTTGCCATGGAGGGAGTGCAAAGAAGATTTACTAGGCTGATTTCTGGGATGGCAGGATTGACGTATGAGGAGGGTCTGGGTCGACTAGGCCTATATTCACTGGAGCTTAGAAGAATGAGAAATAGAAACCTTAGAAGAATGAGAAAAAGATTAGTGAAGACAAATGTAGGTCCCTTGCAGTCAGAAACGGGGGAAATTATAATGGGGAACAAAGAAATGGCAGAACATACTTTGGTTCTGTCTTCACAAAGGAGGACACAAATAACCTCCCTGAAAGTTTAGGGAACCAAGGGTCTAATGAGAGGGAGGAACTGAAGGAAATCTGAAGGAGTAAAAAATTAGTGCTAGGGAAATTAATGGGGTTAAAGGCTGACAAATCTCCAAGGCCTGATAATCTACATCCCAGAGTATTAAAAGAAGGGGCCCTGGAAATAATGGATGCATTGGTGGTCATCTTCCAAAGTTCTATAGACTCTGGAGCAGTTCCTACAGATTGGAGGGTGGCAAATGTAGTCCCACTATTTAAAAAAGGAGGGAGAGAAAAAACAGGGAATTACAGACCAGTTAGCCTTCCATCAGTAGTGGGGAAAATGTTAGAGTCTATTATAAAGGAAGTGATAGCAGAACACCTGGAAAACATAAACGGCATTGAACAAAATCAGCATGGGTTTATGAAAGGGAAATCATGCTTTACAAATACATATGACATATATTAATGACTTGGGTGAGGGAACGAAATGTAACATTTCCAAATTTGCAGACGACACAAAGCTGGGCGGAGGGGGAAATGTGAGCTGTGAGGAGTATGAAAAAGGCTCCAATGTGATTTGGACAAGTTGGGAGAGTGGGCAAATGCATGACAGATGCAGTATAACATGGATAAATGTGAGGTTATCCAATTTGTTTGTAAAAACAGAAAGTTAGATTATTATCTGAATGGTGATAGTTTGGGAAAGGGGGAGGTGCAACGAGACCTTGGTGTCCTTGTACACCAGTCGCTGAAAGCAAACATTCAGGTGCAGCAAACAGTTAGGAAGGGGAATGGTATGTTGGTCTTCATTGCAAGAGGATTTGAGTACAGGAACAAGGATGTCTTACTGCAGTTATACAGGGGCTTGGTGAGACCACATCTGGGGTAGTGTGTGCAGTTTTGGTCTCCTTATCTGAGGAAGGATTTTCTTGCCATGGAGGGAGTGCAAAGAAGATTTACTAGGCTGATTTCTGGGATGGCAGGATTGACGTATGAGGAGGGTCTGGGTCGACTAGGCCTATATTCACTGGAGCTTAGAAGAATGAGAAATAGAAACCTATAAAATTCTATCAGGACTAGACAGGCTAGATGCAGGGAGGATGTTCCCGGTGGCTGGGGAGTCCAGAACCAAGGGGTCAGAGTCTCAGAATATGGGGTGTGCCATTTAGAACCGAGATGAGGAGACATTTCTTCACTCAGAGGGTGGTGAATCTGTGGAATTCTCTACCGCAGAAGGCAGTGGAGGCCAAGTCATTAAATATATTCAAGAAGAACATAGATATATTTCTTAATGCAAAAGGGATAAAGGGATATGGGGAGAAAGCGGGAACAGGGTACTGAATTAGATGATCAACCACTATCTTTTTTGAATTGTGGAGCAGGCCTGAAGGGCAGAATGGCCTCATCCTGTTCCTATTTTCTATGTTTCTATGGGTGGTGGCTCAACGCCGCCTTCTCAAGGGAAATTTTGTTCCTTCGTTGGTGTTATCTCCTTCTCAGAAGGTTGACAGTCATTCATCTCCACCTCTGTCTGTCCGGTGCTGTCCTTACACATTATGCAGAGGTCAACTGCATCCATTCAATTATTTTTGTCATACATTTTCTTCTCTGCTTCGCTCTCCAACGTTTTCCATCGATCTTTCCTTCCAATAATTGTCTTAAGGGAAAGTAGGGATGGGCAATAAATTTCAGCCATGTCAGCAATGCTCCCAACGCAAAAACGAAAATAAAAAACTAGAACCCTAAACTTGACCCAACACTAAACCTAACCCTAACATATCAACAACCCCAACCCGAAACCTAACTGTAAAGCTAATCTTAACTGTTACAGACAAGGGCAAGAGGTGTGGGTGGTTCCCGCTGTTCACCTCCAAACTGACGGCAATTGTGTTTGTTTAAAATGACGAGTTAGCTTCTAAGTGTTTTATTTTCCAAAGAAACAGATACCGGCAGATTTTCTTGTAGGTTTAAAACAGATCATCTACTTACTGAACAGTATTCATTCCTTGAATTGTTCACAACACCACTCAAGCATGCATTCACCTTCAAATACACTATCAAGAGAAGATAGATAGAAGGTAAATGGTAACAGTTCAAGGTATTGTAGGTGTTCTAGTTTATAGTAAACCTGTTGAATCTTCTAAGTAGGGCAGTCTCTTTTAAAGGTACAGGTGAGTTGTTTGTCGTCATGAACTTGTTGAGGTGTTGTAAATTTCTGGTTGTTAAGATTTCATATTGGAGGTGTTGGGTCGTTTTCAGTTCTCTGCTGCACCAATTTGAAGTGTGGAAGTAACAGCAAGGATCCTTCATTGCCCGGCTGGTCATCTTTCCATAGTCACTGGCTTTTCTGCAATGTCCTTGTGATTTCTCTCTCTCTCTATCTCACTGGAGGATTACCTTTTAAAGATAGAATTCATCATATGAACATTTCTGGTTACTGACGCATCGTCTTCTTCCATAGTGTGACCACACAATGGACCACGATTGGAATCCATGGCCATCCATTAATGTCTGGGTGAGTATCATTCTGTTTTGATGGGCTAAATTTTATTGGGGTGCCGCCATCCTCGGCGCCGCCCTTTGAACTCGCCAGGGCTCATTAGAATCACGGCGCCGAGCCGCCCTCCCTGCTTCCTTGAGGCCCCGCCCATGAAGGGCGTTTTAGGTGTGAAAGGCTCCCCTGGTCAGTGAAGGCACCAGAAAAAAGTTTTTGTTCTTTTATCTGGCCTGACCGACAATGTCAGTAATGCATCTGCATTTTTTTTCCTTTTATATAACATGCCTGATTGATGATGTAATGGAGCATTTTTTAAAAATATGTAGATGGCCTGAGACCTTCAAGAGGAAATGGAAAATGGCTATGAAGGTCTTCTGGCCTTCTCAAATGCCTGGAGGCTGCCGCACACAGGTATTCTTGCCTGGCCGTGTCACAAACGATCAATCGCCTCCTCTACTCCATATCCAGTAGCCCATCAGCGATAATGGAGCTCCCACCCAATGGAGCTCTGACTGCGCACACCTCTCGGGGTCGACTTTTGATGGATTGCTTCCTGTGCAATCAGTTATCGCAGCTTGATTCAGACTCACGTTATCCTAATGTAAAGCTGTAGGACTGAGACTCCATGGCTGCCAGTCCACGGGAGGTGCGATGTCCTGATGGCACAGACCTTCGGTGTGTTGAATGCCAACAATATCACAGGGTCACTTACACAGGCTGTGCTGCCACAAGGATCGCAGAGGAACCTGATTAGCTTTCAAACTTTCACACTGGAGCTGCTGGAGCAAGCGGCTGGGTTCAGCTTTGCAGGATCTGCAGAAAGTTGAGGTCAGATCTTCAACAGCTGCCAGCTGCCACCCTTTGTGTTTCTCTTTAATTGTGACTATTCACTGTGCATTTCACCAGAGCCCTGTGCTTCAACTTGTGACTATTCACTGTGCAGGTTCCACCGCGCCCCACCACTGCCACCCCTGGCCCTGTGTTGAAACTGTGACTATTCATTGTACAGATTCCTTAGCAAGACTGAGATTTGACTTTGTTTCAAAACCCCTACAACCTTCCCTATCTCTGCAACTTCCTCCAGCCCCTATAACCTTCCCTGCTTCTGCAACCTCCTCCAGCGCTACAACCCTCCCTATCTCTGTAAACGTCATCAGCCCTTGCTATCTTTGAACCCCCCACCAGCCTCTACAATCTTCCCTATCTCTGCAACTTCCTCCAGCTCCCTCACTCTCCTTATCTCTGTAACTGTCACCAAGACTCTCTATCTCTTTAACCTTCTGCAGTCCCTGCAAGCTTCACGATCTCTGTGATGTCCTCCAGCCCCTAAAATCCTCCCTAGTTCTGCAACATCCACCAGCTCCTACAGCCTTCCCTATTTCTGTAACCTTCTGCAGGCCAACACCCCTCCCTATCTCTGTACCCTCCTCCAGCCCTCAGAATTCTCCCCATCTCTGTACCATCCTCCAGACCTTACAATTTTCCCTATCTCTGTAACGTCCTTCAGCCCCTACAAGCCTCTGTATCTTTGTAACCTCCTCAATTCCCTACAACCCTCTGAGCTCTCTGCATTCCTCCAATTCTAGCCTCTTGCTCACCAGTAACCCTCGACACCCCTCTGATTCCCATTGTTGCCCCATTGGTGGCCGTACCTTCAGCTGCCTAGATCCTGAGATTTGGAAATTCTCCCCTAAATGTCTCTCTCTCTCTCTCACTCTCTCCTCCTTCAAGACACTTCTTAAAACCTGCGCCTTTCAGCCAGCTTTTGACCACCTGTCCTAATAATTCCTCCAGTGATGAACCTTGGGATGTTTTATTATGTGTTAGCAAGTTGTTGTTGTTGTTGATTGATAGGCTTAGACATCTTTTGGGATGAGACGTTAACCCAGGTCCCATCTGCCGGTTCAAGTCAATATAAAAGCTCCCGTGGCCAGTATTGGAAGAAGAACAAGGGAGCAGGAGGGAGTTCCTCCCAGTCTCTTGGCCAATATTTATCCCTCAGCCAAAATCACTTTCTAAAAAATTCAGATTATCTGGTCATTGCCTTATTGCTGGTTGTGGGATCTTGCTGAGGGCACTTGGCTGCCACATTTCCTACATTAAAACAGTGATTACCTTTCAAAAAAGTATTTTATTGGCTGTAAAGCTTAAAGTCTGTGCATAGTTCTCATCTCCATATTATAAAAAGGATACATAGGCACCAGTGAAGGTACAAGAAAGATTCACAAGGATCATCCCAGAAATGGAGGTTATTTACATCAGGAAAAGCCGAACAGGCTGGAGCTCTTTTCTCCAGAAAGGAGAAGGTTGTGGGGTGAGCTGATAGAGGTCTTTAAGATTCTGAAAGGTTCCAATAGGGTAGATATAGAGAAGAATTTCTATTTGTGAGGGAGACTAGACTTAGAGTCATGAATATAAGATAGTCACTAATAAATCCAATCGGGATTTCAGGAGAAACTTCTTTACCCAGAGAGTGCTGAGAATGTGGAACTCGCTACCACAGGGAGTGGTTGAGGTGAATAGTGTTGATACATTTAAGGGGAATATGGATAAACACCTGAGGGAGAAAGGAGTAGAAGGATTTGCTGATGGGGTGAGATGAAGAGGGGGGTGGGAGGAGGCTGATGTGGAGCATAAACACCAGAATGGGCTTGTTGGGCCGAATGGCCTGTTGCTGCAGTGTAAATTCTATGTGTTTCCATGTGAAACACTTTGGGATGCCCTGAGCTTGTGGAAGGCTCTGTACTTGAAAGGCAAGTTTATTCAAGAACCTCAAAAAACAGATAGGATTGGGATGTGCTTTCAGCTGCCCGAGCCCTAACTCTGGATTTCTCTCCTTAATCTTCTCCCTCTCTTGCTCCTCCTTTAACCCCCACCTTAAATCCCAGCTATTTGACTAATCTTTTGGTCGCTTGTTCCGATATCTCCTTATGCGGCTCGATATTACGTTAGATAATCCCTTTTGTGACTCGCCTCGGGACGTTTTACTACATTAAAGGCAATATATAACTAATTAAAGAAAAGGAGCAGGAGGAGGCCATTCGGCCCCTCAAGCCTGCTCTACCATTCAATAAGATCCTGTCTGATCTTCTACCTTAAATACTCTTTCCCACCGGATCCTCATATCCTCGATTTTCTTGGTGCCAAAAATCTATCAATCTCACTTTTGAATATACCCAGTGACTGAGCATCCACAGCTCTCTGGGAAAGAGAAGTCGCAAGATTCAAAACCCTCTGAGCGAAGAAATATCTCCTCATCTCAGTCCGAAATGACCGACCCTTTACCCTGAGACTGTGACCTCTAATTCTAAACTCTCCAGCCAGCTGGAAACAGCCTCTCAGCATCTACCCAGTCAAACCGTCCAAGAATTTTATATGTTTCAGTGAGATCACTGCCCATTCTTCTAAACTCCAGGGATTATTGGCCCATTCTTCTCAATTTCTTCTCATAGGACAATTGTTTGGTTTAGAAAGGACAACTTACCTAATCATTTGTAACCATCTATCAAGACCCTAGTTGTGTATGTGGAAGAGAACTGGTTCTATGCGTGGGAAGGGCACAGTTAAAATTGCACCACCCCTCTCATGGTTTGAGTATATATACTGTAGGCAGAAGAAGCAGTACCTGAGCACAGGGCCTCAAGCACCCACCTTCACACCACCCCAACCTAGGACAACGCCCCCCCCCCCATCCCACTTGGGTTCTGTGACTCGCACCCCCTTTGAACTCCTCGGCTATCCTCTACAGAACACTTCACCCCAGATCCGTCAATCCCTCGCCTCCCTCTTCATCTTTCCACACGCGCAATTCCCACCTGTAATGCTCCATCACCCGAAGGTGCCATGTAGAAATGATTACAACGCTATCATTGTCTGGGAGACCAAAAGGCATTTGATACAGTGCTGCACAACAGACATGTGGGCAAAGTTGTGGTTTATAGAATAAAAGGGACAGTAGCAACATGGATACAATATTGGCTGAGTGCAGAGATTAGTGATTCGAGGATGTGTTTTGGACTGGAGGAACGATCGTAGTGGAGTTTCCCAGGGGTCAATGTTGGGACCCTTGCTTTTCCTGATATATATTAATGACCTAGACCTTGGTGTACCGGGCACAATTTTAAAATTTGCGGATGATGCAAAACTTGGAAGCATTGTGAACTCTGACGAGGAAGGTCTTCAAAAAACTTCAAAAGAGCATAGACAAGTTGGAGGAATGGACGGACAAGTGACCAATGAAGTTAAATGCAGAGAAATGTGAAGTGATTCATTTTGATAGAAAGAACATGGAGAAAAAATATAAAGTAAATAGTACAAATCTAAGGGGGTTTGGGGGAGGGGGAGTGTTGGATGCAGGAGCAGGGGGATATGGGTGTATAAGTGCACAAGTCATTGAAGGTGGCAGGGCAGGTTGAGAGAATGGTTAATAAAGCATACAATATCCTTGGGTTTATTAATAGGGGCATAGAGTACAAGAGCAAGGAGGTTATGTTACAATTATACAAAACTCTGGTTTGGCCTCAACTGGAGTATTGCACCGACATTTCTGGGTGCCATACTTTACAGAAGATGTGAAGGCATTGGAGAGAGTGCAGAAAGGATTCACGAGAATGGTTCCAAAAAAGAGGCACTTCACTTATGATGGTAGCTTGGAGAACAAAGAACAAAGAACAGTACAGCACAGGAACAAGCCATTCGGCCCTCCAAGCCTGCGCCAATCTTGATGCCTGCCGAAACTAAAACCTTCTGCAATTCCGGGGACCGTATCCCTCTATTCCCATCCTATTCATGTATTTGTCAAGATGCCTCTTAAACATCATTATCGTACCTGCTTCCACCATCTCCCCCGGCAGCAAGTTCCAGGCACTCTCTGTGTAAAGAACTTGCCTCGCACATCCCCTCTAAGCTTTGCCCCTTTCACCTTAAACCTATGTCCCCTAGTAACTGACTCTTCCACCCTGGGAAAAAGCTTCTGACTATCCACTCTGTCCATGCCGCTTAGAACTTTTTAAAACTCGATCATGTCACCCCTTCACCTCCGTCATTCCAGTGAAATGGCAGGGAGAAGGCAGGGAATGGCACTAAGTGAATTGCTTATTCGGAGAGCTGGTGCAGGCATGACGGACTGAATGGCCTCCTTCTGTGTTGTAACAATTCTGTTCTTGCCTGATTCTGAGACATCCCAGGCTTCATCTAGCTGGTCCTGGCCAGCAGTGGGTGACAGGTGACCCAGTACCTCAAGAGTGGGTAATGGGTCATGGTTCACATTCATTTCAATTCAAGTTAGATTGGCAATTGGCATTTAGGGCTAAGGATTAAGGTAAGATTTAGTGTTAGAATTAGAGTTACTGTTAGGAGTATGGTCAGGTTTATGGTTACAGTTAGTGGTAGGATTAGGGCTAAAAGTTTTTTTTTAATTATTTCATGGGATGTGGGTATCACTGGCAAGGCCAGCATTTGCTGCCCATTGTAATTGCTCTTGATAACTGTGGCTTGCTAGGCCCTTTCAGGTCAGGAGTCACATGTAGGCCAGACCAGGTCAGGACGGCATATTTCCTTTCCTAAAGGACATTAGTGAACCAGATGGGTTTTTATGATATTCGATAATAGTTTCATGGCACCATTACTGACAATAACTTTCAATTCCGGATTTTTAAAAACTACCTAATCTTACGAATTAATTGAATTTAAATTCCACCAGATGCTGTGTTGGGATTTGAACCCGTGTCAGTAGGATATTGGCCTGGGTCTCTACATTATTAATTCAGGGACATTACCACTACGCCACCATCGGCTAGGGTTAAATTGAGCATTAGGGATAGTGTTAGGGTTGAGGTTAGTGTAAGATTTAGTTTTAGGGTTAAGTCTAGTGTTATGGATTGTTTGAAGTTCGTGTTTGAGTAGAGATTGGTTTGGAGCTGCAGTTTGACGTAGAGCAAGCGTTAGCATTCGAGTTAGTATTACAGTTAGGGTTAGGGTTAGTGATTTAGTTAGTGTTACAGTTAGGGTTCAGATTAGTGATGTCGTTAGAGTTACAGTTAGGGTTCAGGTTAGGGTTGGTGTTACAGTTTGGGTTAGGTTTAGCACTTCAGTTAGGTTTAGAATTACATTTGGATTTCGGGTTTAGATTATGAATACAGTTAGGATTAGGTTTATGGTTAGTGTTAGAGATAGGGTTTATGATTAGGGTTAGTGTGCATATCGGGTTAGGGTAAGGTTTATGGTTAGTGTTAGAGATAGGGTTTATGATTAGGGTTAGTGTGCATATCGGGTTAGGGTAAGGTTTATGGTTAGTTTTAGAGTTAGGGTTTATGGCTAAGGTTGTTTTAGTTCGGGTTAAGGTTAGGTTTACAGTTGGTGTTAGAGGTAGTGTTTATGGTTAGTGTTAGTGTTGCAGTTAGGGTTAGGGTTAGCTTTAGTGCTTCAGTTAGGTTTAGAATTAGGTTTGGATTTGGGTTTAGATTATAGTTGCAGTTAGGGTTAGGTTTATGGTTAGTGTTAGAGCTGGGGTTTATGGTTAGGGTTAGTGTTACAGTTATGGTTAGCGTTATGTTTAATGTTACTGTTAGGCTTACAGTGAGGTTGGATTTAGAGTTTTTGTTATGGTTACAGTTATGGTTAGGTTTAGTGTTAGATTTCAGTTTTTGGTTAACGTTAGTGCTACAGTTAGGTTGAGAGTTAAGGTTACAGTTAATGTTACAGAAAGCTTGGGGTTACGGCTTAAGTTTGGGTTAGGGTTAGTGTTACATTTAGATTTTGCACTAGGTTCTGAGCTAGGGTAACAGTTAGGGTTAGGCTTAAAGCTAGGGTTCAGTTTGGGTTAGGGTTAGTGTCATGCAGGTAAAGTCATCTCATATTCCTACTTCTAAGATACAAACTTTATTCAAGGCGGACTCTTTAAAATTGACTTTACCTTTTTAAAAGGTGAAAAATGTTGCAAAGATGATTGCCGAAGGTCAGACAACCTGGCCTGTGTTTTCAAATACTGTCTCACTGACTGTTAAGGACAAAGGGATACATTTCAGGCTAAGAGATTTCAATTACACCCACCCTGAAACCATCAAGAGACATTTGGGATTGGATGGGTTCTTCTGAAACAATGAAGGTGCGAAGTGGACACATCGGGCTGAATTTTTCCAGCCCGTCAACGCCGCCGGTCGCAGTGCGGAGGCCGGTAAAATGCTGTGGGAAGAGGCCCACCTCGACCCACGACATCGCAACGGTCCCGCCGCAAGTTACCGGACCCACCACCCCCCGCGCTGCACGGCGGCTGCACCACAATTAGCGCATGATAATGCTTACTTACCTATGCTGATTATGCAGCCCGCCGCCTCTCCACCGATACTGCTGGATTTTTCATTGAACGGGTGGCCGTCGCGTGCAGTCCCATTCACGATCTGAAAAGCGGTGGATCCTCACTCTGCATTATGGAAGGGAGGAGGCAAGGGGATTCACAGGAGGGAGGGGTCATATGCAGGGGTCTAAATCTGCATTCTGGAAGGAAATAGGTCTGGAATTACTGAAGGGAAAACTGTGTTGGCATGAAGGGAGGTACCGGGTACCATCCCTCCATTAACAATGTACGCTTTGATTTGTGAGGAGGCAATGGCACACTGGGCACCCTGTGTGTGGGGAGGGTGCCAGAAAGGGCAGGAACATTAAGGTTTTATGGATGGTGGGGGCAGTCGATGCAGCTGATAGGATCTTGTTGTGGTCATGCTGTGCCACTCTGAGTGTTGGCCAAGATGGGCAATGACATGGCACGCCACATAGTTGATCCAGGAAAGCGGCTGATGTACCTGTCAACATCAATCCATGCCCTGTTAGGAACCTTCCAATACACGCAGGGTTCAACTTTATTTATCACATGGAAATAGGTATGGTTCATCCTACATTGTGTGATCCTCTGCACGTGAGGATCCATATGCAACAAAGGCAATATCAACAGGCAGGTGTGATCCATGCAGAGGCTCCCGGTCACGAGCAGCAGCCTCAAGAGGAGTCCACCATTACGGTTGCTGTGCATCTACAGGCCCCACATGACATGCCATCGGATGTCAGAGCACCAGTGTCAGAGAAGATTGCACATATAGAGAGGGTGGTGACATGTCTCTGTGCCCTGCTCAAGGATGACCTGCAGCCCATGGGCTCCAGTGGACATCCCATGCCTTTGTTCCTCATAGTGGCAGCGATTCTCAAGCCTGATGCCTCTGCAGCCTTTCAGGGGCCCACCAGAGACCTTTGTGGGGTCACACAGTCAGCAGTGCACCGCTCTATCAGGGAGGTCACCAATGCCCTGCACCAGAGGGCCAGTGAGGATGTCCGCTTCAGAATGGACTCTCACAGCCAGGCCCAGAGGGACAGTGTTCTGGCACCATTGCCGGAGAACCATAGGTTATAATATTCATAGACAGCACTCATGTGGCCATCAGGCCTACTGGCAGGCTACTTGCCGAAATCACCATTAAAGGAATCCTCTCAATCTAGGTGAAGCTGGTATGTGAACACCGTGGCTGCTTGCAGCGAATGTGTGACCACTTCTCAGGCAACTGCCATGACACCTGGGTCTTGTGCCAGTCCCAGCTGCCACCACTGTTCACTGAACTGGCTCAGATGGAGGGATGGCTTCTTGGAGATAAGGGCTATCCTTTGCAGACATGGCTCCCGCCACCAGTGAGAGAGTCCACCACTGCTGCAGAGGAGACATAGAACGCCAGCCACTGAGCTACATGAGGCACTATTGAGGAGACAATTGACATGCTGAAAGACCGCCTCCAATGCCTGGATGGATAGGGTGATGCCCCTGTACTACGGGTCGAAACGGCCAGTCCTTTTCTTTGCTGCTCTACACAACTACGCAGCCAATAGGGGCAAGGCCTGGCATGATGAGGACAGACGTCAACAGGATTCCTCCTCGGACTATGAGGACGCTGAAGACCTACATGAAAGTCGCATGGGAGGGCAGATGGCACCCAGGCTCTGCACATAGGGCTAGCAGTGAGTTAGGGACGTATGGAGGTGGTTTGTGAGACAAAGGCTGTCTGCTCCATAGGAACCGACATGAGCTCTGCAAGACACACATCACCCTCGCTTACCTGCTGTGCACCAGTCCACATCTGCAGCATCCCTGTGTAAGTCATTACAGGTAGCAGCTGGCTGAGCCAATGTCCATGTCACGGAGTCCGTGGAGATGCTCATGAGTAATGGTGGCATGGCAATGCTGTTATTGCATACGTTGGCTCTCCTGGAGGGCCAATGTTGGAAAGGGATGTGATATTGGCGCTACATGCTGGCACACATCATTCCCACAAAGAAAAGGGCACACATGTTGGTGAGGAACATTTAGTGAAAGACGTGTTTACATTGCTGTGACACACATGCATTCCCATTTGTGTCAGTCTGTTCTCTGTAAACCTCTGTAATACCTTTTATTGTCTATTTAAGTCTCACATCCTGGAATGTGCAAAATTAAAATTATTCACTCAGGTGCAGCACGCTTACAAGAAGGAATGTTACACTTGAGTGGGAGAAGAGGATCATAACTTCTCCGGGCACTGGGACACAGCAGAGTATGTATGTGGCAGCAAAGCAGAAAGTGCTGGGGTAACTCAGCAGGTCAGGCAGCAACTGTGGAGAGAGAAGCAGAGTTAACTTGCCCAAGTTCACAGATCTGTAAGTTCACAATTTACAATGGCCCAGTAATAATAGTCACAAGTTTCAACACAGGACCAGAGGGAACCTGCACAGTGAATAGTCACAAATTTAAACACAGGGCCAGGGAGAGCCTGCACCGTGAATGGTCACAAATTTAAACACAGGGCCAGAGGGAACCTGCACAGTGAATAGTCACAAATTTAAACACAGGGCCAGGGAGGACCTGCACAGTGAATAGTCACAAATTTAAACACAGGGCCAGGGAGGACCTGCACAGTGAATAGTCACAAGTTTAAACAGAGGGCCAGGGAGAGCCTGCACAGTGAATGGTCACAAGTTTAAACAGAGGGCCAGGGAGAGCCTGCACAGTGAATGGTCACAAGTTTAAACAGAGGGCAATGAGAACCTGCATAGTGAACATATGAACATCCAGATTAGGAGCAGGAGTAGGCCACTTGGTCCTTCGAGCCTGCTCTGCCATTCAATAAGTTCATGGCTGATCTGGTTTCCCCACATTACCACCTACCCCACAATAACCTTTCACCCCCTTGCTTATCAAGAATCTATCAACTCTGCCTTAAACATATTCAAAGACTCTGCTTCCACCGCCTTTTGAGGATGACAGTTCCAAAGACTCTGAGAGAAAGCATTTCTCGTCATCTCTGTCATAAATGGGCGACCCCTTATTTTTAAACAGTGACCCCTAGTTCTAGATTCTTCCACAAGGTGAAAGATCCTTTCCACATCCACCCTGTCACGACCCCTCAGGTTTTATATGCTTCAACCAAGTTTCCCCTCACTCTTCAAAATTCCAACGGATACAAGCCTAGCCTGTCCAGTCTTTCCTGGTCAGATAGTCCGCCCATTCCAGATATCAGTCTAGTTAACCTTTTTTGAACTGCTTCCAATGCATTTACATCCTTCCTTAAATAAGGAGACCAATACTGTACACAGTACTCCAGATGTGGTCTCACCAACGCCCTGTATAGCTGAAGCATAACCTCCCTACTTTGGATTCAATTCCCCTTGTGATAAATGATAACATTCTATTAGTTTTCCTAATTATGTGCTGTACCTGCATACTAACCTTTTGCAATGCATGCACTAGCACACCCAGATCCCTCTGTATCTCAGAGCTCTGCAATCTTTCACCATTTAGATAATATGTTTCTTTGTTATTCTTCCTGCCAAAATGGATAACTTCGCATTTTCTCACATTATAATCCATCTGTCAGATTTTTGCCCACTCACTTAACCTTTGTAGCCTCGTTACGTCCTCTTCACAACTTACTTTCCTACCTAAATTTGTGCCATCAGCAAATTTAGCAACCATACCTGCAGTCCCTTCATCTAAGTCATTTATATAAATTGTAAAAAGTTTGAGACCCAGCACAGATTTTGCCACCTTCTTCAGCACCATAATGGAAATGCATGTGTCAGACATTTACCTGGTAATAAGATTGTGTGACCTGTAGAAATAATAGATTGCCTGATGTCTGTGCTGAAGGATTGTCCATCTCACAGAGAACCCAGTCTGGCAATGAAATGGGTCTGAAGAACCATACCTGCTCCTGTGACAAACTGATCCAATTCAAGTCAGTTATTTTCCTCATTCAACAGTTAGTGTTAATATATAGAGCACAGTGGGGAAATCTTTTGGCAAAATATAACTTGAACACAAGAAAATAATTCCACATTTTACACTGGGGAAAAATCACAGCTGGTGCCAGATCCTAATTGTCTGCAGAGAGATACCACACGAAGCAGACAGTGGGATTGGAGGCTGAATATTATCAAACACATTGGTTCAATCGGCTCTGTATAAAACAAACTAACCTCACTGTATGTTAAACAGGTAAAATCTAGCTTCAGGCTGCTCTGTTATGTTGGTGCAAAGTATGATCACAGATTGCACATCAGGAAGAACCAAAGCTTGCTGTCAATTCTTTGCACTTTTATGTCAGTGGAGGAATTTCGCTGACAATTCCCAGACGGGGAGTGTGTGATTGATAGCTGCAGACTGCATACAGAGAGATCAGTGCAGGAATTTAACTGACAGTTCCCGGGAGGAGAGTGTGTGATTGACAGCTGCAGACTGTATACAGAGAGATCAGTGGAGAGCTGCTGGAGGGTGGGGAGGAACTGAAGATGATTTGGAATTTCAATAGCAGAGTTGACAACACCTGTGGTTATTCGTGGAGTGGGATGGTGTTGAGGACATTAGGTCTGATAGTGGTTGCAGTGTGGGGGCAAAAGCTGAAGATTTTCGATGGAGTGCAGTTTGGGTGGAGCTGAGGATGTTGGACATACATCTGGAGTCTGAAGGACATAAGAGAGATGGTGAATAAAAAGAGGTTAGAGTTTCTGCTTGTTAAAATAAATAATAGTTTCCAAAACTGCTTTGAAAAACAGTAGCACCAAGTGATCAGTGAGGAGCCCCAGGGAGAGCAGACCGACTCCACTGTGTCTCTATGACAGACCTCCTGGAAGAGCAGACTGGCCGTAGCTTGTCTACATCACAGACCTGGAGGTTTTCTCATTCAATTCCAAAGCCTGATAACAGTTTGGAAATGGCTGCTATTATTATTTTATTTTTGATTGTTTAACTGATGATTTGTTTCAAATACTAAAGAAACATTTTTTTTTCTTAGAACAGCCCAGCTCTGTCTGCTTATTATTGACTCTGGAAGCTGCAACTGAATTACTGCTCCACATAGCAGAAGTGTCTCTTCGCTAAAGAACTGAGACAGGATGCAAGAAACATATGGTCCTGCCCAGAAATAATATCTCGGAAATGTCAATCAGAAATAATACTATGTCCTGGTTGCTCTGCTACCCGTTGTACTTTAAGATCAGCAGCGATTTCTGGTGTCATTCAGTTGATAGAATTCTGGGGATATATATTATATTCATTGCCTGGAAACACTGGAAACATGGGGACCCGCCTCTGGGCAGCACTCACTTGTTTTGTTTATTCATTAATTGAATAATTGATGTAACCGGATATTTCACCGCGCTCATGAACTGCTCTCTGAACTTGGACTGAGTCACCCCATAAATAAATGTGTTTGTGCAGCAACTTAAATTCAGTAGCATAAATCCCACGTGTCGAAAGATATATAAAGAATCATTGTAATCCCCGGGATCTGTTCCTGTAATGTTATGATATAAGAATTCTATAACAAACACCAACCACAGAAGTATGAAGCTGCCGGATATGGTGAAGAGTAAAATCACCGACTTCCTTCTGCTCTCCATCTCTGGGTCACTGTGACTCTCTCCCTTGCTCTGACCCCTCAGTCCCTTACGGACTCGACTGGCCACTAAAATGTGTCTGACTGTCAGAGTGTTGAGCAACAGAATTAAAGCGAATGGGAGCAATGGGGTTAAAACCGTATCAAACCAGGCAAATCCAACCCATCTGGGCTCAGTATAATAGCTTAGCTTTCTGGAACAGAACCATGGTACATTGTTGATTATCTCTCTGGGTTCATAGGTAAAATAGAAAGGAATGTCTTTTAAACATAGCAGAATGCAGGTTGTTGTTAGGACCAAAGCTGCAGTTTTCCCAGTGCAATATTTAGTTTTCAGCTTCTGGCAACAAATAGCCACAAATCGATCAAAGGTGAAGGTGACGGTGAACCAGACAGAACAGTGCATGGCTCCAAACCTCAGGACAGTGCAAACACTACACACAGGGGTGATGCTCAGGAAACACAATGGGAAATAATAGTAATTGATCTGATACAGTATGAGCTCGGTGATAATGACCAATAAATCCGCCGTTGCCATGGCCACCAGGTAGCGAGTGGTGCAGGTGGAGAGGCCGCACTTTCCCCGGCTCAGGATCACAATCCCCAGTAAATTAACTGTAAGAGAAAGAAGGGGAAAGAGACTGGAAATTACTGATCAAACATTTGCCGCGTCTGAGCCCAAGCAGTAAAGCGTAGGATTTAGCACAAAAACAGGTGGGTTGGGGGTTGAGTCAGAGGTTAAAAAATCTCAACCACGACCTCATACTACCTCCAACTCATCCACTTCCAGGCTTAACAAAATGGGACTGGAGGCGATCAGCAGACTGCTCCCAGGAGACAGGTTTGCATGTTAAATATTTTAATGAGGCGAGTAGTCTCTGAGTTTTACAGGTTTAACAATGACCTGTCAATATTCTCTGGCCTTGGGAAACCCAGCAGCTGAAGGGAGCTGAAGAAAAATACAAAATAGAACGTAAATGCCTTTACAGCACTGCTTGTGGGCCAGGAGGAATAAAAGTGTTTCCTCCTGTTGTTGATTGTACCCTATCGCTGGCCCATGATCGGATTAGCCTGGGATTGAATACATCCTCGGGATCGAACCTACCTAATCCTGTGGCTCTGCTCCGGAGTCCTGCCTACCTGACTGGAAGCCAGCCCTGTCAATCAAGCTGACTTCCAGACAGGGAAACTGTCAAAGATAAAAGACGCCCCCGTGGAGTTAAAACTGCACGGCGTGTGGGGGACCCCGGCCTTGTAAAATCTGACGCCCCCACTTCACCGACATAACCCACTCCTGTTAATATCCAGGTCTAAGTACTTGAACAAAAGCAAAACACTGAGGCTCTGTAAATCTGATAACAGCACTCAGCAATTCAGGCCGCACCTGTGGTAAGAGAAAAAAGCATTAACATTTCAGCTCGATAACCTTTCTTCTGAATTGCAAGATATTAGAGATGAACAGTTTTAAAGCAATGATGGAACCAGAGAAAACTGAGGTTTAGGGGGAGGAAAGAACAAAGGGGAAGGTCTATGACTGGGTGCAGGGCAGCATTCATTCGCTGACCAATGGTATGATGGTGCAGTTAAAGTAGATGGATCCAGAGGAGATGTAAATGGTGCTCCATGGAAAATCTGGCCAAGAGGAGAAGGCTGGGAAATGCAGCATAGAAAGGTGCGTATACCCCAGAGGTGTAGACTAGCCCCTCAGCCATACAGTGATAGGGGAGCCTCAACCCAACCACCAAACAATAGCTCTTCCATTCCCAATGGCTCTGGTGCAATCATCTCCATTACAGCACATGCCATCCGAGAAGGTGGGAGCAGGAGTTATGACCTGAAGCTTTTAGCCCCGGTGTTGAGTCTGGCAGGTAATGAAGTGTCCAGTTGAAAAAGACCCGGCTGTTCCTCATTGAACTTACAAGTGGAACACTGCAGGAGACCCAAGGATAAAGAGACCAGAGCGGGATGTAGAATTAACGTGGCAAGGTCTGGAAACTCAGGGTCGTGCTTGCAGACTTGAAGGAAGCGTTCAGCAAAGCAATCACCCAATCTTTATTTATTCATCTCCAAGGTGCAGGAGACTGCTTTGCAGCCAATGAATACAGTAACTATTTGCAAGAAGCACAAGTAAATTACTGTCACAGCTGTCTGGAGTGCTGCAGCCCTTATTTGTGGGAAGGAAGGAGGCCAAAAGAAAAATATTCCATGATTCTGGCAGGGAGGGGAAGGGGTGAAGGCAGTAACATGGGAAATGGAACAGATACATCCCACACCCCTTTTAACCACAGTGGAGGGGAATCCTCAGCTGAGGAATAATGAAGATATTTCAAAAGCACTGGTGTGGAAGGTAGCATCGTCGAAACAGATGGATTGGAGGTGGAGAAACTGGGGGAATGGAACAGAGTCTTTCCAGGAAGTGGAGTGGTAGGAAGTATAATCAAGGTAGCTGTGGAGTCAGTGACAATATAATAGATATTGAAGGACAGACAATCCCCTGAAATGGAAATAGAGAAGTTGAGGAAGGGAAGATTCAGAGATGGGACATGTTCCGGCAAGTGTGGCGTGGAACTTAGAATTGATTATATTTTCCATTTCGGGATGAAAAAAAATGGCACTGATACAGAAGAGAAGAGGTCTAAGAGGGGAGGAACTAACCATTAAGTAATAATTGACTGAGTTCATCAAACAGCTCCGAAACATTTTAAGTTAGAAAATGGGCAGGTAATTGAAAAGAAATCAATAGGCAAAGTGTTCTGGGGATGCAGATTCAGAAATGATTAAAAGTAGCAAGGAAGGTTATGAAGGTTAACAAGAAGATGGAAATGAGAGAAAAATTCTGTGGTTTATTTGTAGCAGAAGAAAATTAAAAGCAGAAAGGTTATATTAAATTTATATAGGACCATGTTTGTTGTTGTTGTTGTTGTTGATGTCTGCCAGGCTTCATGATTTGTGTGACTTCAGGTGACACAGCCAGCCAATCCTGAACCCCTAGGTCTTTGGGCGGAGAGGACAAGAGCTCTTTCCCCTTCTGCAGTTTCTGACTGTTTTGCAGCTTGTTGAATGAGGAACTTCCACATGGTACGGTTTGTGATAAGTTCCTCCCACACACCAATTTGTCCCATTTTTGATGAGACTTTCAGAGTGTCCTTAAAGAGTGTTTTCTGTCCTCCTCGAGATACAGAGCTGATTTTGCACAATCATGGTTGTGATGTTGGAGGAATTGGTTTCAATAAAGATGCTGGAGTTTGTTCGCCTGTCATCATCACACTTAACATTGAGCATCCTGTGCAGCCACCGCTGGTTGAAATTTTCCAGCACTCAGAGGTGCATTTGTGGGGGACACAAGTTGTACTTCCATATTGAAGTCGTACTTCCATATTGAAGGGTGGTGAAAACAGCAGCACTGCTTATAACCGTGTTTAAACCACATTGTGTACAGTCCTGGAGGACATCATACAAAAATGATCGAGGCACTGGAGAAGGTGCATTGTTATTTTTTTACAAGAATGATACCAGAACGGAGCGATTATAACTATCAGGAAAGATTGACTTTTCTTGAAATAAGAGAAGGCTGAGGGGTGGAATAATTAGGGTCTTTAAAATTATAAGGGTTTGATGGGGAAACGAGAAAGCAATATTTCTTAGCATAGTGTTTATGTTAATGGACTGGCTATCCAGTGACTAGAGTTTAAATCTCACGATGGCAGCTGAGGAATTTAAATTCAATTAATTGAATAAAAAGCTAGCATCAGTAACCGTGAAATGACCAGATTGATGTAAAATCCATCTAATTCACTAATGCCTGACAGTGAGAGCAGTGGGAGGATAAAAGAGTGGCCTGGAGAATGAAAGCACAGTGAGACTGGTGAGGAAGATTAAAGAGTGGCTTGGAGAGTGAGAGCACAGTGAGACTGGTGGGGAGGATAAAACAGTGGCCTGGAGAGTGAGAGCACAGTGAGACTGGTGGGGAGGATAAAACAGTGGCCTGCAGAATGAGAGCACAGTGAGACTGGTGAGGAAGATTAAAGAGTGGCTTGGAGAGTGAGAGCACAGTGAGACCAGCGGGGGAGAATAAAAGAGTGGCCTGGAAAGTGGGAGCACAGTGAGATTGGTGGGGAGGATAAAAGAGCACTGGGGAGGGGTCACAGCAGATCCAAAGCATTTGAAAAAAAAAATCAAACTGTGATATCATGGGTAAGTAGTTGGCAAATATTTCTCTTTCGAAACAAGGGAATTCTTTCGAATTTGGACCTGGGAAATCAATGAGGGTGAATATAACAGTGAATGAATTCATAAGAGTTGTCACACAGAGAAGGTCTCGACGCATTAATTAAAATTCATAGTTTAAACAAGGCACCAACTAGATTCTATAAAGGGAATTGAGATTTTTTTTTAGATAATGGATGGGCAGCTACAACCTGTTGCTTGCAATTTGCGTGACATGTGGGAACGTCAGGACACTTCATGTGCCTTGGACGACCCCATGTGCAGGAAGTGTCTCCAGCTACGTGAGCGTGAACTCAGGATTTCCAAGCTTGAGGGGCAGCTCCCAGTGCCGCACGCCAACGAGAGTCGAAATAGGAAGATAGTGAGGATCGATGCGTGGCTTGCATGGTGCAGGAGGGAGGGCTTCAGATTCTTGAGACACTGGGAGCAGTTCTGGGGCAGGTGGCACCTATTCAAAAAGGATTGGTGGCACCACAACAGGACTGGGACCAATGTTTGCTGGGAGGTTCACTACTGTGGTTGGGGAGGCTTTAAACTAAATTGTCAGGGGCATGAGCACCAGCATATAAAAGACACACAAAGTGAAAGTGCTGGATAGTACTAGAGAAGGGAGTAGTACCATATTGACAGAAGCAGAGGAGACAGTGGCGTAATTGTAATCTCTTTTGCCTAGTAATCTAGAGGCCCAGGCTAATGGTGTCACAGGTTCAATTCCCACCATGGCAGCTGATGGAATTTAAATTTAATTGGTTAATTTTTTTAAAATCTAGAATTGAAAGCTGGTCTCAGTAGTGGTGCCATTCAACAATTGTTGACTGTCGTAAAAACCCATTCGGTGCACTATGGTCTTCAGGAAAGGATATCTGCTCTCTTTACATGTGACTCCAGACGCACAGCAATGTGATTAACTCTTAACTACCCTCTGAAATGGCCCAGCACACCACATAAAAGACTGGTTAAGAAAATTGAGGCACATGGAATAGGAGGGTCAGCTTGGATAAAAAATTGGCTTAAAGTCAGAGAACAGTGAGTTGGAGAAAATTGTTATTTTTCAAACTGGAGGATCATGGATAGTGGTGTTCTCCAAATTGGAATAGAGAGTAACAGTTCAACATTTTCCGATGATATCAAACTTGGAGTTGTTTCAAATAGTGAAGATGATGCAAATCAACTGCAACAGGACATAGAAGGGCATGCAGAATGGGAAGATAAGTGGCAAAGAGAATTTAATACAGAGATGTGTAAGGTGATGCATTTTGGCCAAAAGGATGGGAAAAGGTCATAATGGAGCAGTTCGAAAGAGTGTGCCGGCACAGAGGGAACGGGGGTGGGGGGGGGATGGTGGGAGGGAGGTTCATGTGCCTGGATGTTTGAAGGTGGTGGAACCTGTTGAGAGAGTAGTAAGCAAAGCATATGGTATCTTGAGTTTCACAAATAGAGGTATTGAGTACAAAATCAGCAAAGTTCTGCTGAATCGGTATAAAGCTCTGGTTCGGCAACAACTAGAGTATTGCAAAATCAAAATACTGTGGATGCTGGAAATCTGAAATAAAAACAAGAAATGCTGGAACCACTCAGCAGGTCTGGCAGCATCTGTGGAAAGAGAAGCAGAGTTAACGTTTCGGGTCAGTGACCCTTCTTTGGAACTGGCAAATATTAGAAATGTCAACAGTTATAAGCAAGTGAGATCCCTCTGCATCTCAGAGCGCTGCAATCTCTCACCATTTAGATAATATGCTTCTTTTCTTCCTTCCAAAATGGACAATTTCACATTTTCCCTCATTATACTCCATTTGCCGGATCTTTTCCCGCACACATACCCTATCTATTTCTCGTTGTAGCCTTCTTATGTCCTCTTCACAACTTACTTTCCTACCTATCTTTGTGTCATCAGCAAATTTAGCAAACATATCTCCGTTCCCTTCACCCAAGTTATTTATAACATTTTTAAAAGTTGAGGCCCCAGCACTGATCCCTGGAGCACACCAGTCGTTACATCTTGCCAACCAGAAAATGATCCATTTATGCCTACTCTCTGTTTCCCGTTAGCTAGCCAAACTTCTAGGCTACCTTTGCCAATCTGATTTTGTTCCAATCTATATGCAGATAAAAATCCCCCATGATTATTGCAGTACCTTTCTGACAACCATCCATTATCTCTTCCTTTATATTTTTCCTTTATACCCCTTTAAATGCAGGATAGTCACTAATATATCCAAAGATGCCAAAGTGTTACCCCCTCCGGAAAGTGGCACCTTATTAAATGCCTTCTGGAAATCTAACTGCAGTATCTCCCCCAGTTCCCCTTTAGCCACAGCACATGTGACATCTTCAAAGAAGTCACATAAGTTGGTGAAACGTGATTTTCCTTTCACTAAACCTTGCTGACTCTTCCTGATTATCTTGAATTTTTATAAGTACCCAACTATAATGTTTTTAAGAATAGCTTCAAACATTTTCCATCTGACAGAAGTTACGCTAACTGCCCTGCAGTTTCCTGCATTCTGTCTCCCTCCCTTTTTGAATAAAGGACTTACACAGGCTATTCTCCAATCCAATGGAACCTTCCCCGAATCTAGGGAAATTTGGAAAATTGGAACCAATTCGTCAACTATCTCACTAGCCAGTTCTTTTAAGTCCTTAGGATGAAGTCCATCAGGATCCGGGGACTTGTCAGCCCGCAGCTCCAACAATTTTCTCGGTACCACTTCCCTGGTGATTGTGATTTTCTTGAGTTCCTCCGCCCCCCCACCCCGCCACCCCTTCAATTTCTTGATATACAGCTATTTCTGGGATGTTACTTGTATCCTCTATAGTGAAGACCGATGCAAAGTACCTGTTCAATTCATCTGCCATATCCTTATTTTTCCTTATTAATTCCCCAGAATCAATTTCTATAGGACCAACACTCACTTAGTTAATTCTTTTCTTTTTTAAATATCTACAGAAACTCTTACTATCTGTCTTTATATTTCTAGCCAGTTTTCTCTCCTATTCTAATTTCTCCTTCATTATTAACCTTTTAATCGTTCTTTGTTGCTTTTTATATTCTGTCCAATCTTCTGACCTACCACCCACATTTGTGCAACTATATGCTTTTTCTTTAAGTTTGATACTATCTTTAACTGTTTTAGTTAACCACGGATGGTGGATCCTCCCGTTGGAATTGTTCTTTCTCATTGGAATGTATCTATTCTGTGCATTCTGATATATCCCCTTAAAAGTCTTCCACTACATCTCTATTGACCTATCCCTTAACCTACTTTGCCAGTTCACTTTTGCTAGCTCTGCTTTCTTGTCCTCATAATTGTCCTTTTTTAAGTTTAAAATACTCGTCTTAGACCCACTCTTCTCTCCCTCAAACTGAATGTAAAATTCATTCATATTATGATCACTGCAGCCTAGGGATACCTTCACTATGAGGTCATTAATTAATCCAATCTCGTTGCATAATACCAGGATTAGTATAGCCTGGTCTCTGGTTGGCTCCAGAACGAGTTTTTCTAAAAGATATTCCGAAAACATTCTATGAACTGTTCATCTAGGCTACCTTTGACCATCTGATTTTTCCAATCTATATGTAGATTAAAATCCTCCATGATTATCGCCATACATTTCTGACAACCACCCATTTATACTTCTTCATTTATACCGCTTTAAATACATGATAGTCACCGATAAATCCAAGATGGAATTCAGGAGAGAGTTCTTTACTCATAGAATGGTTCGAATGTGGAGCTTGCAACCGCATGCAGTAGTTGTGGTGAATAGCATTTAAGAGAAGAAAGCTAAGTGCAGGAGAGATACAGGAATAGAAGAATATGCTGATAAGTCTAGATGGACTCAGATGGGGAGAGACTAGTGCCAATCAAGCGGGCTGCTTTGTCCTCGATGGTGTTGAGCTTCTTGAGTGTTGTTGGAGCTGCACCCATCCAGGCAAGTGAAGAGTATTCCATCACACTCCTGACTTGTGCCTTGTAGATGGTGGACAGGCTTTGGGGAGTCAGGAGGTGATTTACTCGCCTCAGGATTCCTAGTTCTGTCCTGCTCTTGTAGCCACGTTATTTATATGGCTACTCCAGTTCAGTTTATGGTCAATGGTAACCCCCAGGATGTTGATAGTGGGGGATTCAGCGATGGTATTGCCATTGAATGTCAAGGGGAGATAATTAGATTCTCTCTTGTTGGAGATGGTCATTGCCTGGCACTTGTGTGGCGCCAATGTAACTTGCGACTTATCAGCCCAAGCCTGGATATTGTCCAGGTCTTGTTGCATTTGTATATGGAATGCTTCAGTATTTGAGGAGTCGGGAATGATGTTGGATATTGTACAATCAGCGAACATCCCCACTTCGGACCTTATGATTGAAGGAAGGTCATTAATGAAGCAGCTGAAGATGGTTGGGATTAGGACACTACCTTGAGGAACTCCTGCAGTGATGTCCTGGAGCTGAGATGATTGACCTCGAACAAACACAACCGTCTTCCTTTGTGCTAGGCATGACTCCCACCAGCGGAGAGTTTTCCCCCAATTCCCATTAACTCCAGTTTTGCTAGGGCTCCTTGATGCCATACTCGGTCAAATGCTGCCTTGATCTCAAGGGCAGTCACTCTCACCTCACCTCTTGAGTTCAGCTCTTTTGTCCATGTTTGAACCAAGGCTGTAATGAGGTCAGGAGCTGAGTGGCCCTGGCAGAACCCAAACTGAGCGTCACTGAGCTGGTTATTGCTAAGCAAGTGCCATCTGATAGCACTGTTGATGACACCTTCCATCACTTTACTGATAATCGAGAGTAGACTCATGGGGTGGTAATTGGCCAGGTTGGACTTGTCCTGCTTTTTGTGTACAGGACATACCTGGGCAATGTTCCGCATTGCAAGGTAGATGCCAGTGTTGTGGCTATACTGGAACAACTTGGCTAGGGTCACAGCAAGTTCTGGAGCACAGGTCTTCAGTACTATTGCCGGAATGTTGTCAGGGCCCATAGCCTTTGCAGTATCCAGTGCCTTCAATCAATTCTTGATATCATGCGGAGTGAATCGAATTGGCTGAAAACTGGCATCTGTGATGCTGGGGACCTCAGGAGGAGGCCAAGATGGATCATCAACTCGGCACGTCTGGCTGAAGATTGTTGTAAATGCTTCAAGCCTCATCTTTCACACTGACGTGCTGGGCTCCCCCATCATTGAGGATGGGGATATTTGTGGAGCCACCTCCTCCAGCTAGTTGTTTAATTGTCCACCATCATTCACGACTGGATGTAGCAGGACTGCAGAGCTTAGATCTGATCTGTTGGTTATGGGATCGCTTAGCTCGGTTTATCGGATGCTGCTTACACTGTTTGGCATGGAAGTAGTCTTGGGTTGTAGCTTCACCAGGTTGACACCTCATTTTGAGGTATGCCTGGTGATGCTTCTGGCATGCCCTCCTGCACTCTTCATTGAACGAGGGTTGGTCCCCCGGCTTGATGGTAATGGTAGAGTGGGGGATATGTCGGGCCATGAGGTTACAGATTGTAGTTAAATACAATTATGCTGCTGCTAATGGCCCTCAGCGCCTCATGGATGCCCAGTTTTGCATTGCCAGATCTATTTAGCACGGTGATAGTGCCACACAACCCGATGGAGGGTATCCTTCATGTGAAGATGGGACTGGTTAATCAAACTTAATCAGTTGTAGAAGTAGAACAAAAAGTAACCACAGACCAATATTCATTCAATATAATAAAAATCAGCACACATGACCCGTAGATTCTCAGGACCATATTAGGGAAAGGGGATAACCAGCACCAGAAAGAATAAGCTATTATGCAGAGAATTGGAAGACTGTAAGAGTGCTATAAATGGTTAACATCGGTTTCTGTTGGAGCTGTTCAATAAGAACAGCAAGATCAATGTATTTCAATTTGCACACTTATTACCAAACTTCTCCAACTGACAGCAAAACTCTTCTCCTTCATCATTAATTATATTCAAAGAATAGGAAGGAATGGAATGGAGATCATTCACCAAAACAATGATCTAAAATTAGAACTGGCTTATTCCACTCCAGTTTGTGACCCACACTCAGTACAATTCTGCAGTGACAGATAGTCCCAGTCATACATGGCCACTTGGGTCAGGAGTTCCAGTGCAGTTAGTGATGATACTCAGTACAATTCTACATTATCAGACACTCCTAGTGACGCATGGTCACTGGGATCAGATGCTCCACTCTGGGTAATGATCCACAGTATGATTTTACACTGACTGTTACTCTCACTAAAACCTTTGCTCAGAGGGTTTCCTGCACTGATGTCTGATTCACCTTTACTCAATGTTCCACTAAAGGCAATTCTTTGATATTTCAGTAAACATGTGAGATCGAAACAATAGTTTACTTTCTTTTGACGCAATTGAATAAAACTGCGGAGATAATTCAGGAGATTTGACTGAACAAAATTATATCTCTGATCGGTTGCCTGTATAACGGTGATCGCAGAGTGGCATGGAACATTATCAGTCACAGAGTAAAACCAGAGACCAGCTCACACACAGATTTACACAATTTCAATGGTTATAGTCACTTACCAGGAACACCCATAACAGCAAGGGTTGTGTAGTATGCTTTCCTGATAGCGTAAAATGTTTCCAACATTTTCTGTGTGAAGTGATCTGTCCTGTTGTGTTGAAGACAATACCTCTGAGTCAGTGCATTCCCAGAGCTTTGAACTTATACCTGTGGGATCTCCATGGGGATATTGAGATGGCAAAATTGTTTTTTTTTCATTTGAACAGATTACGACATCGTTACGTTCATGTTGTCATGGAATATATTTAGTGCTTAGGGGTGCATTAGAAGTGCCCCAAAGAATGAACAATTCTGATCACATTAAATAGCTAATAAAAAAAGAAACTGTATTCTCCAAGCAATGAGGTTGTTCTTTCAAACACCATCAGTCCCATCTCTGGATCTCATGTTCTTTCAGTGATGTAAAGCCTGGCTACCCGATCCGAACCCAACCAAACCCGACGACATGTGTCGGGTTCGGGTCAGGCCGGGTCTGTATTCTGTGTCCCGCATTCGGGCTCGAATTGGGTCGGGCTGGACTGTACTGTTTATCTTTGGCAGGGTTGGTGCCACTTGTCATGTCCGCTTATGTGAAAACCCCAATATAAATACAAATTATGTATTCAAACTTAAGTGTGACAGTTTTCAACCAAAACTTTTCACCGTTATGATTTTATTTAAAAACATTTTTAAATGTGGGAACACATGTTTTATTTTTCCAGACTGGTTCTAAGTCTGGAAATTTTTGTGAATTGCATTTCTAAGGCAATTGTATTTAAAATGAATTTGGAGTATGAAATTCAATAACACAAATTAGAGAATGCCTTCTCTACCTAAAGGAAACCCGAGAGTAGATTGGAAGGTCCATTCATATTTCAGTTATAGTGACCGCCAAATTGGTATGAAATCTCCTGGCTAATTTGAGTAAGAGTCATGTGAGTTACAATTAGCCTCTAAAGGAATACTAATGTCTCATTTTATACATAACACATGCTTAAAATATAGTTTATGAACTTGTTTGTTTTAACATTGCAAGTACAGACTTGGAAAAATAGTTGTAGTGCCCTACCCAGACCATCCTAATTGTAAGCATGTTGATGGTTTGTCTTAACTTAAAAAAACAAAAATCTTCAAGAATTATATGCACTCGGTTATTGAAAGAGGACAAAAGTCAACAAAGTCTACATGGAATTCCATGATGGGATTGTTTATGTAGAAACTCATGTTGTAGATATTGTGTGATGTACATCTGGGAAGCTGCTACATTATGATTGACAGCCAGTGCCATTCACCACATCAATGGATCTTCTGTATTAAATCCACTCGGAATTATGAGATAAGCCAAAACACAGGATCCAATTTACTTCATTCTCATTACTGAGTGGGTGAGAGACTAACTTATACTCAAATTATCTTAGTTTTGATAATCCAGTGTTTCAAATGTAAATATTAAAACTGAAAATGCATAGAACCAATATTTATTGTGTCGAACCTAGACGTTAATTGGCATTGTGCACATTGCTTTTTTCTTCATATATATGGAGTGGGGGGTTGTTTAATCACCACTGGCCATCCAAGTATAAATTATAAATCTTCCACAGTAATGAATTAAAATACCCTGGCATATTAATATGCCGTTACAGTTTATATTAGTCAACCTAATAGCTTGTGTTCCCTGAATGAAGTATTACTCTGATCCCAAATGTCTGGTGTTCTGTTCCATGGAAGTGAATAGAAAGTTGGCTAACTCTAGAAGCTTTGGTTCATGTCAAAACCATTTTGAAGACATTAAACAGTGTAGCATTATTAATGCAATATTTTCCCATCAAATGTTGATCATTTCAAACAAGCTATAATGGCCGTAGAAGTAATGTTGATTGATTTTCAAAAGCAAGCTTTTGCCCCATTACTTCCCAACTGATTGTTTCACAGTAGCAGACAAGTAGCATTGCAGAGAGAAACCCATTTATCAGCTTAACTAAAAGAAAGCATATCAAACCACGTACGCGTAGGAATAGACAGGATGTTAGGTAGTTCTTTTCCCAGGGAATGTAGAGACTCTGGAATACATTGGCAATTGGTGTGGTGGGTGCTGACTGCCTCAGTGGCTTCAAGAGGGTGCTCGATCAGTTCCTGACTGTGAGAAAGATTGCGTCATATAGAAGATAAGTTTCTTTCTAGGTAATACGTGGTTCATGTAATCTCCTGGACAGGTTTTCGACTGCCAGGGCAGCAGGGCATTGGAGAGGAAATTTACTGTTTTTTTTCGCCACATTGGCCCTGGTTTTTATGTTTTTTGCCACTCCTAGTAGATTTAGATGCGAGTTAAGGAGAGGGAAGAAGTGTTTAGCCATGATGGTCCATCTATCTTAGTATGGGGCTGCCTTAATGGGCCAACTAGTCTCCCTGTTTCATTTCCATAAGTTTATAAGCTAGAAATTTCCCTCCATGTCTACTCAAATTGTACAGGGACCTGAATGGAACAAATAGAAGTACCTCCTTCCTCAATATTGTAGAGGAAAAATAAGTAGCAAAGGATCTAAAACAGACAAAAGTTGGTTATGCTGTCTGACAGCACCATGTCTGGGTTCCTGAACTGTCTGCTAATGCACGAGTAATGTGGGTGGCTCATCCTCACACTTGTTGACTTATCTTGTCTACCTTAGGCACCCTGGCAGAGTTTGATAACTCTCTAACACATGTAGATTTCCCAATTGCACTATAATTGCCGTTCCCATTCGCTGGTGGAATTGTTTTCTTTTTAATCTATAATTTTTTTCAGTTTCAATAATATATTTTGGGTCGGATCGGGCAGGAAAAGAAATTAAAAGACTCGGGCCCGTTGGCTGTTGTCGGGTCGGGTCCGGGTCGGGTTTTAATTTCATACCCGAGCCAGGTTTTACAGTGATGTCCTTCACTGCACTGTGACCATTCAGTAATTAAATTCCAAATGTTAAAGTGTCTCTCTCAGTACTATTCTACTGCAGTCTGGGACGTGGCTGCTCTCTTTAACTGTGTCCATTCAGGTAAATGATTATAGTGAGTTATTTGTAACTATGCATTGCAGAATTCAATAAATACAAGATCTGAAACTAATTCAACACCAAAACTGATGCAGCATCTCAGTCTAATACAGCAGCTTAAACTATTACTACACTTAAAATCAATAGAAAACATTAACTAATACAGACCGTCAAGCTAATCCAGCCCCACCAAAAAATTCATCGCCTCCAATCAGCACAATGCCTCAATTGATACCTCCCTCAATGGACCATCTAACCAATGCAGCCCCTTCAACCGATAGATCCCTTCCAACCAATAAAACTACTGCAACTGATGCAGTCTGTACAGCCCTCCAACCATTGCAGATGCTCCAACCAATAACCCTCAAACCAATACAGACTCTCCAACCAATAAGCCTCCAACTAATACAGTCCTTCCAACCAATAAATCTCCAACCAATATTTTAGAATTAGAATTAGAATTAGAACATTACAGCGCAGTACAGGCCCTTCGGCCCTCGATGTTGCACCGATCATCTGACCAACACTATTCCATTTTCATCCATATGTCTATCCAATGACCACTTAAATGCCCTTAAAGTTGGCGAGTCTACTACTGTTGCAGGCAGGGCGTTCCACGCCCCTACTACTCTCTGCGTAAAGAAACTACCTCTGACATCTGTCCTATATCTTTCACCCCTCAACTTAAAGCTATGTCCCCTCGTGTTTGCCATCATCATCCGAGGAAAAAGACTCTCACTATCCACCCTATCTAACCCTCTGATTATCTTGTATGTCTCTATTAAGTCACCTCTCCTCCTCCTTCTCTCTAACGAAAACAACCCCAAGTCCCTCAGCCTTTCCTCGTAAGACCTTCCTTCCATACCAGGCAACATCCTAGTAAATCTCCTCTGCACCCTTTCCAAAGCTTCCACATCCTTCCTATAATGCGGTGACCAGAACTGCACGCAATACTCAAGGTGCGGCCTCACCAGAGTTTTGTACATCTGCATCATGACCTCGTGGCTCCGAAACTCGATCCCCCTACTAATAAAAGCTAACACACCATATGCCTTCTTAACAGCCCTATTAACCTGGGTAGCAACTTTCAGGGATTTATGTACCTGGACACCAAGATCTCTCTGCTCATCTACACTACCAAGAATCTTCCCATTAGCCCAGTACTCTGCATTGCTGTTACTCTTTCCAAAGTGAATCACCTCACACTTCTCCGCATTAAACTCCATTTGCCATCTCTCAGCCCAGCTCTGCAGCCTATCTATGTCCCTCTGTACCCTACAACACCCTTCGACACTATCCACAACTCCACCGACCTTCGTGTCATCCGCAAATTTACTAACCCACCCTTCTACACCCTCATCCAGGTCGTTTATAAAAATGACAAACAGCAGTGGCCCCAAAACAGAACCTTGCGGTACACCACGAGTAACTAAACTCCAGGATGAACATTTGCCATCAACCACCACCCTCTGTCTTCTTTCAGCTAGCCAATTTCTGATCCAAAGCTCTAAATCACCTTCAACCCCATACTTCCGTATTTTCTGCAATAGCCTACCGTGGGGAACCTTATCAAACGCCTTACTGAAATCCATATACACCACATCCACGGCTTTACCCTCATCCACCTGTTTGGTCACCTTCTCGAAAAACTCAATAAGGTTTGTGAGGCACGACCTACCTTTCACAAAACCGTGCTGACTATCGCAAATGAACTTATTCTTTTCAAGATGATTATAAATCCTGTCTCTTATAACCTTTTCCAACATTTTACCCACAACCGAAGTAAGGCTCACAGGTCTATAATTACCAGAGCTGTCTCTACTCCCCTTCTTGAACAAGGGGACAACATTTGCTATCCTCCAGTCCTCCGGCACTACTCCTGTCGACAATGACGACATAAAGAACAACAACAACGGCTCTGCAATCTCCTCCCTGGCTTCCCAGAGAATCCTAGGATAAATCCCATCTGGCCCAGGGGACTTATCTATTTTCACTCTTTCCAAAATTGCTAACACCTCCTCCTTGTGAATCTCAATCCCATCTAGCCTAGTAGGCTGTATCTCAGTAATCTCCTCGGCAACATTTTCTTTTTCTACTGTAAATACTGACGAAAAATATTCATTTAACGCTTCCCCTATCTCCTCTGATTCCGCACACAACTTCCCACTACTATCCTTGATTGGCCCTGTTCTAACTCTTATCATTCTTTTATTCCTGATATACCTATAGAAAGCCTTAGGGTTTTCTTTGATCCTATCCGCCAATGACTTCTCGTGTCCTCTCCTTGCTCTTCTTAGCCCTCCCTTTAGATCCTTCCTGGCTAGCTTGTAACTCTCAAGCGCCCTAACTGAGCCTTCACGTCTCATCCTAACATAAGCCACCCTCTTCCTCTTGACAAGCGCTTCAACTTCTTGAGTAAACCACGGCTCCCTCGCTCGACAACTTCCTGCCTGCCTGACAGGTACATACTTATCAAGGACACGCATTAGCTGCTCCTTGAATAAGCTCCACATTTCGTTTGTGCCCATCCCCTGCAGTTTCCTTCCCCATCCTACACATCCTAAATCTTGCCTAATCGCATCATAATTTCCTTTCCCCCAGCTATAATTCTTGCCCTGCGGTATATACCTGCCCCTGCCCATCGCTAAGGTAAACCTAACCGAATTGTGATCACTATCACCAAAGTGCTCACCTACATCTAAATCGAACACCTGGCCGGGTTCATTACCCAGTACCAAATCCAATGTGGCATCGACCCTGGTTGGCCTGTCCACATACTGTGCCAGAAAACCCTCCTGCACACACTGGACAAAAACAGACCCATCTAAAGTACTCGAACTATAGTATTTCCAGTCAATATTTGGAAAGTTAAAGTCCCCATAACAACGACCCTGTTACTCTGGCTCCTGTCGAGAATCATCTTCGCTATCCTTTCCTCTACATCTCTGGAACTATTCGGAGGTCTATAGAAAACTCCCAACAGGGTGACCTCTCCTCTCCTGTTTCTAACCTCGGCCCATACTACCTCAGTAGACGAGTCCTCAAACGTCCTTTCTGCCGCTGTAATACTTTCCTTGATTAACAATGCCACATCCCCCCCCTCTTTTACCCTCTTCTCTGTTCTTACTGAAACATCTAAATCCCGGAACCTGCAACATCTATTCCTGCCCCTGCTCTACCCATGTCTCTGAAATGGCCATAACATCAGGATCCCAGGTACCAACCCATGCTGCAAGCTCACCCACCTTATTCCGGATGCTCCTGGCGTTGAAGTAGACACACTTTAAACCAGGTTCTTGCTTGCCAGTGCCCTCTTGCGTCCCTGTAACCTTATCCCCTACCTCACTACTCTCAACAGCCTGTACACTAGAACTACAATTTAGGTTCCCATTCCCCTGCTGATTTAGTTTAAACCCCCCCGAAGAGCACTAACAAATCTACCCCCCAGGATATTGGTACCCCTCTGGTTCAGGTGAAGACCATCCTGTTTGTAGAGGTCCCACCTACCCCAGAAAGAGCCCCAATTATCCAGGAAACCAAAACCCTCCCTCCTACACCATCCCTGCAGCCACGTTTTCAACTCCTCTCTCTCCCTATTCCTCTCTTCGCTAGCACGTGGCACAGGCAACAACCCAGAGATAACAACTCTGGTTGTTCTCGCTCTAAGCTTCCACCCTAGCTCCCTGAATTTCTGCCTTAAATCCCCATCTCTCTTCCTACCTATGTCGTTGGTGCCTATGTGGACCACGACTTAAATACATACTCTCCAACCAATACAAACACTCCAATCAATGCAGACATTCCAACCAATACAAACCCTCCAATCAAAACAGATCCTCCAACCAAAACAGACCCTCCAAACAATATCTCTCCAATCAATACAGACCTTCCGACCAATAACCCTCCAATCAATACAGCCCCTCCAACCAGAACAGACCCTCCAACCAAGACCAATGCTCTGACTGACACAGCATCGCAATCTAGTACAACAATCGAAAATCACTGGTCCCCTCAAACTAATACAGACTCTAACAAATAGCCCTCCAACCAATACAGACCCACCATCCAATATCCCTCCCATCAATACAGACCTTCCAACCAAATTAATACATTCTCACTAATAAAGCATTCAAAGTAATACAGCCCTTCCAGCTAAAACCGTCCAACACTGCCCCTCCAACTGATAGACCCTCCAACTGGTACAGACCCTCCAACCGGTACAGACCCTCCAACCGGTACAGACCCTCCTTTTTAACGGCTTTCTTTTCTGAGTGTGAGCGAGTGATGTAGCATCAGACATTTGGGGTGAACGTGTGAATTAAAATAATCTTCCTTATTTAAACCCTCAAAAGCGTGCTGGTGGTTATTCAAATTGGCTGTACACTCAAGGGTTAAGTAAAAGACGCCATTTCCTTTTGAAAACACACTGATTACGGAGAGTAAAGACAAAAGAACAGGGGTTTCAGTTCTCTCTCAATTCTGTCCATAGCACTGACATGTCTGTCTATCTTATTTATTTAATTAGTCAATCAGTTATGAATTTACTCAGCTAAAATAATAGTAAGTTAGAGTCCCTCACTTGCAAACAAAAGAACACTCACCAGCTACTGGAGGTTGAACAGAAAGGTATAAAAAGTAGTATCTTTCTCTCCCCGAACCAAATTCCCGACAAAGCACTCTGTCCTCAGCTTTCACTGTGCTACTTTCCTCTATGTGATAGAAAAACCTATTTACTTTTATAGAGGGCTGATGACTGACACCCAAGTTGCAATTGTTTGCACAGCTTCCTACTACAGTAATAAACATTTATTCAGACAACCACTTTCAGCTGATAACTGACAGATAAATGTCACTGCCAGGCAGTTTCTGTTAACTACTCTCCAGGATGCAGTTTTAAAGTTCCAAGCCAGAGTCTGACGATTAATGTAAATTATGGGCTGAATTTCACCAGCCCCTTGACACCATGGATCGTGGCGGGGTGGCCCGTAAAATAGGGGAGAGGCCCGCCTCGACCCCCCAACATCGAGAAGGGCGCATCGCATATTACCAGCTGCAGGGGGACCTCGGTGTGGCCTTACTGTCGCTTGGCGGCAGGGCCTCCATCTAAATATTTAAATGAACATAAATAAGAGGCAAAGGACCTTACCTGCAGGCAGCGTCCAGTTCCAAGGTGAGAAACTGATGAGGAGGGAGGAGGAGTAGAATTTTCAGGGTGGGGTGGTGGGGGAGCAGGGAAACGTTTTTTATTGGCTGTGGGGATGGTGGGAAGGGGTTGAGGGGCAAAAGTGAAGAGGTTGAGGGGAGAAAGTTGGGGTTGGGAATAAAGATTGCATTGTTCATATTGCCCCGAAAACAAACATTGGGGGGGCAAGGGTCGCCATCATTGATTGCAATGTGTACACTAATGCACCAAAATATTACTTCAAAAATAACAATTAATTCTAAGGGCTTGCAGCCCTTTAAAAATGGTGCCGGCGCCTGTGCAGTGGTGCCGGACGCTGTTGCCGAGGACGCGGCCGCCGTCCCCTCTATGTCATCGGGGGCGGACGCTCCGCCCCTTTGTAGGAGGCTTTGTTGCCTCCTACTACTACCAACGGCAAATAATGGGATACATCATTGTATTCCACCTTAACACTCACTAATACTGGAATACTCTTTTGGAATAAATAGTCAGTTCCACACCAGTTTTTCATAAGATAATGTGACTTCAGGAATTTGTGTGCCCTCCTTCCAAGATAAAAGCTACTGCTGCAGCTGTATTGACGACGATGGTAAATTGTGAGTCCCTAACTTTCATTTTTTTATTGTAGGTGCTGGAATCATGTTCTGTTTTTCTTGCTCTCTGACTGAGTAGAAATCTTGATCTCCCCACTCGATAACATCCATAGCGATAATGCAAGCATTTGAGGATTTCCATAAGCCTGAACAAACTTTAGGTCTACCACAACCTTGAACTAGTGTATTTCTGCAACATGGAGCTTTTCCACAACCTAGAGCCTTTTTGTTCCCTCCACTCCTGCATGCTATCTGGATGTGACTGACTTTCCCACAGGCTTAGCACTTTGACTGGAAATGGGAGCATTTAGATGGTTTGGTGGCTACCCTGGCAATGACAGCATCTACATTTCTGACTTTGAGTCTGTGAACTTGGTTGCCTGGTTCCTGCTGAAATCCAGTGGAGCTCCCCTGCCGGTTCAGGAGAAGAACTTCCTTGCAAACTGCCACTATCTCTTCCTGCCATTTCCATGGCTATAGTCTCATTGCAGGCCTCCTTCCACATCAGCTTATTGCCTTTACAGAAAAGCTTGGCCCGGACTTTACTGCTCTTTAGACCGCCAAGGAACGTGCTTCAAAGATTGACTTCTAAGTTGGCACCGTAAGCACAGTGACGAGATAGTTTCTTCAGTTCAAGAATATAATCTGCAATAGACTCATTTGGCAACTCCTTCCTTGCATGAAATGCAACTCGGAGCGCAATTTTATTCTTATTGAGGCATAATATGAGCCCAGAATCTCATTAATTTCAGATTAGACCAAAATACTGGGGTCTATTAGGCAACATTGGTTAAACAGCACATCAAACGCATCCAGCCCCATCATGGTGGTGACAACATTTACTTTATCCTCATCTAGGATTTTATTAGCTTTCAGCCAAATGTGTAACCTTCGTTCCTAATTAAACCAGTCCTTTTTTTGGTGAATTCCCCCATTTTCACAAAATAAGTCTTCAGTGCCATGGTTTTAAAATGATCTACTCACCGAGTTGTAGCAGAACACGAATTGCAGACATACAAAGCAATCTTTCACGTCGCTCAAACTTCTTCGAAGCCGACTTTGGTAGTTCCAAAAAGTATGTCAGAATGTTCTTCAGACTGTAATCTCTCGAATGAGACGTAAAAAAAGAACAAACCCACCGTCTCATTGTCATGTATCTGTTGTGCATTCGAAGTAAAACTACATGAGGTCTTTACTGGGAGCATCCACGTTGGAAACCTTTTGTTTACACCTCCCCAGAGAGAAGGCAGCAGAGAGGCAGCACACAAAAGATATTACAATAAAATATAATAATCCTGTTGAATACATTATACTACAGTACTTGCCCTTGTGGCAGAATTAGGATTACTAATCGGAGGCAGTCGAGTATAGTCAAGTGGGAGTGGGAAGAAAGCCAGTTGTGGCAATTCTCTGGCTACGGAGGGACGAGGATAGGTGGTTTACCTTTGTCACATTGGATGTCAATTGTGACTTGCTGGCTGGGCGGATACCTGATTGAAGATCGATAAGAATGGAACTAGTAGTCCCAACCAGCTGAATGACAGTGGAGAGACGTTGGAGGAGGATGGTGTGGACAACCATGTCAAAGGCATGAAAGGTCGAGAAGGACGTAAAGGGATAGTTTACATTTGCCATAGTCACATGGGGTGTCATTTGCATCTTGGATAAGAGCCTTTTTGACACTGTGGCAGAGTTGGAAACCTGATTGGAGTGATTCTAATATGGAGTTCCAGGAAAGATGGACATGGATCTGGGTGAAAACAACACATTTAAGGACTTTGGAGAGGAAAGGGCAGTTGAGATTGGCCAATAATTTGCAAGGACAGAGCAATCGAGGGATTTTTTTTAAGAAGTAGGTGCTGAAGGCAGATTTGAAGGAGAGAAGGACAGAACCCGAGGAAAGAAAACCGTTAATAATTTCAGCTAACAAGGGGACCGGGAAGTGACCTGGTTCCATCCATCGGAGCAGCCGCCAACTGAGGCACCGGGGCTGTCAGCTCCTGTGCCATGCCCGGCCCTGCTCAATCGCACCAGGTCCTGTCTTCCCACCCAAGCCCCTTGGCTGGGCTTGTGCAGCCACAAACTCCCACAGGCACCACTGTATGATTCAGCTAGAGAGAGAGAATGCGATAGAGATAGACAGAGAAAGCAGTGACCAGGCTGGGTGAATGGAATGGAGACGGACTCAATAAAGTGTTCCCTAAAATAAAACAAAAAATAATAATCAACTGAGATGCGATGATTTCCAGCATCTTCAGCATTTTGCTTTTGCAAGAACAGGTTTTGTCACCTGAGCAGATGTCAGGACCTGAGAAGTGAATCAGTGGAGGTAGAGGAGAAACTATGGCTGCTGTTTCCCCTCCTGTCCTGCAGAGAGCGCTCTGACTCTCCTCCTGCCACACTTTCTGTCTGGTCTTCCAATGGTCATCTCATACAGGCCCCCCTACTGTTCTTTGCCTTGTGTGACCCTCCCCACCACCGGTGTATTTCAGGTCATTCAGTTGTTTGATACCATTTGACCACTGCCACACAGATCCTTGGTGTGTGTGACCCCCCACACCCTCTGCCAGTTTATTTCGGGTCATCCTGCAGTCACTTACCACTTTCCTGCCGCCCTGAAGACATTTGGTCTGTGTGACCCTCGACTGGCCAGTGTGTTTCCTGTCCTCCAGCTGTCGGTCACCTTGTCACCAATGGGGATAAATATTATAATCATGAACTGCAGACAATGGGGACCCCCCCCCCCCCCCCCCCCGTCCCCCCTCCCTCTGGGCTGCTGTCAATTGTTTTGTTTATTCATTAATTGAATAATTGATGTAACCAGATATTTCACCGTGAGTTGCCCAATAAATAAATGAGTTTGTGCAGCAACCTAAATTCAACAGCATATATCAACACATTCAAACATGTATTCAGAATAGTTGGTAAACCCAGGATCTCTTTCTGCAATGCTAAATTATAAGAAATTTATAACAAACACCAAGCACAGAATTATGAAGCTGCCGGATATGATGAAGCGTAAAATCGCAGACTTCATTCTGCTCTCCATCTCTGGGTCACTGTGAGTCTCTCCTTAGCTCTGACCCCTCAGTCCCTTACGGACTCGACTGGCCACTAAAATATGTCTGACTGTCAGAGCATTGAGCAACAGAATTAAAGTGAATGGAAGCAATGTGGTTAAAACCTTATCAAACCAGGCAAATCCCACCCATCTGGGATCAGTATAATAGCTTTCCCTTGGACAATGCAACCATGCTACATTTTCGATTTCCTCTCCAGATTCAATTATAAAGAAGGGAACGTTTTTTAAACAGAGCAGAATGGAGGTTGTTGCTGGAACCACAACCGCAATTTTCATGGTGCAATCTTTTGTTTCCAGCTTCTGGCAGGAAATGGCCACAAATCAATCAAAGGAGAAAGTGATGGTGAACCAGACAGAACAGTCTGTGGCTGCATGACACAGGACAACGTTAACACTACACACAGGGGTGATGTGCAGGAAATATCCTGGGAAATAATAATAAATGATCCACCACAGTATGACCTCAGTGATAATGACCAGTAGATCCGCTGTTGCCATGGCCACCAGGTAGCGAGTGGTGCAGGTGGAGAGGCCGCACTTTCCCCGAGACAGGATCATAATCGCCACTAAATTAACTGTAAGAAACAAAAGGGAAAAGCGACTGGAAATTACTGATCAAACATTCTCCATGTCTGGCCCAGACAGTAAAAGTAGGATTTTGGCACCAAAAGCAGTTGGGTTGGGGCGTCTCAGAGGTTAGAATTTCAAAATCTCAACCCCAATACCAACCGACGTCTGACCCGCCCACTAACAGGTTTAACAGAGTTGGGACAGGAGATGAGCAGACAACCGATCCCGGGAGGCCAGGTGGCTAATTTAAATATTTGAATAAGGTTGGACGTCTCTGATTGAATCTGTATTATAGGTTTAACTCTGGCCAGCTGAGTTATTCCATTATACCCCACACAACTTAGAAAGGCACCCAGGACTGGCGATCAGAACTGTCCCTCCATGATCTGACCCCCAAGCCCCGGATCTGACCCCTCCATTGGCATAGGAACACTCCCGGGAACAGACCAGGATCGGAAGTCCCCTTCTAAGATAGAACTCCCCCCATCCCCGATCAGGGCCCCACCTTTATCGGACCCCTAATTCCAATTTAAACTAATTTAGCAAGAGGATGGGAACCAGGGTGCAGAATTAGAAAAGAAATGTGAACAAATTGTTATGACCAGGTGAGAAAAGTGGTCTTTTCAGCCTTCTGCAGTGAGGTGCTCACCTCTTGGGCGCTAACGAAAAGCAAGAATCACCTACAAAAGGACTGCAGTGAGCTCGAATCACAGTAACAAGAGACGCTTCTGATATTGCCTCAAACCTCTCCATTTTATTTTTCTCCTGCTCTTTTCTGTCTCTATTTGCATGTGCATATGCAACGTAGTGTGGGGGCGTGACGTATATCTGTAGGTGTTATCTGAATTAGAGTTTAAGTTTACATTTAATAAAATTTCACTTTTCTTCTTTAAGAAAGCCAGTGTATGCTCATTTCTTTGCCTTATAATTGGAAAGTGGTGAACAAGGATTCACCAAGGGAGAGCTCAAAACACAGTGTGCTTAAAATTAAACCCTGTTACAATAAGGCAAGGTGAAACCACTACTGAGACTGTAGACCAGCCGACCGAGGAGGACGCAATGGAACCGGGACAGGAGGTAAGTTCAGGCAGCCTCACCAGGGGAATCGGTCATGCCCTGGTGAGGCTAGGGTGCTGGTTTGGGGGGAGGGGGCATCCTGGTTCCCGGAGCTGGGGTGGGAGATGGGGGCGGCCCTCAATCGGGCACCCTGTGCACGATGGCCAGGGCACCACCCCCCCGCCCCCCCCCCGCCCCCCGGGGTGTCGAAAGGCCTGCAGCTGTAGCTGGGCAGCCTTTCACATCCCTGGCACACCCTCTTGCCACAGGAAAAATACCCATGGAGGCAGGCGAGGGCCCTTAAATGGCCGTTAAGTGGCCTCTTAAGGGTCATGATTGGCATCGGGCGGGCGGGCCGTCTCTCACCCGCACCCCCGCCAGACCAACGTAAAGTTGGTCGGAGGCAGAATCGGGACGGTGAGGACTCCCAAAGCCTGCCGCTCAATTTTACACCGCCCCCACGACACCATTCGACCCACTGGGGTGGCGTAAAATTCTGGCCGATGTTTGACAAACCTGTTGGAGCTTTTCGAGGATGTTACTTGTAGCATAGACAAAGGCAAACCAGTGGATGTGGTGTATTTGGATTTTCAGAAGGCATTTGATAAGATTCCACACAGGAGGTTAGCAAACAAAATTAGAGCACATGGGATTGGGGGTAATATATTGGTATGAATTGAGAATTGGTTATCACTATCAACATCCTGATCAGAAACTGAACTGGACCAGCCACATAAATCTGTGGCTGTAAAAGCAGCTCAGAGCTGGGAATTCTGCAGCGAGGAGCTCACCTCCTGACTCCCCAAAGCCTGCCCACGAGCTACAAGGCACAAGTCTGGAGTGTGATGAAATGCTCTCCACTTGCCTGGGTAAGTGCAGCACCAACAACACTCAAGAAGCTCGACACCATCCAAGACAAAGCAGCCCACTTGTTTGGCACTCAAACCACCACATTCAACATTCACTCCCTCCACACCAACGCACAGTGGCAGCAGTGTGTACCATCTACAAGATGTACTGCAGGAACTCAACAAGGCTCCTCAGGCAGCACCTTCCATAACCCCGACCTCTACCACCTAGAAGGACAAGGGCAACAGATACGTGAGAAAACCACCACCTGCACGTTCCCCTCCAAGCCACACACCATCCTGACTTGGAACTATGCCACCGTTCCTTCACTGTCGCTGGGTCAAAATCCTGGAACTCCCTTCCTAACAGCAATGTGGGTCTACCTAACCCACATGGACTGCAGCAGTTCAAGTAGGCAGCTCACCACCACCTTCTCAAGGGTAATTAGGGATGAGCAACAAATGCTGGCCTAGCCAGTGACGCCCACATCCCATGAATGAATAAGAAAAAAACTAGCTTTCTCTCATACTCCAATTTCCCCTCATTTTTTTTATTCATTCTTTGCTGGTTTTTAAATTCTGTTCAATCTTCTGACCTCCCACTAATCTTCGTAGAATTGTACATTTTTTCTTTCAATTTGATGCTATCTTTAACTTCCTTATTTAGGCATCTTTCTTCCAAAGTCTTTCTTTCTCACTGAATTCTGCACTAAGAATATGTAGAGGAACAGTTTATTAGCCTTTGGTGTAAAGAATAGTCATGTATAAACAACTGATCCTAAGAGATAAAAATGTAAATATAATTAAACTTACAATTACTCCATTCTTTGTCGTGTTACGACCGACCACTCAGTCAAAGCCCCCAATCAAAATATATGATTCTGACTGTGGTGGGAGAAACGCACTGTTAATTCAATCCTGTCCCTCCATAGATTGCCTAACATATCATTTAAGCTTTCCAAATTAAAGAAAGATCCAGTCAAATTGTACCATCTATTAACCCCCACCTCTACCCCCACCCCCTGAATGAGGCTAATCAAACCAGGTGTCTTTAAATCAACAAAATAACTGTTTAATTAGAAAAACTAAATTCTTAAGCACTACTAAGATATAAACAACATTCAAAATAGAAAAAAATAGAGTCCCTGCCGGATGTGGAACAGTCCAAGGTTGCTTGAAGTCCTCACAGCTGGCCGACGGGGACAAAAAGGTTTTTCAACAGTAGAATAGTCCGTAGTCTAATTCAGAAGTTGAAATTCATGCTTGCCTTCTCCAGCGATGAATTTCAACCATTAACAACTTGCAAACATTTTTTAATGACGCAATTTGGCTTTAGAATTTGAGGGATAAAAGATTGTCACAATCTAACTTCCCTTTCTTCCGTTTAAATTATCAGAGATCTCTGTGTTGGCTTACTTTTTAGAATTTTGAGAGAGAATAATAAATAAACAGACTGAATTCTCTTCCTTCAGTTAAAATGGTCTGAGAACCCTCCTTTCAGGTGCTAACACTCAGCTGTCTGTCTGTTTCTCTGAGTTAGAACAGTCTGTTACGACTATAAGCCAGTTCAAAATTAAATTGTAACAATGTATCTCTCGATCGCTGGTCCTGATGGCTGTACCTGGGCAATGAGAATGCACTCTTTGACTCAGTATTTACAGCTTGCTGCCTTAAAGCAGTACTGCTCCCTTTCCAGCCTTAAAGGCACACTGCATTCTTCCCAGAAAAAAACTACTGGATCATAACACCTCCACCCCTGGTGGAATGAAACACCATTCCTGAAATGTGTTTCATTACAATGGATAAAAAATACAAATAGAAAGAAAAAAAGATAACATTTTTTTTTTGCATTTACAGGCATACACTTTTCTAAAATATTAAGACTACAGCAACAAGTTCCACCAGAACATTTTGACTTTAAATTTTCAAATGTTTGTCCCAATTCACCCGTTTCAAATTTACAGGCATAGTCTTCCAATTGTTTCGTGTTTTCCTTCCAAGTGTCCCTATTGCCCATCACCTCAGCTAGGTGAACTGCACAGCTAGCAGCACTGACCACTACCGGGTTTACTGTTCTCTGAGAAGTTTCTCGAGTACCCCTTAGCCTATGTGGCATCACTTGACACTGTAAAACCCTGTCTGGTGTAACAGAAGCTGATTTGTTCTTACCCTGGGGTGTCAAAGGAATTTGACAGTATCCCTCCAACACATCTGTCTCTTTAAGACACATTGTGTTGCCCACTCTGTCCAAACAGTCCATTAAATAAGAATTTGGGTAGGAGTCTGCCTTCTTTACCACAGTGACGTTTGTAGAGTCTATGTCAGCTTGTGCTGACCCACCAGGTCTAGACATCAAGACCATCTGTGAATTCCAGCTGTCCTGACTAGGTTCAACTAAGCTGCCCTTCAGCATACATTGCACTTCTGCTTCCACTTGGGCATGTCTGTCTGGATCTAAGTGACAAGGATGCTGTTTTAAAGGAATGGTTCCCCCTATAACCACATCATGTGTAGCTAAGGTTGTACATCCTGGCTTATCCCTACAAATTTTTTGAAACGTTGTGAAAACGCTGGTTAGGACTTCACGCTGTTTTGCCTCTAAGTGTAAAAGCCTATTGTTTAATTTTCCTAGCCATTCTGTATTCACTAATCAGATAGTTGGAGGTTCAATCTGAGAATTTTCTAGGTCTGCTTCTGCCTCATCCTCACTATCCTTTTCCTTCTCAACAGTCCCAATTACCTGACATACCTGTACTGGCTTATACTCCTCCCTGCGATAATATCGTTTGAGCAAATTAATGTGACACAACAAGTTCTTCATCCGGCGATCAGGGGTGTCAATCAAGTAATCTACCTTAACCACTATTTTGGTCACTCCATATGGGCCACTGAACCGTGCTTTTAATGATTCTCCCTGTGATGGTAACACTAATACTTCATCCCCTGGTTTTATACCTGGTAGGTTGTGGTTTTCCCACCATTTGTCAGGTATGGCTTGTGCTACAAAATTGTCTCACATCCTTTGTCCAGTAATAATCTTGGCTTATGCATGATTTGGTCTTCCGAATTTCCCTATGTTCTGCAAAAGGAATGTTGTGTGCTAACCTTAATAATCCTTGTCGATATTTAGGTGGTACCACAATCTGTTCAAAAACTGTCCAGCCTTCATTGGCAGGCCTATGAGGCAGTCTCCATTTCCTCCTAAAAACCCCGTTTGCCATATAACAGCCTTCCAAAACTCCTCTCACCTTAGCTTCTGTATCTCTGGATCAGCTTGCTGTGCTGCAATAGTAAATGATCTGTTAAACATCTCATTTGGATTATCTAAATCCCCAAAAAAGGTTTCAGATGCTTGGCTATCCATTTGTGGCGGCCCTTTTACCTCTGACAATGGATCCTGTTTAGCCATTGCTCAGGTAACTACAGATGCAGGAAATATTCACAGAATTTGCTCCTGTAATTGGTCCATTTCTTTAATTTCACTTGGTTCCTCTGTAACTATGGGAGAAACTGATACTTTTGATCCAGCCAAAGCATTTTCTAGCAGTAAATCAGTTCCCTTTACTGGTAAACTGTAAACAACACCTACAGTAACTATCCCAGTTATTACTTCACACTCTATGTGTACTTTATACAAAGCTACGGGTATACACTCCCCGCCAATTCCATTAATTAAAACTTCAGCGTTCAAGGTGCTCTCTGGTGGAAACCTCATATCTTTCCCCAGCTAGAGTGTTTGGGTTGCTCCTGTATCCCTGAGTATAATGATAGATTTTCCTGCCTCACTTACAGGATACGGAGTTACTCTCCCCTTTAACAAAAATTCATGATAACTCTCAGGTATTTTATTCTTAACCTCTGCACTCCTTTTACTTTTAGTATCTGGTTTCACATTCACAGCTATCGTTAAAGCTATAGCCTGGTCTGCTATGCTCTCAGTCAGAGTCTTTTCCTCCACACTAATTTTGCGTATCCCAACAATTCCTATGGGTTTACCTCACAATTTCCATCACTCTGAACGAAGATGACCCATTTTGCTGCAATGATAACACTTTGGCTTCCGAACCTCACTTCTACTCTCAGCGTCTTCCTTTCTGACCTGAGGAGGTGATCCTGAGGCATTCCCAGCTATTGTTTCTTGCCCCCAGCTACTTGCCTTCTGTTCACTCTCCTACTTTCTATCCTTCTCAGGTTTATGGGGCTGCTGCTTGCCTAGCTTTCAAAACTTTCAGGTTATCTATATGAGTTCTCACAACTGAAGGAATTGAGTTTTTAAACTATTCTTAGAGAATCAATTCTCGAAGGTTCTCATATGTGGCATCTATCTTTAATGCCCCTATCCAACGGTCAAAATTGATTTGCTTCAACTTCTCAAATTCTAAATATGTCTGCCCAGTCAATCTCCGTAAATTCCTCAACTTCTGACGGTAAGCTTCAGGGACTAACTCATACGCAGTGAGAATAGCCTTTTTTGCCATCTCATAATCTGCAGAAGCCTCTTCAGAAAGCATGGCATAAGCTTCATGAGCTCTGCCTACCAGCCTGCCCTGCATAAGCAATGTCCAGGTTTCTTTTGGCCATTTCATCTGTTTGGCTGTTTTTCCAAAAGATATGAAAAATGCCTCTATGTCCCTTTCCTTGAACTTAGGAAGAGCCTATATAAATTTAAACAACTTTTCACTGGGTCCTGATCTAAATTCAGATTATTCCTGACCCGAATTTTCCCTGGATTCAAGACAAACCTTTTGTCATAGTTCCAGCTCTTTTAACTTAAATTCCTTCTCTTCTCTTTCACTTTCTCTTTGAAGTTCAAGTTTTGTTATTGTTATTGTTTTTTCTTTTTCCCTTTCCTCTTTCTCCAATTCAAGTCTTCTTAACTCTTTTTCTGCCTCAAGTTTTTTTCGTTTCTTATTGAATCCTAGCCAATACCACTCCATCAATAATAAGTATACCGTTTTGGATACGGTTGTGGGGGACGACCTACCAGGTGAAAGCCACAGTGGCCAGGTCTCTGGCACTGAGCCTGGCTCTGTGGCTCAGAAGGGAAGGGGGGAGAATAGGATAGCGATAGTGATAGGAGATTCAATGGTTAGAGGAACAGACAGGAGATTCTGTGGTCGCGAACGAGACTCCCGGATGGTATGTTGCCTCCTGGGTGCACGGGTCAGGGATGTCTCGGATCGAGTCTACAGGATTCTTAAGGGGGAGGGGGAGCAGCCAGAAGTCGTGGTACACATCGGTACCAATGACATAGCTAGGAAAAGGGATGAAAAGCGAATATAGGGAGTTAGGTTGGAAGCTAAAAGGCAGGATGAGCAGAGTAGTAATCTCAGGATTGATACCGGTGCCACGTGCTAGTGAGGCGAGAAACAGAGAGCGAGTGCAACTGAACACGTGGCTACAGAGCTGGTGTACGAGGGAGGGCTTCAGATATGTGGATCATTGGGATACCTTCTGGGGAAGGTGGGACCTATACAACAAGGACGGGTTGCATCTGAACTGGAGGGGCACCAATATCCTGGGCGGGAGGTTGCTAGAGCTCTTCGGGAGGGTTTAAACGAGTTTGGCAGGGGGATGGGAACCGGAGCCATGGATCAGTGGTTGGGGTAGCTGTTGAACAGGCAGATACAGAGTGCAGAGAGTCTGTGAGGAAGGTTAGACAGTTGACAGGGCAAAGTTGCAGCCAGTATGATGGGTTGAAGTGTGTCTATTTTAACGCAAGAAGTGTCAGGAATAAGGGTGATGAACTTAGAGCATGGATCAGTACTTGGAGCTACGATGTTGTGGCCATTACGGAGACTTGGATATCACAGGGGCAGGAATGGATGTTGGATGTTCCGGGGTTTAGATGTTTCAAAAGGAATAGGGAGGGAGGTAAAAGAGGTGGGGGAGTGGCATTGCTAATCAGGGATAGTATCACAGCTGCAGAAAGGGAGGTCGTCGAGGAGGGTTTGTCTACTGAGTCATTATGGGTGGAAGTCAGAAACAGGAAAGGAGCAGTCACTTTGTTGGGAGTTTTCTATAGACCCCCCAATAGCAACAGAGACATGGAGGAACAGTTTGGGAGGCAGGTTTTGGAAAGGTGCAGAAGTAACAGGGTTGTTGTCATGGGTGACTTCAACTTCCCTAATATTGATTGGAACCTCCTTAGTGCAAATAGTTTGGATGGAGCAGATTTTGTCAGGTGTGTCCAGGAAGGTTTCCTGACTCAATATGTAGATAGGCTGACTAGAGGGGAGGCTATGTTGGATTTGGTACTTGGCAACGAACCAGGCCAGGTGGCAGATCACTCGGTGGGAGAGCATTTCGGTGATAGTGATCACAACTCCCTGACCTTTACTATAGTCATGGAGAGGGACAGGAGCAGACGGGATGGGAAAATATTTAATTGGGGGAGGGGGAATTACAATGCTATTAGGCAGGGACTGGGGAGCTTAAATTGGGAACAGATGTTCTCAGAGAAATGCACGACAGAAATGTGGAGGTTGTTTAGGGAGCACTTACTGCGACTGCTGGATAAGTTTGTCCCGATGAGGCAAGGAAGGGATGGTAGGGTGAAGGGACCTTGGATGACAAGAGATGTGGAACAGCTAGTCAAGAGGAAGGAGGAAGCTTACTTAAGGTTGAGGAAGCAAGGATCAGACAGGGCTCCAGAGGGTTACAAGGTAGCCAGGAAGGAACTGAAAAATGGACTTAGGAGAGCTAGAAGGGGACATGAAAAAGTCTTGGCGGGTAGGATTAAGGAAAATCCCAAGGCGTTCTACACTTATGTGAGGAACGAGAGGATGGCCAGAGTGAGGGTAGGGCCAATCAGGGCTAGTGGAGGGAACTTATGCCTGGAGTCGGAGGAGGTAGGGGAGGTCCTAAATGAATACTTTGCTTCAGTATTCACTAGTGAGAGGGACCTTGTCGTTTGTGAGGACAGCGTGAAACAGGCTGATATGCTCGAACAGGTTGATGTTAAGAAAGAGGATGTGCTGGAAATTTTGAAAGACATGAGGATAGATAAGTCCCCGGGGCCAGACGGGATATACCCAAGGTTTTACGGGAAGCGAGGGAAGAGATTGCCGCGCCTTTGACGATGATCTTTGCGTCCTCACTGTCTACTGGAGTAATACCAGATGATTGGAGGGTGGCAAATGTTATTCCCTTGTTCAAGAAAGGGAATAGGGATAACCCTGGGAATTACAGACCAGTCAGTCTTACGTCAGTGGTGGGCAAATTATTGGAGAGGATTCTGAGAGACAGGATTTATGATTATTTGGAAAAGCATAGTTTGATTAGAGATAGTCAGCATGGCTTTGTGAGGGGCAGGTCATGCCTCACAAGCCTTATTGAATTCTTTGAGGATGTGACAAAACACATTGATGAAGGAAGAGCAGTGGATGTGGTGTATATGGATTTTAGCAAGGCGTTTGATAAGGTTCCCCATGGTAGGCTCATTCAGAAAGTAAGGAGGCATGGGATACAGGGAAATTTGACTGTCTGGATACAGAATTGGCTGGCGCATAGAAGACAGAGGGTGGTAGTAGATGGGAAGTATTCAGCCTGGAGCTCGGTGACCAGTGGTGTTCCGCAGGGATCTGCTCTGGAACCTCTGCTCTTTGTGATTTTTATAAATGACTTGGATGAGGAAGTGGAAGGCTGGGTTAGTAAGTTTGCCGATGACACAAAGGTTGCTGGAGTTGTGGATAGTGTGGAGGGCTGTTGTAGGTTGCAACGGGACATTGACAGGATGCAGAGCTGGGCTGAGAAGTGGCAGATGGAGTTCAACCTGGAAAAGTGTGAAGTGATTCATTTTGGAAGGTCGAATTTGAATGCAGAATACAGGCTTAAAGACAGGATTCTTGGTAGTGTGGAGGAACAGAGGGATCTTGGGGTCCACGTCCATAGATCCCTCAAAGTTGCCACCCAAGTTGATAGGGTTGTTAAGAAGGCATATGGGGTGTTGGCTTTCATTAACAGGGGGATTGAGTTTAAGAGCCGCGAGGTTATGCTGCAGCTCTATAAAGCCCTGGTTAGACCACTTGGAATATTGTGTTCAGTTCTGGTTGCCTCATTATAGGAAGGACGTGGAAGCTTTAGAGAGGGTGCAGAGGAGATTTACCAGGATGCTGCCTGGACTGGAGGGCATGTCTTATGAAGAAAGGTTGAGGGAGCTAGGGCTTTTCTCATTGGAGCGAAGAAGGATGAGAGATGACTTGATAGAGGGGTACAAGATGATGAGAGGCATAGATAGAGTGGATAGCCAGAGACTTTTTCCCAGGGCGGAAAGGGCTATCACCAGGGGGCATAATTTTAAGGTGATTGGAGGAAGATTTAGGGGAGATGTCAGAGGTAGGTTCTTTACACAGAGAGTGGTGGGTGCGTGGAATGCACTGCCAGCAGTGGTATTAGAAGCAGATACATTAGGGACATTTAAGCGACTCTTGGATAGGTACATGGATAATAGTAGAATGAAGGGTATGTAAGTAGTTTGATCTTAGAGTAGGTTAAAGGGTCGGCACAACATCATGGGCCGAAGGGCCTGTACTGTACTGTTCTATGTTCTATGTTCTATGACACTCAGACTTATTGCTTTCTTGTCTCTCGTATTCCCTTTCTTGTTCCTCATATTCCCCTTCAGCTTCATCATTATCATCATCTTATTCTAATTCCAGATGTTCGGCTAGTATGTCAATTATCTCTGCTTTTTTGGCACCTGATTACAAATCCAACCCCAATTTCGCTGTCATCTCTTTTAATTTGTTTTTAGTTAAAGTTATCAAGTCACTCAGGGAAACATTCTGCTTTCCAAAAACACTGCGACAACCACTAATGCCAATATAATGGTATAGACTGCACCTTATTATACAAGAGATCTGGTTCTTTTATTTCTTTGTAATTGGCATTAGATTTAGATCTCAACAAACGAGTTTCCAATTGCTATAATCCCAGGCTCAAGAGAAATTAAATATTATGCCACACGCAAGACCCCAATTTAAATATGTTATCTCAGAAATGAGTAATTAATACGATTCCAAATGCGAGCCCTCCAGATTCGTCTGACTCTGATCCCAGATGCGAATCACCAAATTAAATATGATTCAACTGCGAGCGAGCCCCCAGTTAATATGTGATTCAAATCCCGGATGAGAAATCCAATTAATATGTTATGAACGATCACTCCAGTCAAAGCCCACAATCAAAATATATGATTCTGAATGCACTATTAATTCAATCCCGTCCCTCCACAGATCACCTAATATATCATTTAAACTTACCAAATTAAAGAAAGACCCAGCCAAATTGTACCATCTATTAACAATGCCCCCCCTCCCACCCCCCGCCAAAGAGGCTAACCAAACCAAGAGTCTTTAAATCAACAAGTTAACTGTTTAATTAGAAAAACTACATTCTTAAACACTACTAAGATATAAACATTTAAAATAGAAAAAATTAGAGTCCTTGCAGATATACGCTCCTGCCAGATGTGGACAGTCCAAAGTTGCTTGAAGTCCTCACAGCCACTCGTTACATCTTGCCAACCAGAAAGTGACCCACTTATGCCTACTCTTTGTTTCCTGTTAGCTATCCAATCTTCTATCCATGCCAATATGTTACCCCTACACCACAAACTTTTATTTTCTGCAATAACCGTTCATGTGGAGCCTTATCAAATGCTTTCTGGAAATCTAAGTACAATACATCCACCAGTTCCCCTTTATTCACAGCACATGTAACTCCCTCAAAGAACTACAAAAATTTGGTTAAACATGATTTCCCTTTCATAGAACCATGTTGACTCTGCCTGACTACCTTAAATTTTCTAAATGCCCTGCTATACCATCTTTAATAATAGCTTCGAACATTTTCCCGAAGACAGATGTTAAGCTAACTGGCCTGTAGTTTCCTCCTTTCTGTCTCCCTCCCTTTTTGAATAACGGAGTTGCATTCACTATTTTCCAATCTAACAGAACCTTCCCCAAATCTAGGGGTTTTTGGAAAATTAAAACTCACGCATCAACAATCTCACTAGCCACTTCTTTTAACCGCCTAGGATGAAGTCCATCAGCCCGCAGCTCCAATATTTTGTTCAGTACCACTTCAGTCCCAATGGTACAGCCACCACTTTCCCCAGTCCTGGTGCCAGTGCCTCACAAAACGGAACCCACTTCTATCACACCAGTCAGCCACGCATTAGTTTCTCTACTCTTATTTGCCATAAGCCAATTTGCACGTGGCTCAGGTAATAATCCAGAGATTACTGCCTTTGAGGTTCTGCTTCTTAATTTGGTGTCTAGTTCCTCATACTGACTATTCAGAACCTCTTTCCTTGTCCTGCCATGTTGGACTGTCACTCTTTGCTGCAGAGTATAGTGTCAATCCCCCTAACTATACTGTCCCCTACTACCACTACATTCCTTTTTTCTCCCTCCACTTGAATGGCTTCCTGTACCATGGTGCCATGGTCAGGATGCACATCCACCCTGCAGCCCCCACTCTCATCCAAACAAGCTGAAAGAACCTCAAACCTGTTGGACAATCGCAAAGGCTGAAACTCCTGCACTCCTGCCCTCTGGGTCCCCTCACTTGCCTCAGTTGCAGCCACACTCTCCTGTCCCTGACCACTGACCACATCAGAAGGCCCTATCCTACCTCCTGATACAAAATGTCCAGGTAGCTTTCCCCCCCTCCCTGATGTGTCGCAATGTCTGCAGCTTGGACTCCGGTTCAATGACTCTGAACTGAAACTCTGAGCCGCAAACATTTACTGCAGACGTGTTTTCCCTGGATCACACTGGCATCCAGGAGCTCCCACATACTGCAGCCGTAACGCATCACCTGTCCTGTCAATCTTAATATGTTTTAATTAAATACTTAATTATTTTATTCAATTATTTATTTTATTTTCCTTTTTTAATATATATTTTATTAAGCTTACCACTAGTTCTTTTACTATTTTAAACGTTAGGATTAGAATGGACCTTAATCACTTACCAGATACTCACCAAATAGGTTGCTTCTTCCCAATCCAATCATCTACCTGCTTGCCTGTGATGTTTGATGCTATGTTTGATTTAAATTAAATTAAAAGCTTACCTCTATACTCACCCCTGCTCTCCCTGTTGATTGTGACATCACTCTGATGTCGTGTTTCGATGTTTCCTTGCTCCTCTCGCTCTCTCGCTCTTTCGCTGGTCTCCGACTGTTGGCTTTTGGCATACCTTTTAAACCTCCGCTCTCGCCTTGCCCCTCTCTCTTACTCTGTCTCCGGTCTCTGACTGCATAATCTTAAACTGCAGACTGATCACATTTATAAACATACATTTTGAACCATAGAACCATATGGAAATTACAGCACAGAAGGAGGCCATTCTGCCTGTCATGTCCATACCAGCTGAAAAACTAATTCCACTTTCTAGCACCTGGTCCATAGCCTTGCCAGTTACAGGACTTCAGCTGCACGTCCAGGTACCTTTTAAAAGAATTGAGGGTTTCTGCCTCCACCACTGTTCCTGGCAGTGAATTCCAGACACCCACCACCCTCTGGGTGAAAAAGTTTTTCCTCATGTCCCCTCTAATCCTTCTACAAACCACCTTAAATCTATGCCCCCTGGTAATTGACCTCTCCGCTAGGGGAAACAGGTTTTTCCTGTCTACTCTATCTAGGACCCTCATAATTTTGTACACCTCAATTAAGTCATCCCTCAGCCTCCTCTGTTCTATGGAAAACTAACTAAACTGATCCAATCTTTCCTCATAGCACCAACTTTCAAGCCCTGGTAACATTCTTATAAATCTCCTCTGTACAACCTCCAGAGCAACTATGTCCTTCCTGTAATGTGGCAACGAGAACTGTATGCAATACTCCAACTGTGGCTGAAGCAGCATTTTATACAGTTCCAGCATTACATCCCTGCTTTTGTGTTCTATACTTCAGCCAATAAAGGAAAGCATTCCATATGCCTTCTTCACCACTCTATCTACCTGTCCTGCCACCTTTAGGGACCTGTGGACATGCACTCCAAGGTCTCTCACTTCTTCTACCCCTCTCAATATCCTCCCATTTATTGTGTATTCCCTCACTTTATTTGCCCTCCCCAAGGACATTACCTCACACTTCTCTGGATTGAATTCCATTTGCCACTTTTCCACCCACTCAACCAAACCATTGATATCATTTTGGAGTTTACAACTCTCTTCTTCACTTTCAATGACACGACCAATTTTTGTGTCATCAGCAAATTTCCCAATCATGCCTTCCACATTTAAGTCCAAATCATTAATATATACCACAAACAGCAAGGGACCCAACACTGAGCCCTGTGGAACGCCACTGGAAACCTCTTTCCATTCACAAAATCATCTGTCGACGATTACCCTTTGCTTCCTGTCACTGAGCCAATTTTGGATCCAACCTGCCACATTCCCCTGTATCCCATGGGCTTTCATTTTACTGACCAGTCTGCCATGCAGGACCTTGTCAAGTGCCGTACTAAAATCTATGTAGACCACATCCACTGCACTACCCTCATCAATCCTCCTTGTTACTTCCTCAAAGAATTCAATTAGGTTAGTAAGACATGACCTTCCCTTCACAAATCCATGCTGACTATCCCTGATTAATCTATGCCTTTCTAAATAGCAGTTTATTCTGTCCCTCAGAATTGATTCCAATAATTTACCCACTGCCAGGGTCAGACTGACCAGTCTATAATTATTAGGCCTATCCCTCGCACCCTTTTTAAACATGGTATAACATTCGCAGACTTCCAATCCTCTGGCACCTCACCTGTAACCTACGACACTCCACCTCACTGTTAACCACTCGGCCAATCTTTGTGTCATCCGCGAACTTACTGATCCTACCCCCCACATAGTCATCTTTGTCATTTATATAAATGACCAACAATAGGGGACCCAGCACAGATCCCTGCAGTACGCCACTGGACACTATCTTCCAGTCACTAAAACTGCCGTCTGTCATCACTCTCTGTCTCCTACAGCTAAGCCAGTTTTGAATCCACCTTATCAAGTTACCCACTGATGTGAGTGAAGACAGATGTGAAGTATTCGTTCAACACCCTACCAATGTCCTCTGGCTCCACCCACAAATTTCCCCCTTGGTCCCTAATGGGTCCTACTCTTTCCCTGGTTATCCGCTTCCCATTGATATACTTATGGAATATCTTGGGATTTTCCCTACTTTTACCAGCCAGAGCTTTCTCATATCCCCTCTTTGCTCTCCTAATTGCTTTCTTAAGCTCCATCCTTCACTTTCTGTACTCCACTAATGCGTCCATTGATTTGCTCTCCTTGTATTTGCTAAAAGCCTCTCTTTTCCTTCTCATCGTACCATGAATGTTTCTGGTCATCCATGGTTCTCAGGGCTTGTTGCTCCTACCTATTACCCTAGAGGGAACATGTTGGGCCTGTACCCTCCCCATTTCCTTTTTGAATGCCCCCCATTGCTCTTCTTTAGATTTCCCGACAAGTAACTCTTTTCAGTCTACCTTGGCCAGATCCTACCTTATTTTACTAAAATTCGCTCTCCCCCAATCCAAAACCTTTTTTTTAACAACATGTCTATTTCTTTCTCCATAACAAGCTTAAATTGTACCATGTTGTGGTCGCTATCACCAAAATGCTCCCCCACCGACACATCAACCACCTGTCTGGCTTCATTCCCCAAAATTAGGTCCAGCACTGCACCCTCCCTTGTTGGATCCTCTACATATTGAGCTAAAACGTTCTCCTGTATACATTTTAAGAACTCCACTCCATCTAAGCCCTTAACACGATGACTATCCCAATTAATGTTGGGAAAGTTGAAATCACCTAATATAATTACCCTATTATTTTTACACACCTCTGCAAATTGCGCACATATTTGCTCCTCAATTTCCCGCTGACTATCTGGGGGTCTATAATAAATACCTAGCAATGTGGCTGTCCCTTTTTCATTCCTAAACTCTACCCATAAAGCTTCATTTGATGCCCCCTCCAAGAAATCATCTCTCCTTACTGCAGTAACGGACTCCTTAACTAATATTGCAATGCCCCCTCCTCTTTTACCCCCTCTTCTGTCTCGCCTGAAGATTCTATATCCCAGGATATTGAGCTGCCAATCCTGCCCCTCCCTCAACCATGTCTCCGTGCTGGCTACTATATCACTATTCCACGTGTCAATCATTGCCCTTAACTCAACCGTTTTACCTGCAATACTCCTGGTATTAAAATAGAGGCCTTCCATCCTGGTCTTACTCCCTTGAAACGTACTTCCGCTGTATTCACTGACTTGTTCGCTCTCCTGTGTTTAGCTGTGTCCCTATTCTGCTAGGAGTGTGCTTCCCCTCCCCCTGCCAAATTAGTTTAAACTCCTCCCAACAGCACTAGCAAACCCGCCAGCAAGGATGCTAGTCCCCCTCTGGTTCAGATGTAGACCGTCCCGCTTGTACAGGTCCCACCTTCCCCAGAAACGGTCCCAGTGGTCCAGGAATCTAAAGCCCTCCCTCCTGCACCAACTCTTAAGCCACGCATTCATCTGTGCTATTCTCCTATTTCTATACTCGCTAGCACGTGGCACTGGGAGTAATCCAGAGATTGCAACCCAAGAGGTCCTGCTTTTTAGTCTACTGCCTAACTCCTTGAATTCTTGATGCAAGACCTCATCCCTCTTTCTGCCTATGTCATTGGTACCAACATGTACCGTGACCTCTGCCTTATCACCCTCCCCCTTCAGGATGTCCTTCAGCCGTTCAGTGACATATCGGACCCTGGCACCAGGGAGGCAACACACCATCCTGGAGTTACGTTGACAGCCACAGTAGCGCCTATCTGTTCCCCTGACTATAGAACCCCCTATTACTATTGCTCTTCATCTCTTTCCCCCTTCCTGTGCAGACAGGCTGCTTGTGGTGCCAGAAGCTTGGCTCTGTCTGCACTCCCTGGAGGAACCAGCCTCACCAGCCTCCAAAATTGGAATACCGATTTGCAAGCGGGACCCCAGGGGACTCCTGAACTTCCTGCCTGATTCTCTTGGACTGCCTGGTGGTCACCCATTCCCTTCCTTCCTCAAGTCCCTTCAGCTGCGGTGTCACCACTTCTCTATACATGCTATCCACAATGCCCTCAGACTCACGGATGCTCCACAGTGCTTCCAGCTGCCGTTCCAGCTCTGAAACCCGAGCTTCCAGGAGCTTCAGCTGGACACACTTCCTGCACACATGCTGGTCCCGGGGACTGGAAATGTTCCCAGATTCCCACATGCAGCAAGAGGAGCAAACCATGGCTTCAAGCTCTCCTGCCACGACTAAACCCTTTAAATTTAAAACTTTAGAAGATTATAATTTTAAAAAACAACTAAGTTTTGCTAAAACAATGACTTACAATTCAATCCACTTTGAAAAATACCCACCAGGACTTACTCACTAGTCAGCTGTGCTCTTTGGAAACTCTCGGCTCCCCTCACTCTGAGGACAGGTAGGAAATGAAACAAGCTCCTCACTTCCTCCTCACCGAACTTCCTCAGTTACCAAACTTCCACTTAATACTCTAATGCAACCCAAGTCAGCACTCCACTGCAAAACAAGGTCAGCACTGTAAGATGGCCCACTTTTATACTGACTGACTCTGGCCCCTGAAGATGGTTTAAGCCAATTCGCTAATTAACAAGGTACAGCTGCAAGCAGAGCCTGAGTGAACCCTGTTTAAAACTGGTCGAAAACTCACCTTCTCCAACCCAAACAGCAACTGCTAAGTTAATCTGCTAAATAAAAGACATACTAGACTTAAGATAAAAATTAACCCTTAATTACCCTCAGTCTCCAAACTTCCACTTCAGCACTCTAATGCAACCCAAGTCAGCACTCCATGGCTCCCAACCTGCTTCACACAGCTCCCGGCCTGTTTCACACTGCTCCCGGCCTGCTTCACACTGCTCCCGGCCTGCTTCACACTGCTCCCGGTCTGTTTCACACTGCTCCCGACCTGCTTCACACTGCTCCCGGCCTGCTTCACACTGCTCCCGGCCTGCTTCACACTGCTCCCGATCTGTTTCACACTGCTCCCGGCCTGCTTCACACTGCTCCCGGTCTGTTTCACACTGCTCCCGGCCTGCTTCACACTGCTCCCGATCTGTTTCACACTGCTCCCGGCCTGCTTCACACTGCTCCCGGCATGCTTCACACTGCTCCCAGTCTGTTTCACACTGCTCCCGACCTGCTTCACACTGCTCCCGACCTGCTTCACAATGCTCCCGGCCTGCTTCACACTGCTCCCGGCCTGCTTCACACTGCTCCCGGCCTGCTTCACACTGCTCCAGGCCTGCTTCACACTGCTCCCGACCTGCTTCACACTGCTCCCGACCTGCTTCACAATGCTCCCGGCCTGCTTCACAGTGCTCCCGGCCTGCTTCCCACTGCTCCAGGCCTGCTTCACACTGCTCCCGGCCTGCTTCACACTGCTCCCAACCTGCTTCACACTGCTCCCGGCCTGCTTCACACTGCTCCCGATCTGTTTCACACTGCTCCCGAACTGCTTCACACTGCTTCCGGCCTGTTTCACACTGCTCCCGGCCTGCTTCACACTGCTCCCAACCTGCCTCACACTGCTCCCGCCCTGTTTCACACTGCTCCCGACCTGTTTCACACTGTTCCCGACCTGCTTCACACTGCTCCCGACCTGCTTCACACTGGCCCCGGCCTGTTTCACACTGCTCCCGACCTGCTTCACAATGCTCCTGACCTGCTTCACACTGACCCCGGCCTGCTTCACACTGGCCCCGGCCTGCTTCACACTGGCCCCGGCCTGTTTCACACTGCTCCCGGCCTGCTTTACACTGCTCCCGACCTGCTTCACACTGCTCCCGACCTGCTTCACACTGCTCCCGACCTGCTTCACAATGCCCCCAGCCTGTTTCACACTGTTACGAGCCTGCTTCACAATGCTCCCAGTCTGCTTCATCCTGCTTTGATCCAGGTCTGCTTCACACTGCTGCAATCTGAGACACAAAGACTGTTAATGTGGAGATTACTATCTTTAAGGTCCCACTTTCTCGTTTCTTTCCCAGCTCCCTAAATTCTACCTGCAGGAACTCATCCCCCATTCCGCCTATGTCATTGTTACTGATATGGACCAAGACCTCTGGATGTTCACCCTCCCCCATCAGAGTGTTCAAATGAGAGCAAACAAATTAAAATGCCATAGAGTTGGTCTTTAAAACACCAAATTTCATTACAAATTCCTGCTTTAATCAGGTAATGTAGTTTGTCAAACTACCACAGAACAACACTCTGTAATAATGAATTTTGCCTGCACGGGTGAGATAATTACAGACACTTGCCCACAGGAGCTGGGTGGGGGAAGGGCAATGTACATTTGGGCTGCTCTACCTCACTGAGTCACAGCCTGAGGCTGAGGACTGGAGCATGTCTCCCATCCACCAGCTCAGTCAGTGACTGGCATTTAAATAAGAGGACATACAAGATGCTCACTTTTCTCAATCTTAATATAAGGTGCAGGTGGGGCAACAGGTGGACAACTCAGCAAGACAACTGTGGATGTAATGGAGGAAAGATCACGGGCTCTGTTGTTGGTCACACAGTGAGATCCAGATCTTACTCAGGACAACAGGAGCAGGAAAAGAGGAGCAGAAAGGAGCATCAATCACCTGAAGTGTCCCAGCAGAGCCAGGGTGTATTCCAGCAGATACATGAAGAACATAGCAGAGGCCATTAGCATCCCAGCAGAAGCAGAGTGCTCACATCAGAGCCAAGACACACACAGCACAGGCAGGGGCGTATTGAAATAAAACAATGGTGCTTTCTTCTTCTGTATCTGCTCAGAGCAGATTACATTTCTGTAACAGCAGAGACCTGGTGTGAACAGTAACATAAAAACAAATCTACCAATGTAATAAATCTGAAATAGAAAAGGTCATTGGGGTTTCAGGGTTATAATAACACCCCAACATGAGTTCTGATGGAAAGATAAACATTCAAAACATCAATCACTTGCCTTTTCTCTTTCTACTAAGTGACTGGCCTTCCACAGATTGTCAGAATTTTTTCTTTTTATATTATTAGAAGATTTTTATTTTTGTAGTAAAATCTTAGAATTCTGTGTGTTTTTAAAAAAACTGAGATAGGATTTATCAGTGGACATTGAAACCTGCAAATGGCTGAAATGTTTGGATGCTTTGAAAGGAAGCTGACTGTGTACACAAGAACAGGAAAGCAGGCAATTTCAAGGAAACCAGCAAAGGGGTTTGACCTCCTCAGAGCAACTTTGAACAACAATGGAGACTCTATGTCTGGATATGTGGTGTGCTCAGGACAGTTTTGCTTTCACTTTGCACCCTCTAAAAAAACAGTGAGTTGGACAAAGAGCAGGCATTTTGAAATTTGGCTTAGACCTGCCTGGAGAGCAGGGAGGAAGACACAGAAAAAGTTTTACTTCTCTGTAAAGGAAACCTGCATCTCTTGTGAATAAACCCCTGTATATCAGAGGTAGCAGAATCCTATTGCCTCCTGTCTCTGAAGAATCCCTGCATCAGGTATGGTTCCTGCTGCCTCCTATGTTTTAAGAAATCCTGAAATCTGAAAAAAACTTTAACTGCTATACTGCTATATATCAGACCTAAGCAGACCTGCAGTACACCCCTGCTGAAAGACCTATGTGAAGGCTGCTGCAGTTGAATTGCCTTGAATGCCTACCCATCACAGACTGTTCATCAACCTTTCCAGGAGAGACTTTGAGTGGCATCCGGCGATTCAACTTTGGGACACCTCACCAAACTGAAGAATTTCCTACCAGAACGTGACAAACTGATTTAATTTATTATTCCTTCTATTCCTAAGAAACAGCTGCAAACCAAAAAAAATCCTTTTCGCCCACTTAACATTTCTTTCTAATGCATGTGTGTGTGTATGAGGGCTAGGGAAATAAGGTGCTTTTCATATATAGATTTGTCTCCTTGTTGGTTAAGACTTAGTTTATTCATAAATAGTTGATTTTGTTGTTGTTTAAAGAAACCTGGTTGCTGTGCTTTATTCCAGGGGACAAATAGAGTATGGAATTGGATAGCTTCTGGTAAGCGGGAAAATCTATTGCTGTGCTGTGACGCATGGAGAAGAGGGACTGAATTAACAGTGCACTCATCCCGCCTCAGTCATAACACATTAATTGGGGGCTCTTGGCGGGATTAAATCCAATGCTGATAACATTAATTAAGGTGAATAATAATCATTGAAAGAGCAAAATAAAAGAACCAGGTTTCTTGTGCAAAAAGGTAATGTCTACACCAATGTAATGGCATTAGCAGTTTCTGCAGCTTCTCTGGGAAAGGAGAATGTGTCCCTCAGAGACTTGGAAATGTTAACTGAAGTTAAACTAAAAGATTTGGCAGCACAATTGGTGTTAGAATTGAAATCAGGTGCTAAAAAAGCAGAGATAATGACTGTAGTCGTGCAACATTTGAAATTGGAAGAAGAAGAAGTAGAGAGAGGAAGTCAGAGAGTGATGTAGTTGAATTAGCTAATATTCAGTTACAAATGAAAAAAACTTTAAGCTGAAAAAGAAATAGCAATAAGAAACCTTAAAATTCAGAGAGAAAGTGAAAGAGAAGAGAGAGAATTCAAATTAAGAGAGATGGAGCTAAGCCAAAAGGATAGTCTTGACTCCAGGAAAAATTTTGGGCAGGACGAATCTGAATCCAACCCAGATTTCAGTGAAAAGCTGTTTAAATTTAAACAAGCTCACCCTAAGTTTAAGGAAAAGGACGTAGAGGCATTTTTAATTTCTTCTGAAAAAATAGCCAAACAAATGAAATGACCAAATGAAAGCTGGACACTGCTTATGCAAAACAGGTTGATGGGCAGAGCTCATGAAGTTTATACCATGCTTTCTGAAGAGGCTTCCACAGATTGTGAGAAGGCAAAAAATGCTATTCTTTCTGCGTATGAGTTAGTCCTTGAAGCTTACCGATAGAAATCTCTGAACCTCTGGAGATCGGCTGGGCAGAATTATGTAGAATTTGAGAGGGTAAGACAAATTAATTTTGATTTATGGATATGGGCAGTAAAGATAGAAGCTATGTATGAGAACCTTAGAGAATCGATTTTCTTGGAAGTGTTTGAAAATTAAATCCCTCCAGTGGTGAGAACTCATGTACAGAAACAGAAGGTTTCAAAGTCAGGCAAGCAGTCAAAATCTAAATTTGAGCTTGTGAATAAGCTAAAACCCTTTGTCCATCACCTCTACTAACCCAAGAAGGATAGAAGGTGGAAGAGTGAAAGGAAGAAACGTAGCCAGGTACAAGTTAGGATAGATGGGAATGCCCTGGGATCCTCTCCTCAGGCCAGAAAAGAAGACGCTAAGGATAAAAGTGAGGTCTGCAAGCCAAAGCACTATCATTGTCACAAGGTAGGATATCTTCATTCAGAATGCTGGATGTTGTGAGGCAAACCCATGGGACTTGTTTGGTTACACAAAGCTAATGCAGAGAAAGGGGCTCTGACTGAGAGTACAGCAGATCAGGTTGCAGCTTTGACAATTGCTGTAGAATCAGATACAAAAACCAAAGTGAGTGTCGGGGTTGAGAATAAGATGCCTGAAAGTTGTAGGGAATTCTTGTTAAAAGCAAAAGGAATTCCATTTCTCTCAATTGAGGCAAACCTATCATTATACCTAGGGAGCAATCCAAACTCTCTTGCTGGAGAAAGGTACAACATTTCCACCAGACAGCACACTGAATGCTAAGATTTTAGTAAATGGTATTGGCGAGGAGTATATATCCATACCTTTGTAGAGAGAGCACTTAGAGTGTGATCTAATGTCTGGGATGGTAACTGTAGGAGTTGTCCATAGTTTGCCGGTAAATGAAACTGACTTACTGCCACAGAATCATTTGGCCAGAGCAAAAGTAACAATTTCTCCCAGAGACACAGAGAAATCCAGTGAAGTTAAAGAAACAGAAGAATTACAGGAACAAGTTCCTGGAATATTTCCAGCACGTGTAGTAACCCGAGCAATGGCGAAGCAAGTTCCATTGTTGGAAGTAAAATTGGTACCATAGCCGAATATATGAAACTTTCATTGGGGATTTAGATAATGCAAATGAGATATTTAACAAATCTTCTTCAATCACAGCACAACAAGCTGATCCAGAGTTACATGAAATAGCACAGTCAGCTCTGACAGAAGCTGAGGCAAAAGGAATTCCATAAGGCGGAGACGGGGTTCTGATGAAGAAATGGAGACCGTCTCATCGACCTGCAGACAAAAACTGGACGGTTGTTCGACACAAAGTGGTACCACCTAAATATCACTGGCAATTATTAAGTTTAGCACATGAAAATGCTATTGGTTATTTGGGGATCCTGAAGACTAATTCACATATAAGTCAACATTATGACTGGCCAGGTCTTACAAAGGATGTGGTACAATTTTGTTAAACATGCCATACATGCCAGATGATGTGAAAACAGTAACCTGCCCAAAAACCAGCACCTCTAATTCCCATACCAGTTATTGAGGAACCATTTAGTGGGGTATTGGTCGACTGTGTAGGACCTTTACCAAAAACAAAAGCAGGACATGGATATGGCTACTAGATTTCCAGAGGCCATTCACTTGAGGACAATTACTGCTAAAGTAGTCGTGTAGAAGTTAACCCAATTCTTTATGAGATATGGATTATCACTCGAAGTTCAATTGGATCAAAGTTCTAATTTTATGTCTAAGATATTTCAAGATATTTCATGGGTAATTTGGGTATCAAACGGTTAAATTCTTTAGCATATCACCCACAGTCACATGGAGTTTTAGACAACGTACCATCAAACTCTCAAAACAATGATTAGGGCACGTTGTCATGAATAGCCCCATGATTGGGATAAAGGGCTAGACTTTCTTTTATTTGCCACTAGAGATTCACCAAATGAGTCTACAGGTTTTTGGTACTTTTGAATTGGTTTATGGACATAAGATAAGAGGTCCTCTAAAACTAATCAAAGACAGGTGTTTAGAGCACTGGAATGAATTTCCCATACTAGACTATGTATCCATGTTCCGGAAAAGGCTCACAAAGTTTCTGGAACACCTTAAAGCATCCCAAACCACTATGAAAAAATGGGCATCAAGAATGCAAAGATGCGAACATTTCAACCAGGGTTTAAAGTATTAGTATTATTACCTTGATGGGGTAAACCATTAAAAACATACTTCAGTGGTCTGTCTAAAGTGGTCAAAAGAGTTGGTAAGATAAATTATTTGATTGACACTCTAGATCACAGGAAAAAGAGTTGACTGTGTCATATCAATATGTTTAAAAAAAGATGATCGCCAGGAGGAGGATAAGCAAGCACAGACATGTCAGATAACAGGGACAGTTAAGAATGAAAGGGATAGTGAGAATGAGGCAGAAAGAGGCCTAGACAATTCTCAAATTGAACCTCGGTTAGCGAATACAGAATGGCTAGGAAGATTGGACGCCACGCTTTCATATTTAAATGCAGAACAACAAGCAGACCTAACAAGGCTACTCACAGCACTTAAAAGAGTCTGTAGGGATAAGCCAGGATGTACAACCTTCACCACACATGATGTGGATGTAGGGGAATCCTTTCCTGTAAAACAGCATCCTTACCACTTAAGTCCAGACAAACAGGCCCACGTAAAAGCAGAAATCCAATACATTCTGGAAAAGAACATAAATGAACCTAGTCAAAGCTGCTGAAGCTCACCAATAATATTAGTGCCCAAACCTGATGGGTCAACCCATAGACTACAGAAAAGGCAATGCAATAACAACAGCAGACTCCTACCCAATTCCTCATTTGTTTTGACAGAGTGGGCAGTGCCTTTTTTTCTTACAAATTTGTTTAAGGGATACTGCCAAGTTCCTTTAACACCCTGAGCTAAAGAAATATCAGCTTTTGTCACATCAGACGGTCTTTACCAGTGCTGAGTGATGCCATCCAGGCTTAAAAAAAAATGCCCCAGCAATCTTTCAGAGACGAATGAATCAAGTGGTAGCCAGTGTTCCCAACTGTGTAGTGTATCTTGATGATGTGCTAATATAGAGTAACATTTGGAAGGAACACTTAAAACATTCTAGAAACTCTGTTGAAAAAATTGCAAGCCGCTGATTTAGTTGTAAATCTGGCAAAAAGCAAAGTCGCAAAAGGAAGAGTGACCTACCTCGGGCATATAATGGGGCGAGGACAAGTGTTGCCAAGAATAGCAAAAGTACAAGGCTTGGTGGAGTTCCCTATTCCTAAGACTAAGCGTGAAATTATGAGATTTTTGGGGATGTGTGGTTTCTACAGATAGTTTGCACCAAATTTCAGTACTATAGCTGCTCCACTAATAGATTTGCTACAGAAACCAAGGTAGTGAGTTTAGGTGAATGCCAGGCATCTCTTGAAAAGCTAAAGGCAATTTTAACTCATGAACCACTGTCGGCTAGTCCAAATTTTACTAAGCCCTTCAAAGTAGCAATTGATGCTAGTGATCTGGGGTCACTATTACAAGATGATCAAATGGGCATAGAAAAAAACAGTGGATACTTTCAGTGTAGCTCTCCCGCTCCTTTTCCTCCCCTCCTGTGCCGCTGAGCCACCCGTGGTGCCACAGGCTTGGCTCTTGCATCATTCCCCTGAGAAGCTATCTCCCCCAACAGTATTCAAAGTAAAAATCTGTTAGAGAGGTAAATGGACCCAGGGGACTTCTGCACTACCTGCCTAGTTCTTCTACTCTGCCAGGCGGTCACCCATTCCATTTCTGCCTGAGCAGTCTTTACCTGCGGTGTGACCACTTACCTGTACGTGCTATCCACGATGATCTCAGCCTCACGGATGCTCCACAGTGTCTCCAGCTGCTGCTCCAGATCCAAAATGCGGATTTCAAGAGGCTGCAACTGGAGACACTTCCTGCACACCTGTTCACCCTGGAAACTGGAAGTGTTCCCACATTGCACAGGAGGAGCACGAGCTGCCGAGCTGCCCTGCCATGGCTTGCCCTTAATTCATTCCCCTAAATTACCCAAAAAGTAGATTATTTACACAAGGGACCATGATTCCCTAAAAAAAACCACATAAACTGTATTTAAAAAACTGTAGACCTTTCCCTTTACTTTTAGTTACTTACCCAGCTATTTCGAGTTATTCCCTAACAACTGTTACTCACCAACTAATCACCTTGCAGTTTTCCTGTGACGTTACTGCTCACTTTGTTACAGCACTTCAGGAGCATGTCCAGCATTCTTTTAAATGAGTTGAGGGTTTCTGCCTCCACCACTGTTCCTGGCAATGAATTCCAGACACACACCACCCTCTGGGTGAAAAAGCTTTTCCTCATGTCCCCTCTAATCCTTCTACCAATCACCTTAAATCTGTGACCCCTGGTAATTGACCTTTCCGTTAGGGGAAACAGGTCCTTCCTGTCTACTCTATCTTGCCCCCTCATAATTTTGTACACCTCAATTAAGTCACCCCTCCTCTGTTCTAAGGAAAACAACCCAAGCTGATTCAATCTTTCCTCATTGCTGCAATTTTCAAGCCCATGGCAACATTCTTGTAAATCTCCTCTGCACTCTCTCCAAAGCACTTATGTCCTTCCTGTAATATGGTGACCAGAATTATACGCAATATTCCAGGTGTAGCCTAACCAGCATTTTATACAGTTCCAACATTACATCCCTGCTATAGTATTCTATACCTCGGCCAATAAAGGAAAGCATTCCATATGCCTTCTTCATCACCCTATCAACCTGTCCTGCCACCTTCAGGGACCTGTGGACATGCACTCCAAGGTCTCTCACTTCTTCTACCCATCTCAATATCCTCCAATTTATTGTGTATTCCCTCACTTTGTTTGCCCTCTGCAAATGCATTACCTCACACTTCTGAGGATTGAATTCCATTTGTCACATTTCCACCCACTCAACCAAACCAGTAATATCATTCTGGAGTTTACAGCTATCCTCTTCACTATCAACTTCACGGCCAATTTTTTTTTGTCATCAGCAAATATATGCACTACAGCCTTGGTCCAAACATGGACAAAAGAGCTAAACTCCAGAGGTGAGATGAAAGTGACTGCCCTTGATATCAAGGCAGCATTTGACCAAGTATGGTATCTCGGAGCCCCAGCAAACCTGGAGTCAATGGGAATGGGGAGAAAACTCTCTCATTGGACAGATTCAGGGTGTTCTGACAGGCTTCAAAAAAAAAGTCAGAAAACGACAAAGTTGGGAAGGGCGTTTCTGCTTCAGCAGCTGTCAGCTGTGAAACTGACAGCACGACATTTAAAAAAAGGCTAGTCTGTAGGAACAAGACGAAGGGAAATTTCCCATCTCCAGTCATGGAGACCTGGCAAGGATGAGAAACAGCCCCAGGTATAGTTCACATCCACCAGGCCGGATGGAAACCTTTGGCAGGCCGGATCCTGACCCGCAGGGCAATTTGGACAAAGCTGCACAAGATGCACTGCAGCAACTTACCAAGGCTCCTTTGACAACACCTACCAAGTCCGCAACCTCTACCACCTAGAAAGACAAGGGCAGCAGATGCATGGGAACTCCACCACCTGCAAGTTGCCCTCCAAACCACACACCAGCCTGACTTGGAACTATATCATCGTTCCTTCATTGTCACTGGGTCAAAATCTTGGAACTCCCTTCCTAATAGCACTGTGGGTGTACCTACACCCCAAGGACTGCAGCGGTTCAAGAAGGCAGCTCACCAACATCTTCTTCAGGGTCATTCAGGATGGGCAATAAATGCTGGCATTGCCAGTGACGCCCACATCCCATGAACAAATAAAAAAAGCCTGTCTGTCCTCTTGAAGTTCTACACTATCCTCCTTACTGTTCACAAGTTTTGCGTCATCCCAAAATTTTGAAATTGTGCCTTGTACATTAATATTGATCAAGAAAAGCATTGGTCCAAAAAACCCTTGGGAACTCCACTATAAACCTTTCTGCAGTCCGAACAACTTCCATTTACTATGACTCTCTGTTTCCTGTCACTCGGCAGAATGGAATTTAATGCAGAGAGAGTTTAAGTGATGCTTTTTGGAAGGAAGAATGAAGATGGACAAATATTGATCAATTAAGGAAAGCCAGCATGGATTTGTTAAGGGCAAATCATGCTTAACTAATTTGTCTAAGTGTTTTGATGAAGTAACAGACAGTGTTGTTTAGGGTAATGCAGTTGATGTAGTGTACATGGACTTCCTATAGGCGTTTGATAAACTGCCGCGCAATAAGCTTGTCAGCAAAGTTAGAGCCTATGCAATAAAAGGGACAGTAGCAGCATGGATACAAAATTGGCTGAGTGATAACTGAGTGCAGTGAGACAGGGACACCAGCAGATGGAGATGGTGAGAGGGGGTAACAGTGCATTGAGACAGGGACACCAGCAGATGGCGATGGTGAGATGGGTGTAACTGAGTGCATTGAGACAGGGACACCAACAGATGGAGATAGTGAGAGGGGGGTAACAGTGCATTGAGACAGGGACACCAGCAGATGGAGATGGTGAGATGGGTATAACTGAGTGCATTGAGACAGGGACACCAGCAGATGGAGATGGTGAGATAGGTGTAACTGAGTGCAGTGAGACAGGGACACCAGCAGATGGTGATGGTGAGATAGGTGTAACTGGGTGCAGTGAGACAGGGACACCAGCAGATGGAGACTTATCCATTACAGGTATTGGAGGGGCTTTGGGGAGTCAGGAGGGATTTGTCACAGAGAATACCTAACTTGGGATGAGATTGCAAAAGATGTGAAATTGTTATCAGGAAAGATTGAGTTTGTTTCTCTGACGTCATGCCAGGCTAAAAATGAGCAGCACCCTGCCACGCAAATAGCCGGCGCATCTGAGATTGAACTGATAAACATTGCTGAGATCGACTGTCAAATAATACACAGGCATCTGGGCATAGCTGCAAAAGTGACAGAAGGGTGTTAAGGAGGACAGCCACTAAATGAGAAGGGTAGAAAATGCCGAGGAATGTGCACAGGAACCCTAGCCTGGCTGCAGTCCACTGGTACAGATTCCAACCCTTCAGTAGCCCACTGAAGATCGCATAGCGCCAGTGTCTGAGCTGCTGTCTGCGAGTGTCCGATCAAGAGAAGCTGCTTCCACATCAGTGGCCTGGTGCTGCTCTCTCTCTGTCTCTCTCTCTTCCTCCTGAGGTTGCTATGGTTGGCCAGGTGGCAGTTACTGGGTATCTGAAAGCATAAAATCAGAAGGGGCAGATTTGGAGTGGGGGGGGTGGGGGCGCTTTGAGGGAAGCTGTGAGGATTGGAAAGGAATAAATCCTGGATCACACCGTCAGAAGGCAACGGGATGAGGATGAGGTAGGGTTTAAGAAGGGGAACATGGCAGGAATGTACCATCACCCTCAATGTTCTCAGTGGCACAGGATGTGACGGGTTCTGTGCCACACATCCTCCTACTGCCCCCTGTTTATCATCCCATCAGAGAATCTCTCAGCACAGCAGACAATCATTCAGCTTGTGGCAGCTCTCTGGAAGGGCCGTCCAGTTTCATAGCCCTTCGGGTTCCCTTTTCATTTGACCTGCTAATCTATTCTTCTTTGCTCCTCCAATTCCTTTTCTCACATCCTGCTCTGTACCTTCTGTATTCTGCTTGGTTCTCTACTGAATTATGACCTTGGCTTTATCATAGGTCAGAGGCTAGGAATCCTGAGGCGAGTAACTCACCTCCTGCCTCCCCAAAGCCTGTCCACCATCGACAAGGCACAAGTCAGGAGTGTGATGGAATACTCTCCACTTGCCTGGATGGGTGCAGCTCCAACAACACTCAAGAAGCTCGACACCGTCCAGGACAAAGCAGGCCGCTTGATTGGCACCCCATCTACAAACATTCACTCCCTTCACCACCGACGCACAGTGGCAGCAGTGTGTACCATCTACAAGATGCACTGCAGCAATGCACCAAGGCTCCTTCGACAGCACCTTCCAAACCCGCGACCTCTACCATCTAGAAAGACAAGGGCAGCAAATACATGGGAACACCACCACCTGCAAGTTCCCCTCCAAGTCACACACCATCCTGACATGGAACTACATCGCCGTTCCTTCACTGTCGCTGGGTCAAAATCCTGGAACTCCCTTCCTTAATAGCACTGTGGGTCTACCTACCCCAAATGGACTGCAGCGGTTCAAGAAGGCAGCTCACCACCACCTTCACAAAGTCAATTAGGGATGGCCAATAAATGCTGGCCTGGCCAGTGACGCCCACATCCCATGAATGACTGAAAAAAAAGCCTCCTGTTTGTTGTTCATTTTGATCTCTGCATCTTCATCGATCCAGGGAGCTCCTGCTTTGGATGCCCGGCCTTTTCCCCCTGTGGCAGGGGGCGGGTCAGTGCCTAGCCTGGGTGAGCACAGCGATTCCGAGAAAAGAGCAAAATGAGAAATAAGAGATTGCTATGAACCACAACTTTCTTCTCTGGGAGTGACTGTGCCGAATAAGAGGAAGCCTGGAGTCTAACCGAAAGTGAAAACGTCAGCAGAAAAGCTGGGAGCTGGCATACTTACAGCATGTTTGATGTGAATAGTGGATCGGTGCAGCTGCCTTCGCTTCCTGAACTGTGCTGAGTGTATTTCAAAGTTACTGAAATTGAAGCATGGACAGGAAGAAAGTTACATCAGGTCAACGTTGTTAAAGGGCTGATGGATACAGATTTAAAAAAGGAAAATGTTGGCAGGGCTATGGGAATGGGGCAGAGGGGTGAGACTAAATGGAGCGTTCTTTCAATGGGCTGGCACAGAGAAGGTGGGCTGTATGGCCTCCTTCCGTGCTGCCTGATCCTACGATCTGTTCCTTCTTTTCCCCTGCTTCATGCTTTATCTGGCACTTCTCCTCATTAAACTGCACTTGCCACTTGTTTGCCCATTCTCTTAACCTGTCACTGCCTTCCTGGGCCTTTTTCTTTTGCTTTCTTTTGTGTTGTCTCCAATTTCAATATTGCGTTACTTATGTCCAAGTTCATGATAAACAGGGGCCCAACAGTGACCCCTCGGGGTACATCACTTGCCAACTCGAGGAACGTCCATTAATCCTAAACCTTTGTGAACTATTTTAACCAAACTTTCTGGGTGGGATTCCCATGGGACCATGTGGAATGCTGGTTTTACACTCCACCAATAGCACTGTCCATTGACTTCAATGAAGATTAAAATTGCATTGGGTTGTGAAACCAGTGTTGCACCTAATCCCGTCATTTTCTTGATGGATGGGTTCGCATAAAAATGTCCCTGTGAGGACGTAGAATCATGCAGCAGTGACAGAGGCCATTTGGTCCGTTGTGCCCTGCCTGCTCTTTAGTAAAACTATTGTGCCACTGCCCTATTGGGTTCCTCATGACCCTGTGATCTTCCCCCTTCACACATTTATCCACTTCCTTTTGGAAAGTTGCTGTCAAATCTGTTTCCACTGCCCTTTCAGGCAGCGCGCTCCAGATCACAACAACTCGCTGTGTGGAAAACAAATATTTTCTCATGTCGCCTCTGAATTCTTTCTCAATTGCCTTAAGTCTGTGTCCTCTAGCTCCCGACTCCTGTGCCAGTGGGAACCGTTTCTCCTTGTTTACTCGATCAGAACGGTTCGTGGATTTCGAACACTTCTACCAAATCGGCTCTTAGTTTTTTCAGCTCTAAGAGAACAATCCCAGCTTCCCCAATCTATCCACCGAACTGAAATCCCTCATCCCTGGTGCCATTCCAGTAAAACTCTCCTCTGCACCCTCTCCAGTGCCTTCACACCCTTCCCAGAATTGGACACAGTACTCCAGCTGAGGCCAAACCAGTGTTTTTTTATAAACCTTTAGCCCAGGGTTGTCCAACATATGGCCCATGGGCCAGAGCCCAGCCTGCTGAAGGTTCCCATCCGTCCCGTCAATCTGCCTGCGGCTCAGCTGTGCTTGACGGCTCCCCTCGACATCAGGCGGAGGGTGTAGGTGGGACCTGTGTCTGACGGGCAGGGGGATCCATGCCTGTGATTGGTCACTCTCTCTGACTGACAGGGATTACCCAGGCAGTGTTAGCGCTGATTGGTGTAATGTGGCACAGGAGCCCTGGGATCGGCCATCCCTGCTGCTTTCGTGCTATTCAGTAAATGTCATGTACCCTGCAGAGTGGGCAAGTTCCTACCTCCGCTCACCCCAACTTAAATAATACAGGCAGAACTGGGAAAGGGGGAACAGGGAACACTGAGCGGGGAACACAGAAATCACGGGGGGGGGTGGGGACTGTGGAGAGAGGGGGTAGAGAGGGACAGAGAGAGGGGGTGAGAGAGACAGAGAGAGGGGGGAGAGGGAGGAGAGAGACAGAGAGAGGAGGAGAGAGGGACAGAGAGAGGGAGGAGCGAGAGAGACAGAGAGAAGGAGTGAGAGGGACATAGAGAGGGGGAGAGACAGAGACAGAGAGAGGGGGAGAGAGAGACAGAGAGAAGGGAGAGAGAGGGACAGAGAGAGGGAGGACCGAGAGAGACAGAGAGAGGGGGTGAGAGAGACAGAGAGAGTGGGAGAGAGAGACAGAGAGAGGAGGAGAGAGGGACAGAGAGAGGGAGGAGCGAGAGAGACAGAGAGAGGGGGTGAGAGGGACATAGAGAGGGGGAGAGACAGAGAGAGTGGGAGAGAGAGACAGAGAGGAGAGAGAGAGAGGGACAGAGAGAGGGAGGACCAAGAGAGACAGAGAGAGGGGGTGAGAGAGGGACAGAGAGAGGAAGGAGCGAGAGAGACAGAGAGAGGGGGTGAGAGGGACAGAGAGAGGGGTGAGAGAGAGAGACAGAGAGAGGGGGCAGAGAGGGACAGAGAGAGGGAGTGAAAGGGACAGAGAGAGGGGGAGAGAGAGAGACAGAGAGAAGGGGGAGAGAGACAGAGAGAAGGGGGAGAGAGAGGAGGAGAGAGGGACAGAGAGAGAGGGGAGAGAGAAGCAGAGAGAGGGAGGGAGAGAGGGGCAGAGAGAGAGGGCAGAGATGGTCAGAGAGGGGGGAGAGAGAGACAGAGAGAGGGGGGAGATGGGGAAGAAAGGGGGTAAAGAGAGAGACAGAGAGATGGGGAGAGAGAGAGAGAGACAGAGAGAGGGGGGAGAGAGAGGGACAGAAAGAGAAGGAGACAGAGACAGAAGGGGAGTGAGAGAGGCAGAGAGAAGGGAGCGAGAGTCAAAGAGTCATTTATTTTTGGCACAGAAGGAGGCCATTCAGCCCATCGAGTCCATGCCAGCTCTCCACGGAGCTATGCTGTCAGTCCCACTCCCCAGCTTGATCCCCTTCGCCCTACAAGTCTATTTCTCTCAGGTGACCATCCAACTTCCTCTTGATGTCATTGATTGTCTTTGCTGCCACCACCCTTGTGGGCAGCGAGTTCCAGGTCATTACCACCCGCTGTGTAAAAAAGTGCTTCCTCATATTTCCCCTGCATCTTTTGCACAGAACTTTCAATTTGTGTCCCCTAGTCCTAGAGATGGGGTGAGCGGGGCGGGTGGGGGGGGTGGGGGAGAAGAGAGAACGAGAGACAAACACTCACACATACACACACAGCGTGGGTAGAGGAGGATGAGAGACAGAGAGAGAGAGAGAGCACGGAGAGGGGGGGGAGGGGTGGGTGGTGGAGAGAGATCAAGGTCTCTCCTGAAAGATGGACATCTATCCAGAATACTCTGCATCGCTACATCAAGTATGCGGGCAAAGACTGACTACTTATTAAAGCAAAAACAATGCCAGGTGTGTCACGAAATCGATTTTCAACACAGTGACGAGAAAGTAAGTCAATAAATTAGCCTTCTCATTTAAAGCTTCTTCACAAAAATGCACATTTGTCGTTGTTTTTATTAGTAAGATAAATTGTTAATGCCTTTGTCTTTCGGAATTTGCTCACTGGCCCTCCTGGGCAGAGCAGAAATCGCAATGCGGCCCTTTGCCCGAAAAGGTTGGACAACCCTGCTTTAACCGAACTTCCTTCTTCAACAGAACCTTCCCTGAAAAATCCATAGATGCCATGGGGCAGATTCAAAGGAGAGAAATTTGCAGCTAATAAGAACAGAAGAAATAGGAGCTTGTAACATTACAGACTTGGAATCCATCTCCCAACATGTGCCCAGCGGTGATGTGTTACCTCAGGGAATTCAACCTGGCTTTGGCTTTAATTTGAAGCTGTTGGCCGGGTTTTGCTGGTGTTTTCTTTTAGACTGGAGTGTGTGAGGGAGCAGCACTTCCTGATAGACCTCAACCTCTCTCTGACCTCTCTGAACCTCGGTCATGTTTGTACTGCAGCAATCGAATGCAAAATGCATTAACCAGACAGCCAGAAATAAGACTCAAGGAAGGAAACCAAAAACCCCACCCAGGAGGCACAGAAGCAAATATTGAAACTGGAGCTGACAAGCTGACGTTTGCCTCTCGTTCTGGGAGTATGTGGGCAGGCCACTCAAAGAATGAAACCCAGATCGTCCATTTTGAAACCCTTCCCCTAACTGTCTCCATCAGGTGGAGGCCGTTCAGCCCCTCGAGGCTCTTCTGCCATTGAACAAGATCATGGCCAATGTGGTTGGAATTGGACTGGATTCCTTAGGGCCTTCGGATCATGAGCAGTAGAACTCAGCGGGAGAGGGGGAGGGGTCAGGGGGTAGCAGGGGATCAGGGGGCATGGGAGGGGGGTGGTGCTGAGGAATGGAGGGAGAAACCGGACATCGACCAGAACGTGAGACGTCGGGCATCTCATCGGTCGCCCACGGTCAACTGTATGGTAAATATGGCATGTGGTAAATAAACATGAAGACTTGCATTTATATAGCGTCTTGCACAGCCTCACAATGCCCCACAGCCAACTCGGAACTCTTGTTTTGAAGCCTAGTCACCGTTGCAATGCAGGAAACACAAGAGCCAATTTGTGCACAGCAAGCTCCCACAAACAGCAAAGTGAGAATGGCCAGAGATGTTGGTTGAGGGGTAAATATCGGCCCCAGGACATTGGGGATGATTCCACCCCCCGCCCCCCCCCCGCACTCCGCCCCTACTCCGGCTCTCCTTCTAAATGGCTCCAATGGCGTCTTTTACACTCACCTGAGGTGGCAGACGGGGGCCTCGGTTTAAGATCTCGTGAGAGACAGCACTGCCGAGTGTGTGGCACTCCCTCGGTCCTGCACTGGAGCATCAGCCTGGATTTCTGCGCTCAAATCTTTGGAGTGGGACTGAGACCCGCGACTCATTGAGCCAGTGGTGAGAGTGCTCTCCACTGAGCTGGTATAAGGAGCTAGCGCAGTGATTCAGCATGCCTAGCCATGGCCAAATCCAACCCACACCCCCAACATCACCAACCCCACCCCCCCCCCCACCCCACCACCCCGCCGCCACACTTACTGCACCCTCCACCCGCCTATACTGAGATCAGCTGGCAAAGCTCACCCACCTGCCATCAAACCAGGCTCATCATTTTTGGGATCACTGTGCCTTAAAGCACCCTCGGGCTGTGTAGTTCTTTTCAACAAAACGTCATGGTGAAAACTGAGACAGGAGTGTTGCCTTTTGAAGGGGAGAGAGGGGGGGGGAAAAAAAATTTAAATTGTCAGCATCTATCAGTGACATCACCAGAAGGAAGCTAAACTTCTTCATTGGACTCAATGTTTCCTGCTTGGTTGAAAAGAGACTCAGTTACTGTCCAAAGAGGGACCGAGGAAGAGTGAGAGGGAACAAGACTCAGGATGAATCCACAAGGTAGGGGGAGATTAAGAAAAACAATGTTCTCAGTCTGTCCTTTTCAGCTGCCGATGGGTCTACTGCATATTTTCAGCATTTTCTGCTTTTATTTCAGATTTACAGCGTTCTCTTGATAAGAACAGTTTCTGCCGGGAGTTATTTATAATCCTGTGGTCTGTGGTACTCGCCTCTCTGAACTAGCCTTTCAGTAAAGGAGGGTCACAGTTACTACTGCAGATTGCTCGCTGAAAAATAAAGGATTCATTTATATAGCACCTCTCACAGCCTCACGACCTCCCAAAGCGCTTTACAGCCCATGCAGACCTTTGTGAAGTGTAGTCACTGCTGCAGCAGCCAGTTTGCTCACAGAAAGCTCCCACAATGTGCTAATGAGCAGCTCTTTTTTTTGCTTTTAGTGAGGTTGGTTGAAAAGGATAAATACTGGCCCCGAGACGCCAGTGAAAAAAAAAAATCCTCTGCTCGTCTTCCAAATAAAAAGCATTTTGTGCCCACCCGAGAGGGCAGGCCGGGCCTCGGTTGGTTTAATATCTCCCCTTGAACGACTGCCCCTCCGACAGTGCAGCACTCCCTCGGTGCTGGCAATGGGAGCGTCAGCCTGGTTTGAGTGCTGAAGTCACTGGAGACCTCGCTCTGCTCAGTCCCTGGTTGTTGTCCGATAGCCACAGTACAAAGACTGAGACTGGGGTTGTTTCCGTGATATAACTCGACCTGTCATCTGGAGATGGTTAGCGCCTGTCAGAAATTCTCCAGTACCTTTGAGCATTTCTGATGCCTCGGGATAGAAATCTTAGCGCATGAGAAATTGGTGTGAGAAAAGAACTCCCAGTCCACGTTTAACAGAACAATCTCTGTGCTGCCTTGCAGTTTTTCTGCCACATTGTGTACACTTTAGAAGGACAGGGTGTTATAGGCTTATTGTTGTTGACATGATGTCATTACTAGCAAACTCGTGGAAGGAAATAAATTCCAGACTAACGCAGAGATTTCGAAAAAGGCTGTTCGTTTTCCTTCGATGTCTGACGTGCTGCATAAATGCATGATTTTCTGCCGTTAACCCATTGTCAGTCAGAATCTAAAGTCTGGAATATCAATGGTTAAGTAAACAACAATGTGAATTTATAGAGTGCCTTTACCTTAGTAAGACATTCCGGAGGGGGGGGGGCTTCATCGGTGCGATTATACGAAATTGACGCTGAGCCACAGAGTGAGATATTAGGATGAGAGAGAGGTGGAGAGCGTTAAGGGAGGTGATATCAGAGCTTATGACCCCTGCAGCTGAAGGCACGGCCGTGATGTCCTTGGACTGGAGTGAGGTTTATTTAGTGAGGTTTATTTAGCCAAGTTTAGTGTAGGCTATGAGGCAAAGACAGAGAGAGGCAAAGACTGCAGGCTGCTGAACATAATGGCTCCTTCTTGATTCAGTTTCTAAGCGTGTGTGTTCTACAGCAGCCTCTGGAGTAAACAAAGCACAGCGCAATTGCAGTTTTCAAACTACAACAGCATCACCGCAGCTGCCAATGTTGGAGCGATGGAAAATCAGGGATGCGGGAGGGGCCGGAATCGGAGTGGAGGGGGTGGGGGGGTGGGCCAAGATCTCGGAGAGTCGTGCGCCTGTTCAGTCGCCCCTGATCTTAACCTCGAGGCGTGTTCCGGGCAATCAGGAGTCCAGCAAGGGGAGGCTTAGTGCGAGGCTCTGGCTGTTATAACACAGCAGCAGGAATGAGGTCAAAGCAAGCGGGATCATTGACTGGAGCCGGAATTCGGGCGGGTAGGCAGATACTGCAGGATGCACGTGGGAACGGTTCCCTGCTTCAGGTTAGCTCTGGGAGGGGAGGAAAGGTGGGGGGTAGTCTCCAAAGTGGTGGGAGGGAGAGGGGAGTCTCGGGTCTGGGGAGGACCAAGGATACCACGAGGAGCCCAGAGCAGCAGTCCGGATCCTCCTGAACCTACGAGGAATCAACACCAGAAAAAAAGATACTTCCCAGGAATCACCGGCAGATTTGTCCCTGTTTTCAAGCAACAGTTGCACGGCAGTGACGACGATATCGGCCGGCTGCAAGGTCGGGATATTAAGTAGGCCCCAGCCTGCCTGGAGTGGATGGAGGGGAGCCCTCCCGTGTCTGAAATATCCCTGGTTAAAAAGGCGGTGAGCGGGAATATGTCAGGACTGCTGCATGACTAACCTCCCCCCCACTGTCACCAACCCTTCCCCGACTGCCATTTTAACTGCTCGATTGCGCAGAGCGGGCTGGGTTAAAAACGGGGCTTTTACATTGTGCTTCCACTCATATGTGGAGGTGTCAGCCGGGAGTTAGTGGCAGCACCCTCACCTCTGGAGCAGAAAGTTGTGTGGGCTTAAGTCCCAGCCCAGAGGTAATCGAAGCTGACGGCGCAGTACGGCTGGAGTGCTGCACTGTCAGGGGTGTCGCCTTCCAGTCTGAGACGTTAGACTCAGGACCTGTCTGCCCACTTCGATAGATGTTAGAGATCCTGCTACACTGTCTTGCAAAAGAGCTCTGGTCAATATTTATCTCTCAGCCAACATCACTGAAAGAGAAACAGAAAATGCTGGAAATACTCGGCCAGTCTGGCAGCATCTGTGGGAGAGGGAAATCCAGTTCACGAATCAGGTCTCTGACCTCTCATCAGAACGGGGAATAACATGACCGGAAACCACCCTCTGAGGTAAGAGAGCGGCAGGGGGCAGTGGTCCCGTAGAACAGCGGCTGCAACGATCAATGGCTTCAAGAGGAGGTTGGATGGGCACCTGAGAGAAATAGACTTGTGGGGCTACAGGGATCGAGCCGGGGAGTGGGACTGACTGCATAGCTCCGAGGAGAGCCGGCATGGACTCGATGGGCTGAATGGCCTCCTTCTGTGCCAGAAATGACTCTATGAAACAAAGGTCACGACCTGAAACGTTAACTTGGTTTCTCTCTGCACGGATGCTAACAGGCCTGCAGATTATTTCCAGTGCTTTCTTTTTTTTATTTCAGTATTTCAAATAACGTTACGGAACATTTGATTTTTAGCTCAAGAAGCAGCACCTCATCATTCAACTAGGCATTTTACGGTCTCCCGGACGCAAGATTCAACAATTTCAGATCAAAACCCTGAATTTTATTTTTGGATGGCAGCTGTTGCTGGTGACATCTGCTTTTTTCCCATTTACACTTCCTCTTGTTTCCTTACTTGTCCCATTACCATCTCTTTTGGTCTTGTGCCATCATTCCATTTGTCATCTAATCTCCCCTGCCTTCCACCCTGTCACAGACTTTCCCTTTTGTCCTTTCCCCCCTCCCCCCTTCCCCTCCCTTGGTTACAACCTGTTACATCTCTAAGAAATCCAGTTCTGACAAAGGGTCATCGACCTGAAACGTTAACTCTGTTTCACTTTCTACCGATGTTGCCAGGCCTGCTGAGTGTTTCCAGCATTTTCTGCTCTTTATCTCAGATTTCCAGCGTCTGCAGTATTTCGCTTTTACGTTCGATAGTTGGACTTTGTTTTGTCAGAAAATTGAGTTTGAAACAGTAGCAGAGAAAGAACGGGGAATTATCAACAAAATGTTAACAAAGTAAAGCTGAATAACCACATCTTTGCTATGGGGCAGTGGATGACGTTGGAAAGGGCATGTTTATAGCCAATTCCCAGTTGGCTTTGTCAAGGTGGGTTGTGGGCCTTCTTCATGAACCAAGTCAGTCCATGTGGGGATGGGTTTCTGGGCCACCCCACCATGGATACTGACCCAGAGATGATGAAGGGACAGCTGGAAAATTGTAGGACAGGATACAGTGTGGCTTGGAGGGGAACTTGGAGCTGGTGTTGGAGGTGAGATATGAGTAAATTTGTTGATGACACAAAGATAGGTAGGAGAGTAAGTTGTGAAGAGGACGTAACGAGTCTGCAAAGGGATATCGATAGGTTAAGTGAGTGGGCAAAAATTTGGCAAATGGAGTATAATGTGGGAAAATGTGAACTTGTCCACTTTGACAGGAGGAATAGAAAAGCTGTATATTATTAAATGGAGAGAGATTGCAGAACTCTGAGGTACAGAGGGATCTGGGTGTCCTGGTACATGAATCACAAAAGGTTGGCATATAGATACAGCGAGTGATTAGGAAGGCAAATGGAATGTTGTCGTTTATTGTTAGGGGAATGGAATATAAACGTAGGGATGTTTTGCTACAGTTGTATCAGGTATTGGTGAGACCACATCTGGAGTACTGTGTACAGTTTTAGTTTCCTTATTTAAGGAAGTATATAAATGCGTTAGAGGCAGTTCAGAGAAGGTTCACTCGACTGATACCTGGAATGAGAGAGTAATCTATAGAAAGGTTGGACAGGTTGGGTCTGTATTCATTGGAGTTTAGAAGAATGAGAAGTGATCTTAATGAAACAGATAAAAGATCCTGAGGGGAATTGACAGGGTGGATGTTGAAAGGATGTTTCCCCTTATGGGAGAGAATAGAACTAGGGTACACGGTTTAAAAATAAGGAGTCGCCCATTTAAGATGGAGATGAGGATAATTTTTTTTCTCTCAGAGGGTCATGAGTCTTTATAACTCTCCCAAAGAGCAATGGAGGAAGGATCATTGAATATTTTTAAGACAGAGGTAGATACATTCATGACTAACAATCATTCTATAATCTATGAATACTGGAGGAGTTGTGAATTGAGATGTACGCAGTGAAATCTGAATCAAAAAGCCCAACTCATGGCCTTATGAATGAGGGAAGGTCATCAATGAAGTCACCAAAGATGGTTGTGTGAAAGCCACTTCCCCTGTAGCAACCTCCTGGGGGGCCATGATGACTGACCTCTGATGGTCACAAACATCTCCCTTTGTCTCAGTCATGATTGAAACTACTCAAAAGTCATGACCCTCCATTGACCTCAGGTTTATTTTGATGAGCTTCGTGGCACCACAGTACCTCAATGTTGAGAACTGTTATTCTCGCTTCTCCCGGGCATTGAGTTCTTGAAACTCTTATTTTTGAACTTTGATTTTTCAAATGTGTGGCTGTTAAGCCACTTCAGTACCAGTTAGAAGTCACGAACCTAGGTGGGACTGGAGTTACATATAGTCCAACTAGACAATATTGGCAATCTACCTTCCCCTGATGGACATTGGGGAACTAGTTGGGTTTTTACAACAATCTCAAGGCTATTCTTCTTGTTTTTCTGGGATACAATGTGTAGGCTATGGGACAAAAACTAAAGTCCCACTAACAGTCAAAATCTCTGACAGTGCCCAAGGCCCCTCCAACAACCCAAAGCCCCACAGATAGTCCAAAGTCCCATCGAAAACCCAAAGCCCCACCAATTGCCCATAACCCCATCAATTGCCCAAAGTCTTATCAATAACCCAAAGCCCCATCAAAAACTCAAAGCCCCATCAATAACCCAAAACCCCATCAAAAACCCAAAGCCCCATTAATAATCCAAAACCCCATCAATCGTCCAGAGTCTTATCAATAACCCAAAGCTCCATCAAAAACCCAAAGCCCCATCAATAACCCAAAGCCCCATTAATAGCTCAAAGCCCCATCAATTGCCCAAAGCCCCATCATTCGCCCAAAACCCCATCAATTGCCCAAAGCCCCATCAATAATCCAAAACCCCATCAATCGTCCAGAGTCTTATCAATAACCCAAAGCTCCATCAAAAACCCAAAGACCCATCAATAACACAAAGCCCCATTAATAGCTCAAAGCCCCATCAATTGCCCAAAGTCCCATCATTCGCCCAAAACCCCATCAATTGCCCAAAGCCCCATCAATAACCCAAAGCCCCATCAATAACCCAAAGCCCTATCAATCGCCCAAAGTCTTATCAATTGCCTAAAGCCCCATCAATAACCCAAAGCCCCACCAATTGCCCATAACCCCATCAATTGCCCAAAGTCTTATCAATAACCCAAATCCCCATAAAAAACCCAAAGCCCCATCAATAACCCAAAACCCCATCAATCGTCCAGAGACTTATCAATAACCCAAAGCTCCATCAAAAACCCAAAGCCCCATCAATAACCCAAAGCCCCATCAATTGCCCAAAGCCCCATCAATAACCCAAAGCCCCTTCAATAACCCAAAGCCCCATCATTCGCCCAAAATCTTATCAATTGCCCAAAGCCCCATCAATAACCCAAAGCCCCATCAATAAGCTAAAGCCCCATCAATCGCCTAAAGCCCCATCAATAACCCAAAGCCCCATCAATAACCTAAAGCCCCATCAATCGCCCAAAGCCCCATCAATAACCCAAAGCCCAATCAATACCCCAAAGCCCCATCAATAAGCCAAAGCCCCATCAATAACCCATAGTCTTATCAATAACCCAAAGCCCCATCAATAACCCAAAGCCCCAACAATCGCCTAAAGCCCCATCGATAACCCAATGCCCCATCGATAACCCAATGCCCCATCAATAACCCAAAGCCCCAACAATCGCCTAAAGCCCCATCGATAACCCAATGCCCCATCGATAACCCAATGCCCCATCAATAACACAAAGCCCCATCAATCGCCCAAAGTCTTATCAGTTGCCCAAAGCCCCATCAATAACACAAAGCCCCAGCAATAACCCAAATCCATAGTGTTGCTCAAAACCCCCCAACCCTGATGAACTCCACGACTGTTTCAAACCCCACCCTTGCCTAGTTTTTGACTGACAGGAAAATTGTCAACTGTATACTTACACATTCTAACCGTATCTTAAATTTAACTTTAACCACTGGAATACATCCCAATTCAGACACAGCATGGGTTAGATATAAAGTAAAACACTCACTGCACTATCCCATCAAACACTCCCAGGACAGGTACAGCACGAGGTTAGATACAGAGTAAAGCTCCCTCTAAAAAAAAAAGAAAAAAAAAGAAAAAAAAACAAACGGGGTTAGATACAGAGTAAAGCTCCCTCTACACTGTCCCGATCAAACACCCCCAGGACAGATACAGCACGGGGTTAGATAGAGAGTAAAGCTCCCTCTACACTGTCCCCATCCAGCACTCCCAGGACAGGTACAGCACAGTGTCAATACAGAGTAAATCTCCCTCTACACTGTCCCATCAAACATTCCCAGGACAGGTACAGCACAGTGTCAATACAGGTCCCCATCAAACATTCCCATGTCCCCAGATTTTGCCCCAGTACTGTCCACACTCATTCAGAAATTTGGTGCTGGGGCTCTCAGTACAGGATGAAATTATGGGGCATTAAAAGAAAAAAAAAGAAAAAGAAAAAAAGAAAAAAGAGTAAAGCTCCCTCTACACTGTCCCCATCAAACACTCCCAGGACAGGTAGAACACGGGGGTTAGTTACAGAGTAAAGCTCCCTCTGCACTGTCCCCATCAAACAGAAAAAGAAAAGAAAAGAAAAAGAAAAAGAAATAAATAAATAAAAGAAAAAGAAACAGTGTCAATACAGAGTAAAGCTCCATCGACACTGTCCTATAAAATACTCTCAAGACAGGTACAGCACAGGGTAGATACAGAGTAAAGCTCCCTCTACACTGTCTTGTTAAGTTGCTTATTTCAATGTTAACTTTCAATTTTGAATATTTCAGGTGGTAAAGCATTCGGAATCCTTAAAGCGCAACAGGATGACCGTCTCGAAGCAATCAATAAGGTAGGAAGAGAAATGTGCTCTAAAACACTGGGCTGAAAGATAAACGTATATTCTGTGAACGTGCGCATCGAGGCTGGGGTTATTAATATTGTTAATTGGAAGCATTTCCATTCCAGGCACCAAGTTTCAGCATGAGGCAGCTCCAGGATAGGTATATCACATGTTAGATAAAGAGTAAAGCTCCTTCTACACTGTCCCATCAAACACTCCCAGGACAGGTACAGCACATGTTAGATAAAGAGTAAAGCTCCTTCTACACTGTCCCATCAAACACTCCCAGGACAGGTACAGCACAGGTTAGATACAGAGTAAAGTTCCTTCTACACTGTCCCCATCAAACACTCGAACAAAAAAGAAAAGAAAAAAAAAGGGTTAGATACAGAGTAAAGTTCCCATCACACCAGGTGTATCCAACCTTTTCATGTGGGGGGAGGGCCACATTATCACTTTTGTCTTACATGCAGGGCTGGTAAGACAATATTGAAAAGATAAAGGAGTTAAAAAGTTATCTTACAATTAATCAAAACAATAATAAATGTGCATTTTTGTGAAGAAGCTTTAAATGGGAGGACTAATTTATTAACTTATTAATATTAATGTTAACTTTCTCGTTACTATTTTGGACACCTGGCATTTTTCTGCTTGCACAAGTAGTCAATGTTTGCCCGTACACTTGTAATGATGCAGAGTATTCTGGAGAGATGACCACTTTTCAGGAGTGATCTTGATCACTCTTTCTCTCTGCCTCTGTCTCTTTCTCTCTCTCTCCCCCTGTGTTGTTCCCCCTCCCTCTCGCTCTGTCCCCCACTCTCTCTCTCTCTGACCCTCTCTCTCTCTGCCCCTCTTTCTCTCTCTATGTCCCTCTCTCTCTGTCCCCCTCTCTCTCTCTGCCCCCGACTCCCTCACTGTCCCCACCCCTCGCCCTTTCTGTTCCCCCCTTTCTCTGTTCTTCCCTCTCTGTCCCCGCTCTCTGTTGCCACCCCACCACCCCCCACCCTCTCTCTCTGACAGTTTCAGGGAATAGGAATGCTCAGCACAGCAGCTTTGTGGTTGGTCAGTTTCTTTTAAAAAATCGCACTGTCAGTTTCACAGCTGACAAGTGCTAAGAGCGGGAACAGCGGCTTCTGAACTTTAGACAGCTTCGGGGTTTTCTGGCGGGCTTTTAAGAAGAAGTTGGAAACCACCTTCCAGGTGCAACAGTGATTTCCTTGTGTTTCTTTCAATTTAATATAAAGTATTCAGTGCTCACAATGCAGTCTCCTCCAGACTGGGGAGACCAAACGCAGGCTGGGTGACCACTTTGTGGAACACCTTTGTTCATTTCGCAAGCATGACCCCGAGCTTCCAGTCACTTGTCATTTTAATTCCCCACCTTGATCCCACTCTGATCTTTCTGTCCTTGGCCTGCTACAATGTTCTAGTGAAGCTCAACACAAGCTCAAGGAACAGCATCTCAGCTTTCGACTGAGCACTTCACAGCCTTCCAGACTCAACACTGAGTTCAATAATTTTAGACCATACCACTGCCCCCATCTTGTCTCCTTTTTTCTTTGCTTTTTTTCACTTTTGTTTCTCTCTTATTTCCTTTACCTTGCTAGTGAGGATCCTGACATTCACATTTGCAATTCTCCAGTCCTCTTGCATCACCCTGTATCTAAGGAGGATTGGAAGATGATGGCCAGTACCTCCACAATTTCCACCTTTACTTCCCTCAGTATCCATGAATGCATTCCATCTGGTCCTGGTGACTTATCAACTTTAAGCACAGCCAGATTGCCAGCTTGCAAGACCTCATCTATTGTCACTGAAAGCTAACCTGCAGGTGCAGCAAGCAATTAGGAAGGCTTTATCACAAGAGGATTTGAGTATAGGAGTGGTGAAGTCTTGTTTCAATTGTATAGAACGCTGGTTAGACAGCACCTGGAGTACTGTGTGCAGTTTTGGTCCCCTTACCTTAGGAAGGATATTATTGCCATAGAGGGAGAGCAACGAAGGTTCATCAGACTTGTTCCCAGGATGGTGGGACTGTCCTATGAAGATAGATTAGGGAAGCTGGACCTGTATTCTCCAGAGATTCGAAGAATGAGAGGTGATTTCATTGAAACCTACAAAATACTTAAAGGGATAGACAGGGTAGATGCAGCTAAGATGTTTCCCCTAGTTGGGGAGTCTAGAACCAGGGGACAAAATTTCAAAATAAGGGGGAAGCCACTTAGGACCGAGATGAGGAGAAATTTCGTCATTCAGAGGTTGTGAATCTTTGGAATTGTCTACCCCAGAGGGCTGGGGAAGCTCAGTCATTGAGTATGTTTAAAGCAGAGGTTGACGGATTTCTAAATACCAATGACATAAAGAGATATGGGGATAGTGTGGGGAAAAAGCCATGATCGTATTGAATGGTGGAGCAGGCTCAATGGGCTGAATGGCCTACTCCTATGTTCCTATGTTCTACTTAGGTCATTGGTATGGAAATGGGCCACTACGTCTGGCTGTTCACCCTTCCCCCTCAGAGTGCTCTGCAGCTTCTCAGTGACATCCTTGACCCTAGCAACAGGGAGGCACCCTGCAATCAGTTCCGCAGCCGCAGAAAGCCTGGCTGTTCCCCAAACTATCCAATTCCCTGTCAGTATTGCTTTCCCAGTCTTCCTGCTGCACCCCCCCCCCCCCCCCCCCGCCTCCCTGTATAGCTGAGCCAGCCGTGGTGCCATGGACTTGGCTTTGGCTGCACACCACATAGGAACCAGCAACCTCACCCACATTCTGGTTAGATAGTGAGATCCTTCAAGGGCTTCTGCACTACCTGCATGGTCCTGCTTGAGTGTCTGGTGGTCACCCATTCCCTCTCTGCCATACACCCTTAAACTGCAGGGTGACCCCCTCTAGAAATGTGCTATACAGAAAACTTACAGTCCCGTGGGTACACTGCAGTGATACCAGCTGCTGCTCAAACTCCAAAACCCAGATCTCAAGCTCCTCCAGTAGACAACACGTCCTGCACACAGGCACCTATTTGGGGGCTGTGCTATAATGTGACCTAAAATAAAAACAGAAAGTGATGGAAATACTCAGTAAGTCTGGCAGAATCTGTGGAGAGAGAAACAGAGTTAACGTTTCAGGTCTGTGACTTTTCATCAGAACTATTTATGAGGAGGACCATAATGTGCTTGTGTATTTGAGGGCAGGCCTATAATGTGACTACTAGAGAACCAATGGACTAGCGAGAATGGGGAACTGAAAGAAATCAGTGTTGGTAAAAAAAGTAGTACTGGAGAAATTAATGGGATAGAAAGTTAATAAAACTCCTGGACCTAATGATCTACATCCCAGAGTGTTGAAAGAGGTGGCTGTAGAGATAGTGGATGCAGTGGTGATCATCTTCCAAACTTCTATAGATTCTGGAATGGTTCCTGCAAATGGGAAAGTAGCAAATGTAATCCCACTATTTAAGAAAGGAGAGAGAGAGAAAACAGGGAACTACAGATCTGTTAGTCTTACATCAGTAGTAGGGAAAATACTAGGATCTGTCAGAAAGGATGTGATGACTGGTCATTTCGAAAATAATGGTAGGATTGGGCAGAGTAAACATGGATTTATAAAAAGAAATCGCATTTAACAAACCTGTTGTAGTTTTTTGAGGATGTAGCTAGCAGAATAGATAAAGGGGAACCAGTGGATGTGGTGTATTCTGATTTTCAGAAGGCTTTTGATAAGGTTCCACACAGGAGATTAGTAAACAAAATTAGACCACATGGGATTGGGGTAATGTACTGGCCTGGATTGAGAATTGGTTAACAGACAGAAAGCAAAGAGTAAGAATAATAATCTCAGGTTGGCAGGCTGTGAATAGTGAGGTATCGCAAGGATCAGTGCTTGGGCCACAGCTATTCACAATCTATATCAATGTGGGGACCAAATGTAATATTTCCAAGTTTGCTGATGACACAAAACTAGGTGGGAATATGAGTTGTGAGGAGGATGCAAAGAGGCTTTGAGGGGATTTCGACAGGCTAAGTGACTGAGCAAAAACATGGCAGATGGAATATAATGTGGAAAAATGTGAAGTTATCCACTTTGGTAGGAAAAACAGAAATGCAGAGTATTTCTTATATGGTGAGAGACTGGGAAGTGTTGCTGTCCAAAGGGACAGAGGTGTCCTTGTTCATAAGTCACTGAAAGCTAACATGCAGATATGGCAAACAATTAGGAAGGTAAATGGTATGTTGGCCTTTAGTGCAAAACGATTTGAGTACGGGAGTAAAGATGTCTTGCTGCAATTAGAAAGCCTTGGTGAGACTGCACCTGGAGTATTGCTTAGTTTTGGTATCCTTACCGAAGGAAGGATATACTTGCCATAGAGGGAGTGCAACGAAGGTTCACCAGACTGATCCCCAGGATGACGGGATTGTCCTACGGAGAGAGATTGAGGAGCCTGGGCCTATATTCTCCAGAGTTTAGAGGAATAAGTGGTGATCTCATTGAAACATACAAAATACTTACGGGGCTCAACAGGGTAGATGCAGGAAGGATGTTTCTCCTGGCTGGGGGTCTAGAACCAGGGGACACAGTTTCAGAATAAGAGGTAGGCCAGTTAGGATTGAGGTGAGGAGGAATTTCTTCACTCAGATAGTGATGAATCTTTGGAATTCTCTACCCCTGAGGACGGTGGAGGCTCAGTCACTGAGTAAGTTCAAGAAAGAGATCGATAGATTGCTAGCTATTAAAGGCATCAAGGAATATGGGGACAATGCAAAGAAATGACATTGAGGTAGAAGATCAGCCGCGATCTAGTTGAATGGTGGAACAGGCATGAGGGGCCGAATGGCCTAATCTTGCTCCTATTTCCTATATTCCTATTTCTGAGCAGGCCTATAATATCCCTGTCTATTTGAGGGCAGGCCTATAATATCCCTGTCTGTTTCTGGGCAGGGCTATAATGTTCCTGTCTATTTATGGGCAGGCCTATAATATGGCTGCCCCCAAATGGGACAGAAAATTAAGGCAGGTGTGAAAAGGCACAAGGACCCAGAGTAATCGAGTACCACCCAAATTCCCCGACCCTTGCCACTGTCTCTCGAGTAAACACATCACTACAGCAGAAAGGCAGAGGAAATTCAACCCCTCTTTGCCTTGGCCCACACATGTGGGGTGGCACAGTGGCAGGCACTGCAGCCTCACAGCTCCAGCAACCCAGGTTCAGTTCTGGGTACTGCCTGTGCAGAGTTTGCAAGTTCTCCCTGTGACCGCGTGGGTTTCCACTGGGTGCTCCAGTTTCCTCCCAGAGCCAAAGACTTGCAGGTTGATAGGTAAATTGCCCCTATTGTAAGTAGGAGAATGGTGGGGATGTGGTAGGGAATATGGGGTTAATGTAGGATTAGTATAAATGGGTGGTTGATGGTCAGCACAGATTCAAAGGGCCTGCTGTGTCTCTCTATGATGCTATCCAGAACTTGAACTAAGTGCCAGAGTGAAACAGGCTCCTGCCTTCAAAGGGGAAGGAGGAAAAAGGAAATGTTTGTTTTGATTTTAATAGTGACAAATTCTATCCCCATTTAGACATTCTTTTACAGTACACAAGTGCCTTGACCTTGGCTCACCTCTGAGTTAGGAGGTCAGGGTTCAATTCCCACTCCGGATATATAAGTGCTTAATCCAGGCCGACACTCCCAGTGAGGTGCTGCATGGGCCTTTCCATTGCCTTGCAGCTGATCACTAAAACTATATCTGCCCTCTCAGGTGGGTGTGAATAATCCCACAGCACCATTTGAACAGGAGCAGGGAGTTTACCCAGTGTCCCAGCCAACATTTATCTCCTCATCGGCAGCTTGTGATAAAGAAAGCAGATTAACTGCTCGTTCACATCTGTGATTTTTGTGGGCTCTTGCTGTGCACAAATTGACTTCCACATTTGCCTACAAAACTAAACATCAGCTGCAAAGGACTGTGGAAGTTCAATGGAAGTGGCAAGACACCATAATAGTACAGGGGCCGGCTGCATTTGAATGGGAGGAACAAGGAGCCAGTTGCCAAGATAATGTCTTGTTCCTGATTTTCACAGTTGTGTAATGTTACAGTGAGTAATAGAAACTCTTGAACTGTTTAAATTGAGGAAGTTCCCCAGTGACTCAGTGCATGTGAATAAACTATTCCCATCCGAGGGGATTAAACCTCATCTCCACCTCTTCCAAACTATGTTAAATCTCTGGGCAGCCTGTTCTCACCCGAAGGGATTAACCCTCCCATTCACCTCATCCGAGGGGATTAACCCTCCCAATCACCTCATCCAAGGGGATTAACCCTCCCATTCACCTCATCCGAGGGGATTAACCTCTCATCCACTTCATCCTCTTTTATTAATATTCCATAAAGGTGAGCCGAACATTATCTACCCTCAAACAAATCTGACATATCCCATGCTGCGTAACCGCAGCTTAATTCTCTCTCTCTCCTTTCTCTTTAGAGATACAGCACTGAAACAGGCCCTTCGGCCCACCGAGTCTGTGCCAACCATTAACCACCCATTTATACAATCCTACACTAGTTCTATATTCCTTCCACATCCCCACCTGTCCCTATATTTCCCTACCACCTACCTATACTAGGGGCAATTGCTAATGGCCAATTTACCTATCAACCTGCAAGTCTTTGGCTCTGTGGGAGGAAACCGGAGCACCCGGAGGAAACCCACGCAGACACAGGGAGAACTTGCAAACTCCACACAGGCAGTACCCAGAATTGAACCCGGGTCCCTGGAGCTGTGAGGCTGCGGTGCTAACCACTGCGCCACTGTGCCGCTCTCTTTCTTTCAGTCTCGTCCCACAGACACCAAGCTGATAATGACCAGGTAATCTCTTTTAGTGATATTGGCTGAAGGATAAATATCGGACCGGACGTTAGGGGGAACTCTCCTGCTCTTCTACAGAATTGTTCCCCTTAGAACAGAGGAGCTTAAGAGGCGATTTGATAGAGGTGTTCACAATCACGAGTGGATTCGATAGAGTAAATCAAGAGAAACTGTTCCCAATGACTGAAGGCTCGATAACCAGAGGGCACAGATTTAAGGTGATTGGCAAAAGAACCAGAGGTGACATGAGGAAAAACAATTTTTCAATGCAACATGTGTTAGGATTTGGAATGCACTGCCTGATAGGCTGGTGGAAGCAGATTCAATAGTAGCTTTCAAAAAGGAATCGGGTAAATACTTAAAGAAGAAACAATTGCAGGGATATGGTGAATGGGCGGAGAGTGGGACTGACTGGATTGTTCTTCCAAAGATCCAGCACGGAGTCGACGGGCCAAATGGCCTCCTTCTGTGCTGTACTAGTCTGTGATTCTAAAAGAGTGGATGTGGACTCTTTTACATCCATCTTAGAGGCCAATCAAAGCCTTACCTTAAATGACTCATCTGAACAACTGCACCTGCAACACTACAGCACTCCCTCAATTGTAATGGCACTGTCGGCCTAGGTTACACGCTGGAGAGGAACTTGAACAGGACGGGCACAAGGTGCTGCCTCTGAAACAAGGTTGCTGCCCGCTGAGCCACAGCTGACACACTAGGGACCTGTTACCATACAATACAATACAAATGTCAAATCACACAGCCTTGACCTCTCCTATCTATCTCACGTGCTCTCGCACCTGGTTGCAACGGCCTGCCTCTCGGGCAGGAGCATTCCACCTGCTGCCACACTGACCAAGCCCTTCATTTCCTGTACGGCCAATGCGAGAGTGAGTAGTGAACCTAACACTCCCGCTGGGTGTCGTGCTTGCTGCTAAATGGAGGGCGAGTGACAATCAATTGCAGGGCAGGGGGAGGAACTGAGACTGAAAAACACAGCAGAACGTAACTGCTTATAATAGATGGAGAGAGAGAGATGAATGGTTCTGTCAATGACTACCAAAAGTCACCCTTTTTGGATGGCGGGAAACCCCTAAGTCAGAGCTGGAGCAACAATGCAGAATAACATCAAAATTGAACAAAGTAGCACAACTGCTTGCCGGCATGGACTTGATGGGCCGAATGTCCTCCTTCTGTGCTGTAAATAACTTTATGACTATAACTTGCATTTAGATGGCACCTGTACTGTAGTAATAAATGTCCCAAGGTGCTTCACAGAAGCGATTATCAGACAAAATTTGACGCCAAGATACAAGAGGAGATGTTAGGACAGATGACCCAAAAGCTGGTCAAAGAGGTAGGTTTTAAGGAGCCTCTTAAAGGAGGAGAAGAGGGGCGGAGAGGTGGAGGGAGGGGATTCCAGTGCTTAGGGCCCGGGCAGCTGTAGGCGCGGCCGCCAGTGGTGGAGCACCGGGAAACAGGGATGCGCAAAAGGCCAGAATTGGAGGAGCGCAGAGATCTCGTGAGGGTTGTAGAGCCAGAGGAGGGTCACAGAGAGACAGGGAGGGGTTGTAAGGCCGTGATCAAGGAGCTGTGGTGAGATGAGGCCAAACCTGTAGGTTGTAGCAATGAAGTAAGACTGAAGGAAGTGAGGAGATCCACAGTTTGGAGATGATGGGATAGAATGAGTTAGAGAAGGAGATGATGCAAGGAGTCAAATGGGTGGAAATCTGACTTGGGCAGTAATACAACACAAGCCATAGGGCATAGACCACCCATCAAATTTTACCAGTTAATCGCATCTCTGAAACACCTAGGAACATTTTACTCCGACTATATGAATGCCAGTTTTGTTGTATAGAGAATGTTTATCCGAAATGTTCTATCGCTCAGCATGAATGACCCTGGCAGGGATGAGTGCAAAATTTAACAGTGGGAAAAAGTCATGTAATAACTGAAGTGAAGCTTGTCCAACGATTGTAACTTCTGTATTCCTCTCCAACTCTTGATTCCTACGATGACTAAGCTATTTCTCCTTTCATAGGAGTTCCTGGATGACCCTAAGTACAATACTGATGCGGACCTGGAAGATAAGCTCACAGCTTTCAAACGTAACTCTTCTGTTCACTGCTGTCCAACTCCTGTTGCGGGCGGATGATCCAAGTTTTGAACCTGGGGTGGGAGGCGAGCGGTGGCGGTGGATTTTACCCTGGGTTGTGGGGTGTGTGGGGGGGGTGGGGGGGGGCGGGGGGTCTTCATTAAGTTGCTGCTGGAGGATTCAGGGAAAGAACGATGACCACCCTCAC